>NC_052059.1:18441685-18743777 GCF_903992535.2 Arvicola amphibius
GGCTCAATTCCCAGCACCCACCTGGCAGCTCACACCTGCCTGTAACTCCAATTCAAGGGCTTCTGACACCCTCATACAGACAAGCATACATGCAGGCAAAACAATGAAGATAAAAATAAATTCTAAAAAGAATATATATGCTCATCCTATCCATCATTCCAAATTCCAAGGAGCATTTGACATTAGAAGGCATAGGAACCACATGGTGAAACAATTCACAGAAGACAGATCTGCCTTCACTTTCCAGTGGGTGATAACTGGATATTCACATGGAATGAGAGACCTAACGAGATGAGAGTCCTTCAAGAAGCGGCAGGCTGCTAGGCACAAAGGGAGCTGGCAAGCTTTTCTGTCTACCAATAAAACTGACAATGAATTCAAACTATACCCTCTCTTTTGTTCATTTTGGAATCAACTACAGAACAATTCACATGACTCCACAAAGCAAGACACTTTCCTGTGACAATCCAATCATTTCTACAATGCAGTGATTTTTGACAGATCTCTTTAGCTGCCCACACCCAAAGCTCACAAATGCAAGGACTGTGGCTCACGGCATACATTAGACAAAAACATAACACGAAGAGAACAAGTGTCTACCTCATACCTCTTTTCTTTTTCAAAGTAAAATTACTGAAGAGGTTATTTTTGGTGCTGGAAAGGCTAATGTTCCCCCCTCCAAAAAGGTAGGTCTTCCCTTGCTCCCAGAGAGCATCTCTCCCTTCCAAAGAAGCATTAGCAATCAGAAAAGTTAGTTGGAAATCCCAAATTCCGTGAATAAAAATAAATATCTTAAATTTCTCCTGGTCTTGTTTCCCTCAGCTACAAACCAAGTCTAATATGATCCCAGTATATCCTCTCTCTGTGCTTTGTAACCCATCACCCTTCCTGATTTTAAGGCTTGCATGTGACCCATGTCCCGTAGGCTCATGTGTTTGAACATGTGATCCCTACACAATGGTGTTTTGGGGGCGGTTGTGGAGTATTTTGAAGTGCGGCCTTGCCAGGAAAAGCAGGCTAGTAGGTTATCAGCTTTGTGGTTTATAGCTTGGCCTGCCTCTTATCAAGACTCTTGCTTCCAGGTCCACAGAGGAAGCAATCAGCCGGCTCAAGCTCCTGCTTCCACGGCCTGCAGCGGCTCTCACCTTACCTTCCCTGCTACGATGGATGGGATCCTCTCAAACTGTGAGTCAGAATAGATTCTTATTCTGGAAGTGGTTCCTTGTTGGGCATTTGGTCATAACAAACAAAAGTGACTAATATGTCCCAGTTTAAAGAAAAGTTGCCCACATTATACATGAAGAAAAGCCGAGACTCTTGGGTCAGTAAGCACTGAGCATCAAATAAATGACTATGTAATCACTTGGTGAACTCATAGTCCTATGGACCTCCTATGCCTCAGGCTTCCTGGGCCCTACCACACGCTCCGTGTCAATTCAGCTTCTTTCACTGGCTAAAATACAGCTGACCCATGCATGCTCACAGCTCATGTGGAATCCAATTACTCATCCTAGGAATATGTACATGCCAGGATATAAAACTTCTGGTTACATTACAGGTGGCTCTCTAGGAGGAAGAAGGTAGCCTTGATTCCTATCTTCAATTTATCGACATGGCCTTCTCTTACACAGGTGCGAACACATCCTAGCTCTCCCAGCTGCTCACAAATAAGAACAAAAGTCAGTGAGAACACACCATTCTCATTCTGACTCGTGACATGATCTAAAGTCATCTGAGAGAAGGGGACCTCAACTGTGGAAACGCCTCCAGAAGATTAGGCTATAGGTACACATTCCTAGGAAACACCTTTTAAATTAGTGATTGATGGGGCGGGGGTGCCGGCGCATCATGGGTGAGAACATGCCTGGCCTATTGGTCCTGGGTTCTTTAAGGAAGCAAGCTGAGCAAGCCATGGGAGCAAGCCAGTAAGCAGAACTCCTCCATGGCCTCTGCATCAGCTCTGTCCTCCAGATCCTCCCCTGCTTGACTCCCTTCAGTGATAGGCTTACCTTGAGGTGTAAGCAAAATAAACCCATTCTCCCGTAACTTGCTTTTGGTCCTGGTGTGTCAACACAGCAATAGTAACCCTAATGTATACACTCTAATAATACACTCCTGCACACGGGAACAAACCTTTAAATAAGAGCTTGTCACCATGGTAGACCTGCTATTTGAAAGTGTTCCTGGGTTCAGACTGGACTTTAAATTTCCATTTAAACTATCTTCTAAATAAACTTACTGTGCTCATTTACTGAGAAGCATAGAAATAAAATATCTGTCTTCATTTCCCCTTTAAGAATCTAACCCTAGAGCTAGTTCCAGGACAGGCTCCAAAGCTACAGAGAAACCCTGTCTCGAAAAAAAAAAAAAACAAAAAAAACAAAAAAAAAAAAAAAAAAAAAGAATCTAACCCTGTTTTGAAATATGTGGTCACAATGGCATTTTATGGCCAGGCATCTCCGTGAACTGTGGCTAACTCTCTGAATTGCAGCGTGTTCTCAGTGAACTGATATTGTATATTCAACAAATAACATGGCTTTGAGGGGCATAATTCTCCAGTCGCTAGCCTCTAGTAAGCTTTGGCAATGGACTACATAGCATTCTGGAATACACCAGAACTATTTTTGCCAATACTAATATCATTTGATAGCAAACCCAAAGCCAACTCAGAAGTCTTCCAAGTTTGTGGCCACCAGAATTGCACAGATCACCGAATTCTAAACAGAATCCAAAGTTTCATGGTGGTCAAAAAGTCTAAAAATTTTTCCTCAGCCACTGCCCTCCTTGAGACCTTCATCTAAGAGTAGGTGGATAATTACAGCTCCTGCAACCGCTTAGACCCACAGGTCCTCACACAGCCAAGTGGGAAGAGGGGGAAAGAGACAGCAAGAAGGCAAGTCAAGAGTCCAAACACTTGAGGATCTCGTTCAGTCAAATGAGAGCGAGGCTTGCATTCTGTAGGCAAGGAGAAAAGCATAATCATTTCTAACACAGGGCAAGCTACATCCCGAGGGCTACAACCAACTTTAATCTTATTGTCTGAGAATCTTTAAGTGGCCACAGTGATGGAGCCGAAAGAGGAACAGGAGTGGGCGGAACATAGAAAACTAAGGGGAAAAAGGAGATCTGCTCCAGCATTGACAACAGAGGCAAAGATTTGCTTGTGCCACTGAACCCAAGATCACATGAGCCCTCTTTGCACCAGTTAAGGTCTCTCAAGACACTAAACTCCAAAATGTGCTCTTCTTCCAGGTCCATCCTGCTAGCACCTACTGCTCGTGAAGAATAAATCTTGCCTCTAAAGATGGGCCCATACTCGAAATTGTTGCAAATGGTACAGAAAACATCCAAAGAAAAAGTTTCCCCAGAGCCCTGACCAGTGCATGACTTTTTTTCCAGATCAAAGAGTTTTTAAATAGTTGCTATACAAATTGTAAGTGGATGTGAACATCCATTATCAGGACATTTGAAGTGTAGTTATAATGCTTAATATAATCATGGGTTTTCAAAAGATGGTGCTGTTCTGTGCAGAAATGTCTCACACACATGAGCAAGTCTCAACAATGACCTGCTTACCTCCCTGTGAATTACCGTGAGAGTCATCACTGTGGGAAACCTCATTTTGAGAGGCCATGTGTCTATGTTACAGTGACAGGTGAGAGTCACTGCTTCAGCTAACTTGAACCTCAAACAGAGCTCTACCCTTTGTTGACTAGGATATAGCTCACTATTCAGGGTAAGCGTAGCACGAGAGACAGCATTCATATGCCTGCTGCATAGAAATCCCGTGATCCTCCATGGATTTCTACTCTAAAATGTTTTCTGTGGCATTCATCAGCAAAGTTGTAGCTCTTCAGAAATCCATTTGTCAACCTTCTACCAATCAACTCAACAATCAGTTCCTAGAAAAAAGGCGTTAGTTATCTTCCTACTAATACCCAAAGAAAGCCATTTCTCCACATGAAATCTTAGACACAAATGTAACAATACTCACATGACCCAAAAGAAGTGGGTATAACCCAAAATTTTATCAACTGATGAATAAATTGACAATTAAAACCACATACCAAACATCATTGTGGTTTTTATTGAAGTCCTGATTACAATTAAAACCATATAGTGAAATATCAGTGATTTTTTAAATGAAATATTGAGACATCATACAACATGAATGAACTTTGGAAACAGGCAGAGGGAAAGAAGCCAGACAAAAAAGGTCAGAGTGTGTCTCCTTTGCATTATGTTCAACATTTCTACCAAATTAAGATCTCTTCAGTCTATTATTTTTTCATAATTTAGTTCATATGTTTTCAAAGTGAAAACACATTTAAAAGTATACCAAATGGGGCCACAGCACATTGGGATGCAAACCCCCATTTGGTATTATGAGCAATCCACACTTCCAATAGCTATGAAGAAATCTATCTTTCTCAAGTAACTTATATGATAAGTAGTTCCCTTTAGGGACTTCCTGTAGCCTTCAGAGATCTCAGTAATGCTTTCCAGTTCACCTCAAAATTTAACTTACTGCTTTAAAATATCCATGGCCAAGGACTAATTTTATTTGTATTTCCTGGAGTGATATGCCCAAAAGTTAAAGAATAGGTTTTTAAACACCATTTGGAGCTTAAGACACATTATGTAGCATATGCATAAACACACAGAGACACCACCCACAGAAATTAGTGAATTGGTTTTTCCCCCAAAATACTGATGACCTTAGGTATCTTCCTTCGGGGAACTACACGACATCCCTCAGCAGTGCTCAAGCCCCCCCCCCCCCCGTTCCGTTGCACCGTCTCAAGTTTGCCCATGACTACTTATTATCGGACCGCATGGGAAACACGTCCTCCCCAACTGATGTAAGCCCCTGAGGGAGAGATCACAGCTCACAGCTGTCCAGCCTGTAGACATCTTCTGTTTGGTAGTATGCTGAGAAACATAACTTCTGAAAGAAAAAAGAAAAGAAAAGAAAAGAAAAGAAAAGAAAAGAAAAGAAAAGAAAAGAAAAGAAAAGAAAAGAAAAGAAAAGAAAAGAAAGGAGGGAGGGAGGAAGGAAGGAAGGAAGGAAGGAAGGAAGGAAGGAAGGAAGGAAGGAAGGAAGGAAGGAAGGAAAGCAGGCAGGCAGGCAGGCAGGCAGGCGCCAGACAGCATTACCTCACAACCAAGAGTGACTGACCCTTAGAAATGGAGACAGCCATTGGAGAGGTTGCCCCTCCCCTCCCCTGTTTCCTTGCTTGCCTGGCTTGAGAACACCACCTCAGAGCCTCAAGATGCCAATCCCATTGAAAGGACTTACTGGTCAACCATAATCTGAGTGTAGAGAATCGCCACCTGTCGAGCTAGTGCAATATAACCCAGTTTCTAGATCTTTCTCTGGAAGATCCTGGTTCAAAAGACATGGGCTGACCTAGAAGTCCTCCGCTGACTGAAGTGTCTCCCTGAGATCTGCTTCTGGTCAGTACTGCTTAGGTGGGAAGGACTTAGGGCCTGCCATGGTGCCTGGATTCTGACAGTGTGCTTTTGATTTTGGACAGGCACCTAGGGCTTCCTTATGAGAAAGCAAATTCGCACCAAACTGTCCCCTCATCCTGCAGTTCTAACGCTTTAGTTCTTCCTTGAAATTCCAAGAAGACATCTGAAATCAGTTTTTGCTCTCTGCTGCCACCTTCTGACATATTCTCAGTACTACAGGAGTCTAAAATGTTAATAACTAGACGAAGGTGTGTTAAAAAGTCTCAACAAAACAGCTCATTTTGAGGTTTAACACACGACATAATGTTATATTTGGTAAATGGAGGGGAAAATATGCTTAAAATACCGCAAAAAAAACCTTTATTAAATCTACAAATGTTCCCACAGAACCACTACTGGACCAGACAGATCTTGATACTTTGTGTAAAGCTTTGTATGTTAAAGTACATGATCAGTTTAATTGTAGATTTGTTATCCACCAGGGACAAAGTTCTACGGTCGAAACAATTTCAAGCCTGAGCTGGACACATAGCTCAGTGGTCCAGCACTGGCCTAATATGGGTGAACACCAGGGTTCAACATGCAACACTACAAATCTATATACATTTTCACAGAAAAAAAATCCTAACATAAGTGTTCAGATGCCAAACATGTGCTCCATCTTAAGACTTCTGAGAGCTGTCTCAGTCCACTTCATGATTTCTCTCACCCAACGGGAGGCTTTCCTGGAGCTTGTGAGCTTGGGATCTGCTTCCCCAGGCCTGGAGCTACCATGCAGAAGGGAGTCCCTGTGGCAGGCCACCACCCTACCCAGTACAGACCCTTCTTGACAATGTATGCAAATTGGGCAGGGCCCACGGCAGGGAGTCACTGCATGGGAAATCAGGAGGGCAGGGGTTAATCCAGAAAGTTCCAACAGGATTATTGCTTCACCTGGGCTGCAAACCACTCCCTCCAAACTCTGGAACTTGCATGCCAGTGCCCTTCCTCTGACCTTACAGGACAAATTGGAAGCAGGCAGTACCAGACTCCTAGCTCTGGTACTTCTTTCGAGGCTATCCCTCTGTCTCCGTTTTACTCTTCCAACTGAGCATGTCATCCTGAGCAATCTTCACCCCTCACCTCTGGCCCAGCAGGGTAAACAGCTCTCCCTGAGCCAACCAGCTCACTTCTCTAGTGACAACCTGGGACTGACATTTTCTGCACTGCCCAAACTCAAGTCTCAGAGGAAGCCTTCCTTGTCCTTCCTGATCCATATAGCCTCCCCACCAGGGGCTCCAGGCTGCACCTCGGGCAGAGGTAAACTCAGTGTTCACCCATGAATGGATGGCTCTGCCTTCATCAACTTTGTCACTGGGATACATTTCAATATTTACCTTGCAGTCCTTAAAAACAGCCATCTTGCTCCAGAGCCTTCCGAAAGTCTCCAGCCTGTAAACTTTGACCTTCCTTCAGGTTTTTCACCCTTCAGTTCCCACACAGGAATAACAGACTCCTCCCAAACACAGAACTAAAGACCCTCGGTGCTTTCGCTCCTCATTTCCACAGTTCATATGGCATCCCTCCACTGCCTGCCCCAGACACTGGTATTCTAGAGTTAGTTCTTCCCCAGCACCTTGTGTGACATGGAGTTTCTCAGCCACCCAGACAGGAATTATCCCATGTAGCTTTACGTCACCATGATTTAAGACCATTCTTTTCTGTCCTACACAAAAAGTTGACTGAAGTCAGGAAATCGCCATACAGGTGTCACGTGATCACCACACCCTGTGGAACATGTGCAACAAATAGTTGTAATTTATCTTTAAATCTTAAGTTATTAAACTTAGGCACAGGCAAAAACATTGAGAGAGAGAAACAGAGACACAGACAGACAAACAAAGATCAGTCAAGGGATCCAGGCTTCAATTCAGGTTAAGAGACCAAAAACTACAGTTCAAGAAAAAAGCTTTCAGCCTTAAGCAGATGCTAAAGTGGGGGTGCAGGATGGAGTGGGAAATGGGGATGGGGGTTTCAATAATCAAAGGCAGATGATGAAGCTGCCTGCCATTCCCAGGAAGAAGCCATGGAAGGAAAAGCAGTTTGAGAGCGAGAACCACACCCTCTGCCTGGCCATACTTTTGAAAGTAGGGTCTCAATTTGGACAGACGGTGCCTACACTGGGCAGAAACACCCTGAGAGCTCCTGACAGGAAGGCAAAAATCTGGCAAAGGGCTGAGAAGAAGCAATATGCACTAAGGGTTTCTTCCCCCCCTTGAAAAATGACAATTATCCTACACCCTGGAAGAGAGGATGGAGGCAAAGACTGCAGAGCAGATTCTGCTAGGACAGGAGGACTGTGAGAGCCACATGAAATAATCATCACTCCAGCCCTGAGTGTAGCAGATGGCAGCCACGGACAATGGAGCCCCATACCGGCAATATGAAATTTTGATGAATTCCCTAATAGCAGCATGATGAAAAGCCATAGTCCAGAAATAGCCTAAAAATAGAACAAATGTCAGGGCTGCACAAAGGCTTAAAAGTGCACATCGTTACTTATCTGTATTTGAACAATACAGTCAATACAGCAGGTCTGAATTGCTGTTGAGGAAGAACTTTTAAGAGATGAGAATCACAATAGTTCATATAACAAATATGATGTTGTAGGACCTTACGGTGGTACTCTGCGACATCGTATTCCATTACAAAAAAATTTTAAAAGTCAGACAGTAAAGTCACTGATGCACCAAATCCATAATTATAACTATGATCATCAAATGACAGCCATACATGCCTCTGCTTGGCACTGCAATGGGAAGAATTAAGCAAAGCTGTATTACCAATCCTCAGAATGAGCTGACTGATTTATACAAGAATAGACACAGGGTCCTGGGACTGAAGCTTGCAAAAGCCAAATGAGACCGTGCTCATCATTGCTCCGTCAGTATCATGAGTAACTTATGAGGAAAGGGTCCCTTTGCCTTTTGTTTTCCAAGGGTCTAGTCCAATGGACGTGATTCTTTGATGGGCACAGGTCTTATGCAGCACAGCCTGTCATGGAAAGAGAGGGCAGTGCAGTAAAATGACTTCCCTCAAGGGACGTAAGGGAAGAGATCAGAGTCCCAAAATTGCCCTCCAAAACAGGTCTCCAGTGACCTCTGAATAGTTTTGAAATCCAAACACTGGGACTCTGATGACCACACCTTTACACACAGGCCTCCGAGGTCAATGAAGAACCAGTCTAAGGCAGAACAGTTGCACATACCTGTAATACACGGACTTGGGACACTGGGGCAGGAGCACTATGAGCTCAAAGCTAGTCTAGGATAATTAGCAAGACCCTGTTTCCAAAACCAAAAGTGAAGATATGTGTTAGAGTCAGAGGTGGAGAGGAGTGTTGCAACGTGTAATGAACATTCCTGGATAAGACACAACCATTGCACTCACAAGCTCCCTGTAGCTGTGGTTACCTGCAGAAGACCTGGACAAGACTGGCCCATCACCATTTCAGCATGAAGGAGAAGGTCATGAGACCTAAGCCCTCACTGAGGGTTCAGGGTTTAGAAAAAAAAAGACATTACAGTAAGAGGGGAACTCTGCCAGGTGGAGGTGGTGCACACCTTTAATTCCAGCACTTGGGAGACAGAGACAGGTGAATCTCCGAGTTCGAGGTCAGTTTGGTCTACAGAGTGAGTTCTAGGAGGGAGGCCGATGGGAAGAAGGGTTTCAGCAGGAGAGAGGGGGGAATGCAGGACGAAAGTGCACAAAACTTTCAATGTGTACATGCAATAAATTGCTGAAAGCAAATGAATGAAAAATTGTTTGAACTGATTTTTTAAAAAAATATACAAATGATATCAGAAACACCTAGAGCTTTCTCAAAATGATTTAAGAGGACAATAAATCCATTTGAGGATACTCTCATGAAATAACCTTAATCCTAGCTTGTGCAGACCACTGCAGGGAAGGGAGGGGAGTAGACAAAACGTCGCTGAAGGGAGAAAGTGATGTTAAGTGCATTAAAGGTGAAGTTGCCAGTTGGATGGCGGGACAACCCAAATGTCTAGGGCTACAAAAGCCTCTCCAGGGTAAAACTACAGACAACTGGGAAACAGAAGAAAGTAGCTAGAGTAGAAGCAAATGTCTTGGAATTGGAAGCTTCCAGAACTGCACAGGCCCTCGAGATCTACACTGGATAATGGCAGGTAGACGTGCGGAGGGAAGCAGTCAGGTGCCCAAGACTTCTCTGAAGAAGAGGAGCTGTGTGGTATAGTTTAACCTTGGGGTCATGTCCAGCTATTTCCGTGTGAACATCAGACTGACCGGAAGTACCCCTTCCTGAGTACTGAGACACTAGGGTGCGGGCAACAGCAAACTAGGTTGGGAAGACTACAGGAGAAACAGAGGACTGCAAGTCTCTTAAGACAAAAAGTATCTTAGTGGGGTGTGGTGTCACACGCCTTTAATCCCAGTACTTGGGAGGCAGAGGTTGGTGTATCTCTGAGTTTGAGGCCAGCCTGGTCTACGTGAGTGAGTTTCAGGAAAGTCAGAGCTACATAGTGAGACCCTGCCTTAAAAGAAAGAAAGAAAGAAAGAAAGAAAGAAAGAAAGAAAAAATACACGGAAGGTTCCCCTGAAGCAATTATCCTAAAATTCAGGGTGGAGAGGTCTGGGAGAAAGCAGGGGATGTGATTGGTTCAGAAGCCCGAGTATCAAACACATCAACAACCTGACTAACACTCCTCTCTCAGGTAGTCCCTAAGACCGATGCAGGTTAGCTTGCTGCAAAAGACAGCACATGATTAAACACATTTCACAGCAAATAAGCTGGAACACTAAGTCAAGCCAAGACCACACACTCTGGCTAAATCCTTGTGCTAAAACAGTACCCTGTTATAAGCTAAACTGAACAAACGTTTTCCCACACAACACACCCAGAGGATTAATGGGATGGATCGCACTCAGACATCCAGTCCATCTGCGGGGAAATATTTCAGCGATAGCCACATTATCTAAACCCAAACTAATCGTTTTCCTTGCTCTTCTGGTGTGTGAACTAAGACCCTCCACATACTATGTGTCTGCTCTACCACTAAGCTGTCTCCTCAGCCAAAAATTACTATTTTTGTTAAGCTTTGTTAAAAGCCTTCTTGATGTTTTTTTTTAAAAAAAAAAAAAAAAAAAAAAAAAAAACTTCCAGTTTTCTTTGGAGTCCACTCAAAATAGAGTTATCGAAACTTATCGTTCATGAAATCCCAGGCTTTACTTGCAGTTTAAGTAGCTATTTATAAATGTAACATAGTTTCTCTTCCTGTTCTTGTTCGCTCCCCTGCTGCTGTGACAAATACCGCAACCAAAATGATTTGGGGAGGAAAGGGTTTGCTTCAACACACAGACTCTCTCCTTGAGGCAACATTGGGGAACTGGAGTCCCCTTGAAGCAAGAATGCTGCCTAATGGCTCACTCACTGGCTCAAGTTCAACGGGTTTTCTTATACAGCCCAGGCCCATCTGCCAAAGGATGCTACATCCCACAACAACTAGAGACTTAAGTCAGTGAGTTAGTTTCCTACCCAGACTTGAGAGTTTAGCCCTGTGCCCTGAGGTCATTCTTCACACGCCACAGCTGTAGTGAAGCTTTGCCTGAGCCTGCGCAGGTCTGGCCCGTCCACCCAGCAGGAGAAGGCTGTCCTTTCCACTATGGTTTCCATACCTTCCCACTAGCACAGAAGTGATGCAGCCGGTAAATCCGAATGGAACTTCTGAGACTGTGAATCAAGGTAAGTTTTCTACCCTTAGCTTGGTTAACACAGGCAGTTTGCCACAGCAATGAAAAGTGACTAAGCCAAGTACCCTTTGGGGATTTCCTTAAGTATGGAATAAATATCAAGAATTAAAAACAACAACTAACACTTAAAAATAAAATTCCAGCCTCAAGCTTGGGGAGAAAGGATAAAATCACTAGAAAAGATAAATTGAAGAATCAAGTGGTATTTCATATTAAAAAAAAAAAAAAACACAAACAAGGACCTTTGTCCAAAATTGTGAAGCCAGTGACAGGCTGAGGGAAACAGAGACAAGAAAAGAACCATCATCAGTAAGATGCTAAAGACTACAGACCAGGCTACGCATGAAGGGAAAGCAAGGGGCGGAGCCTGCAAGAGTTCCAATGCCATTCTCCCCTGCACAGAGAGAATGCTGAGCATATAATGGGTGTTCAGGAAATGAAGAAAGGTACATGGGGGGGGGGGGGGACAAGGCAAAGCATAAATGAAAATTACAAACTCAGCACAATACGCCCATCTTGGCCAGAGTTCAACACAGCTTGTGAGTTCCTGAACCTTGGTTTATTGAAGAAAAGTATTTCTACTTGTATTAAATATGACAAGAAATTGACAGAAGTAGAAAATAAGCACAGAACTTGGGGCCTCACCAATCTTTTAAGTCTCAAGCTTATCCTAGTAAACAATAAGATGGCACTTCCTGCTGTTTCTATAAGATTTCTAAATACACAGATGGTGGAATGGCAGTGTTTTTAAGTGACACAGTCCTAAGTGATGTGGGATTCCTTCCCCTGTGTATGCTATGAATACCATTGGTTAATAAAGAAACTGCCTTGGGCCTGTGCAGGGCAGAATGGAGGTAGGCAGTAAAAACTAAACAATGTTGGGAGAAAGAAGGTGGAGTTGGAGAAGTCAGTAGCTCCAACAGAGATAGACGCCGGACAGAACCTTGCCGGTAAGCCACAGCCACGTGGTGATACACAGATTAATAGAAATGAGTTAAATTAATATGTAAGAGCTAGCCAATAAGAAGCTAGAGCTAATAGGTCAAGCAGTAATTTATTACAGTTTCCATGTGGTTATTTTGGGGCTGAGCAGCCAGGAACGAACAGCGGCCTCCCACTACACCTAAGTGTAAAATTTGTTTCTGCATCCTTGGCTGCATTTGTCATAATTTAACATAGCCAAATGGTATTTATCAGGTCTCTTAAGAGTCCCGTTTGTTTGCAATGGGTAATTCAAAGTGCCAAGGAACCTCATATGACACTGACTTTACAAACAGCTACAACAAATGCTATAAAAGTAATTATTAAATCTTTACTGGGAAGCAATGGAGCTAATATTTTGCAGACAAAAGTAATTATTAAATCTTTACTGGGAAAGAGTGGAATTAATATTTTGCAGACACAGTGTAACTGCCATTGATTATTTTTATATACCTTCAAATAAAGTGTTTCAGTCCAAAAATAAAATATATCAAGTGTTATAAGGAGCTATGTATTCAGCTTGTCAAGAGATAAAAATTGAGAGAAAAATACCACACACCACATATACACATACTACATACCACGCACACACATCACACTCTACATATACACAACACACACAGGTTTCACAAATATATACAAATACCACATTTTGCTGAAGTTAACCAAGTGGGAAAAAAAAGGGAGCAGGAAGATTATCCCTTGCAACATCTTGACTCTGGCCCGCAGATCTCAGTGGTAGTCTCCAGAACACAATGAACAGATGCTGGATGAGTACCGCCCTCTAGTGGCGGAGAAGCTCTGTTCCCAGTAGGACCGCCTCCCAAGTTACACGAGTTCTTTTTTATTTATGTTCCGTAACTTTCCCAAATTCTTTTCATTCAAAACTCACTGTGTGTGAGGGGGTGGGGGAATGGGAAACAAAGAGGGAAGAGGAAAAAAAAATCAATGAAAATAAATTTTATTTGAAACTATCATAATGAAACCAAAACTATCATAATGAAGCCAAATACTGTAGATGACATTGGGTGATAATTTTAAATATTTTTAACTCAAAGCAAAACAGAACCCACTCATCCACATTAGTCTCTCCCGCCCTCCTTCTGCCATATAAGGATGCAGCTAAAAAGCTATCATGTGTGAATCAGGTGTCTGACTCTTTTCAAACAATAAATCTTCCAGTATCTTAACCTCGAACTTTCCAGCCTTCAAAATTACAAGAAATAAACTGTTTAGAACATCTGAGTCCCTGGCACTGTTACAGCAGCCCAAATTGACTAAAGCCGGGCAGCACATGTCCTTGCCTTTGCCCCGGATTCCTCCAGGTTCTTCACCTTAAAGCCTGGCGTTCTGGCATTTCTCCAAACACTGCCTAGAGCCCTCTGGATGCATGTCCTCAGTCTCATGTACAGTCTATCAAATAGAACCCCTCAAGGGCCTCCAAAGCGACAAAACCGTTCCCGATCGATGGAACCCTCCAATACTGCGAAGTGAAATACAGCTTTCCTCTATAATTCCTCCAGGGGTTCTGTGACAAAACCAGAAAGCTAGCACAAGCCCCATCCCGAAGACACCAGCTAAGGAAGATTTTCACTGGGGAAAGAGCCTGTGCGCAGTACCATACTAGACATGTCCCAGGCTGTCACTTATTTTCAGGACCCATTTTTCTCTCCAAAAAGGCATGCACTATCCTGTGAGGTGCCTTCGCGCAACTCCTACAGTCCTCGTAGAAGGTATATAAGATCCAATGCTTACCTGGTGTTTAGATAACCACTGTTCCTTCCCATAATGCCTCCCCTGCATGTGATAAATCTGTCCATATTTCCTCTTGGTAATCTTTCTACTTCCTGTCAAGTTTACTTTGTACTCAATGACAATCTTCAGATGGTAGAAAACTGTTCTCCCCTCCACCATATAGCTAAGATTTTGTTTCTTTCCAGTGATGGGTGTTGACTTTGGGCAGGCCAGGCAACATTCTAATCACTACAACTGCAGCCCAGTATCAATATGGGGAAAAACTACCTCCCACCGTTTTCTATCTGTCAGTCATATTGGATCAGAGTAACAGCTACAAAATTAACATAAAGGGATGAAGAGATGGCTCCACACTTAAAATTTGCTTGCTGCTCCTACAGAAGACCCAAGTTTGTCTCTCTTCACCCATATGGAACAACTCACAATGCCGGCAAATCAAGCTCCAAGGAAACAGTGCCCCTCTCTCTCTCTCTCTCTCTCTCTCTCTCTCTCTCTCTCTCTCTCTCTCTCTCTCACACACACACACACACACCCTAAATAAGTTAATTTCTAAGAAATCAAAAGATCAACATGTAAAATAACAATTGCAATTATCAGTAAGACTGGAAACTCCACCCACCCAGGACTATTTAACAAAGCACAGCATGTCTAAGATCTTCAAACGTGCGAGAAGAGGGGTGCAGTGGAACTACCCTCCAGTCATGCTGCTGGGGTCTCAGGGCTTTGAGTCTCTCACCTACCCCAGCTCTTGAGTCCACTTTCAATTCTCAGCAGTGCCTTGCTATTTCTTAGCGAATTGCCTCTACTCCTATCACTGTCTGTGGGGACACACACAGAGACATGAGCCTTTTCCACCTTGACTGGAGGTCAGAGTTGGAGTTTATTTTTGCTCTTTCAAAGTTTTTGACAACAGGTGTGGCTACAAAACAAGACAGCCTGGCCCAGGATATGGTTACTTGGTATTTTGGGCATTTAGATGGCCCATAGATGTGGATCTGCTCCACCCTGACCAAAGGTCAGGAAATTCAAGCCCACTCCTGTGCTTCTTTGAAAATAGGAGGCTTGGCATGGCCGCCTACAGGATACTTGGTCTAGGGTGTGTTCGCTGCATATTCCTGCCCCAAACATCAAATCTCTTTACTCAGGAAATAATGGCTTGATGTTTCAAGAATTGAAGCAAGTAACTGTTCTGATTGTCCTTTTGGGCCATGTTAAAGCAGTCTTTTTGCCTTCCTCCCAGCTTTCTGTATTGGATTATAAAAGTGTTTAGAAAATAAATGTGGGCAAATTCAGCATTCGGTATTCACTGCACGGCCCTCTTGTGACCATCCTGTGCCTCTGTTCTTTCATGTCTCTGTTCCTCTTACCTAACATTTCTAATCCACATGCCCTTATCCTGGAACATATGAACCTGTCATGGCTAGGACTGAGACAGAAGTCACTCCAAAGAGTGGCTTACAACAACTGTCCCCAATAGGTTCTTGCTCTAGTTTCTTCCTCCAGGACACAATTATTTGGAGGTCTCAGCAGGCATCCCTCTCCACTGAGATCCACACCTGTCACTGACCTCCACAAGCTGTGTGTTCAAGACAAATTCTGAAAAAAAAAGGTTTCACGTCAGGAGGAATTTTGATGCAAATGGAGCAGGCATCTATAAGGAAATCTGTGTAAACACGCCATGGGCTCCACAGCCCCTCTTGTTGACAATGTCGGAACCTACTAGAACAGACAGATGAGAAGATCAAAATGTCTTTTCCAGACTTTAATCTTTTAATTAGTCTCTTTCTGCTGTATCCCTTTAGAAGACAATAGTGGAGGATGGGGCTTCACTTTCACCACATGCAAACATGAGTCAGCTCTAGCCGGAAGGAGGGAAGTGTTCAAACATGTGGCATAGCAAGCCCCATCCCCAGAGGCCAGCAAGGTTCACAGAAACCGCAACCAGGACTACTGCAAGTTCACATCTGTCCTTGACAGGATGCGTACTGAAGCACCTCAATGCAAAATTAAATAAAGGCAAATTCCACAAAAATAAATCAGAGGATACTAGGAGGCAAGTTTTTCTTATTATCAAACAAATTCCAGGGAAATTCCCAACATGCTAGATGACTAATAAGTTAAGGAAAACATTTTAGATTTCCAATATCACCACTTCTAAATAATTTACAAAGTACTGATAGTAGGCAGAACATGGTGACCCAACAATTTTTAATGTCAACCAAGGGCAAACCTTGACGGGACCTCTATGATGATCGAATAGCTGATATTAAAAGCTCTTCACAAAGGAATAAATCCTCATGCAATGATGACAAAGAAGTCCCATCATACAAAGAGGCAGAAACCCGTGAACAGCAATGAACAGTCTAACGTAACAAGTTCAAGGCATACTCCTGCTTTCCAACTATAGCTCAACCTTTTGCCAGCTGTGCAGAGAACTGCTGAGCATCTCATTATCCCATTGATGTTGCCCAAGACGACTGACCAACTCCCACTCCTTAGTAGTAAGACTTTCTGCCTTGCATAGCTAAAATTGTATAAAGTGGAGAGAAGAGAGGAGGAGGAGGAAAAGAGAAGGTGAGATTTTATATTAAATAACAGGAAATGGTGGTGGAGACCTCCTAAACAAGGAAGATCTCTTGCCCTTGACAGCCAGCTCTGCCTTAGCTAGAATCTGTTCATGATCTTGGTTTGATGGACAGTTCTGTCTGGGTCAAAGATGTAACCAAAAATGTTTAGGCAGGTTGGTTCACGTCTGGTGTCTTGCTATCTCTCTTTGGCTTTCCTTGAGCACAGTGCCTGGAATCTGTGTGCAACTAGATACTTCCTTGGCACTTAAAGGTGTGCGCCAAGAACCCCAGTCCAATAATCAGGATGGGGAACATGAACATCTCATGGTTGAGCCAACTGGCCAGACCAGACCACCCAACATGCCTCAAGGAAAGCCTTACAATTCTAGATAAATACCTACCTCAGGAAGCATTTTTGGGGAGCCATTCTTGCCAAACAGAAGTCCTGCTTGGCACTCTTTGATAATAAAACTCATTTCTAAAACTCTTTCACTGTACCACTATCATTTTCTTTGGGCCACCAACCAGCTCCCAAATCATGACACAGAGACTTATTAGCTATGATTGCTCAGCCTTAGCTTATGCTTGTTTCCGGCTAGCTTTTTTTTCCTTAGTTTAAATTAACCTGTTTCTCTTTGTCTATGTTTTGCCTCAGGCCTTTTTACCTTTCCTTTATGTACCTCCTACTCCGTCTAGCTGACTGGCGGCGGCTTGGCTTGCTGGCTCCAGGTGAGTCCCTCCCTTTCTTTCTCCCTTGTTCTCTCCTCTCTTCTTTTTCTCTCAGGGAGATGGTTGGCTAGATTTCTCCTCCTATTTATTCTGTCTGCCAGCCCCGCCTATTCTTTCTCTGCCTAACTTTCTTGCCCAATCAGCTGTCTTAAGCAAGCAAAGTGCAACAGCAACACAACTATTCATACTTAAACAAATGCAGTATAAACAAATGTAACACACATTCACACAGTTAAACTAATATTCTGCAGTATAAACAAATGTAACACACCTTTACACAGTTAAACTAATATTCTGCAGTATAAACAAAAGTAACACACCTTTACACAGTTAAATATTCTGCAGTATAAACAAAAGTAACACACCTTTACACAGTTAAAGTAATATTCTGCAGTATAAACAAAAGTAACACACCTTTACATAGTTAAAGTAATATTCTACAGTATAAACAAATGTAACACACCTTTACACAGTTAAAGTAATATTCTTCAGTATAAACAAAAGTAACACACCTTTACACAGTTAAATATTCTGCAGTATAAACAAATGTAACACATTCACACAGTTAAACTAATATTCTGCAGTATAAACAAACGTAACACACACTTACACAGTTAAATATTCTGCAGTATAAACAAATGTAACACACCTTTATACAGTTAAACTAGTTTTCTGCAGTATAAACAAAAGTAACACATTTACACAGTTAAAGTAATATTCTACAGTATAAACAAAAGTAACACACCTTTACATAGTTAAATATTCTGCAGTATAAACAAAAGTAACACACCTTTACATAGTTAAATATTCTACAGTATAAACAAATGTAACACACCTTTACACAGTTAAAGTAATATTCTTAAGTATAAACAAAAGTAACACACCTTTACACAGTTAAAGTAATATTCTGCAGTATAAACAAATGTAACACACATTCACACAGTTAAACTAATATTCTGCAGTATAAACAAACGTAACACACACTTACACAGTTAAATATTCTGCAGTATAAACAAATGTAACACCTTTATACAGTTAAACTAGTTTTCTGCAGTATAAACAAAAGTAACACACATTTACACAGTTAAATATTCTTCAGTATAAACAAAAGTAACACACCTTTACACAGTTAAAGTAATATTCTGCAGTATAAACAAAAGTAACACACCTTTACATAGTTAAAGTAATATTCTACAGTATAAACAAATGTAACACACCTTTACACAGTTAAAGTAATATTCTTCAGTATAAACAAAAGTAACACACCTTTACACAGTTAAAGTAATATTCTACAGTATAAACAAAAGTAACACACCTTTACATAGTTAAATATTCTGCAGTATAAACAAAAGTAACACACCTTTACACAGTTAAAGTAATATTCTTCAGTATAAACAAATGTAACACACCTTTACACAGTTAAACTAATATTCTTCAGTATAAACAAAAGTAACACACCTTTACACAGTTAAATATTCTGCAGTATAAACAAATGTAACACACCTTTACACAGGTAAACTAATATTCTGCAGTATAAACAAAAGTAACACACCTTTACACAGTTAAAGTAATTTCCACACATTGCATTGTATGTAAAATTTATTCTTCAAGAAAGGGGCTTGGAATCCTCCAGCTGGGATTCTTTGAGTAGTTAGCTATTGATTGTCCAGGACCCTAGCCTCAAAGTTATGCTGACCTACATGAAAATGCCTCCATTTTACTCAGAGGCCCAAGTTCTTTCCCGTTTTCAGAAGCTCAGCATAGTTTCAGCTCCAGCATCACTGAGGGTCAGCAAGCACCAAAGCATTTGTCCTTGGGGATTCTGTTGGTGGTTGCAGTCTTTGAGGTGTGGATGCTTGGTGCTGAACTCAGAGCCTCCCAATACACTGGCTGAGCTATAGCCCAACTTCTGAACCATCATTAAACACTCAAGGTTTCCCATCTCTGTCTCTCTCTGTGGATCCAGGTCGATTGGACTCTTCTGGGGCAGAAGCTCTCCCGACTGTCCTTTAGAGTCGTTATGAGCTCCACTATGGCATAAGCTGACAACACCTTTTCACCATGTGCCCACCTGTCTCAGTACTTCCCAATGTCTACAGCATCTCTAGCCATATGGGTTGCAATATGTGTATCTTTTACCGTCTCTAAGGTCTCAATTCCTTTTCTAGAAGGAGAAAGGTAAATGGTTGTTATCTCTGGCACAGACATTGTACCACCAGTATCTGATCCCAAAGGAAAGCTTCACCACTCTCACATTCAAAGCTTCCATTACAGACCTAAAGTAGTAATCCCAACCCACAATTCCAAGCATTTGATAGGTTAAAAGCCCCATAAGAAAGCTTACTACCATCCAAGAATCACCCTCTTATTACAAAAGGTTTTTTTTAAAGGCAGGAGTGGTTTAAAAAGGAATGTGGGGACTGTTCTCAACTTATTTACCTAGCACCCCTCTAAGTGGCTAAAAGCTCCTTTAATAATGCAATGCATTCTCATCTTTGTTAGCCAGTGAACGGAGGCTTGGATTTCACACTCACATTCAGGGGTAGCCGCTGTGGAATGCATTAAAGAAGGAATGTTTTATCCAAAGCTGAACAATCCTAATCTTCAGGTGTGGATGGATACAAAGAGAGAGACATTCGCACAGCTCAAGAGAACCAACGGGCAAGAAACCCTCACTCCCGCTGCGGTGTTACATTTCCTGCTACTCGGTTTAGAGAGGAGCCCACTCTCCCCTCCCTCTGCCCCCCACACTCAAATGTGGAAAGTATTTAGACTCTTGTAAAGAAACTGGGGCTGAGAGAATTTACTCGGTGACTGCTGTGGTCCAAGCAAGATGCTGAGGGCATCTTCAGGAGAAATGTGACACCTAGTATCACTTACATATACATACCTGCACATGTCTATGTAATACATGTGCACATAGAGTTATATTTGTGACCTGGTTTTACAGAAAGTCTTTTTCAGTTCTGTGTAGCTTGTGGAAACATTTACAAATCTTCCCCATGCCTTCTGTGGCTTCTTCTAAGTTCATCTGGGCGGGATAAACTTATAAATAGTATGTTAATTTTATAAGCTGCTCTTCAACTTCACTACAAGTATTATACCTCATTGGCTGACTTCTTCAACTAACTTAGTAACTGTCGTTCTTTGTCTAAAATTTAGTTTACATTTAAATATTTAAATATCTCTCCCTCCGAAAGTTCATTCACCACCTCAGAGCTTGTCTATAGCGACAAAGGTGACTTAGGGTTTCCCTTCTTGGCTCAGAACGTGGACTAGTACTGTCAGACAGAAAATACCTCCCTCTCCTAACAGTGTGTCTCAGTTTTTCTTGAAAGTAAAAATGCAAAGATGAAAGGGGAGGTTGCCTTTTGGGAAGAATATCAATTTCCCAAGCAAGTTTATTTGGACATGATTCATGAAAACACTTGTTTAATAATAATATTTGTGTGACAATAGATTTTATGGTTGCAAGGAAATAGAGGATACAGCTGCTTGAATATTTTCCTACAATAATTTAACGTGCAGATAAAATCATAAACCAGGATAGGGAGTTGAGTTCTGGAACAAGACGTTTCTTGCAAACTATTTGCTTTGATATTTGGTAGCTTTAATCTAGTCATTTCAATAAATTACCACCTGACTTTCTTTACAACAAGTGGCATTATTTAAAGATTGGATGCTACTATTCCATAACTTTAATCAGAATATTGTTCAAATGAGTATTGTCCAATTCCTTAGAGGTTTGCTCTGCCTTCAAAAACCAAGCTAATATAAAATGTAAAGAACAAGATGTTTGGTTTGAGGTACCCTCGCATTTCAAGATCCTTTTGTGGCTACCCCAGCTCTTGAGGCAACTTGGAGAAAAAACAACTAAGAATTCAGCACTTCCCTTCAGTTGCATGTGTCTACTGTGTTTACCTTCTTCTTGCAATTTACCAGTCAACATATACAGAAGTACTCTGACCTCTGCTGCCAGAAACTGGAACTTTTCTGGCTCTTTGACATCAATTTTATTTTTCAGTAAAACCCATAGTAGCAACTATGGTCCTGTAATCCACAGCATCCTCCTGAATCCACAGGGCTAAAATGTGATTCCAATGCTACATGTTGGTTTGATGGTAATCTTTCTGACGTTTTTGCAAACTATCAAGGTAAAGCAAGTCTTTAATGCTGTTGATTGGTATGTATTTTATAGAGTGAGCATTTCTTAAACTTAAGTCAACCAGTATGTTCTTGGAGTGAGAAACACACACACACACCCTGCCCCTGAAGCATTCTTAATTTCAAATTCAAGTGTTTAAGAATTAAACAATGTGAGCTTTGTTAAGGTCACTTCCCTCTATTGTTGTTTACTGAAGTTTTCAAAATGATATTTCAATAAAGCAAAAGCACAAGGAAGTCGTGCATTCAAATTTAGGAAATTAATTTGATATTGAATGGACCATTTTACAGGGAACTTTTTGTCTCTGAAAAAAATTCAAGTTCAAAGTTTAAAATCAATTAAGATAAGAATAAAAAATACAGTATAACTTGTGTTACAAGCCATAAGAGCATGAGTAACTCTGGCTTTCTATTTCCATTTTCATCGTTTTCTGTGTTTTGTTCTATGGACATGTGTTCCCTTTATAATTATAAAATATTATCCTTTAAATTCCAGCTTACACCAGAACTTAGTATATAACATCATATATACACACACACACACACACACACACACAGAGAGAGAGAGAAATAAGAAAAAGAAAAACAGTTAGATATTGCTTAAAAGACTGTGATCGATTTTGTTTCAAGGATCTAGACATTCACAGCAGTAAACAACCCCAGACGCCCTGAGGGCCTCAGGTACTCTCTGTCCTTAGGGAGTCAGCCTTTGAGAGTGTGCGCATCAGACAGACTATGCAACTCAGAAGCAAGAGGTGGGCTCTGGGCATCTGCCCTTTATGCTCTCCTTTAAGTATGAAAGAAAAGGCAGAGTAAGACCAAAGGGGATGCTGGCATTCCCTCCCTCTTGGCTAGCAGAGCAGAGGCTCTCCTGGAAGCCAGCTCCATTAGCCTTTGTGACACATGGCCACCGCCAGCACCAAGGGGGTCCGTGAGGATGATTTTAACATCTGGATTGACTAGCATTCTCATCAGTGTCAGGGTCCAGACAGTTCAGAGGAGAGAATGGGCTTTGGAGGACTAGTGCACGGTGGCTGCCATGGGCAAATCACGTGAAAAGGCAGGGTAGGTAGCCATACGGGGGAAGTAAAGTTAGATGGCGCCTTCTACTTAAGGCCAAGCACCTCTCTGATGGACTCCAAAGCCAGGCACGTTGCAAGGGAACTTGCTATTTAACTCAAAATCCTGAGCAAAAAGTTGGAGAAGGGTAACATCCAAAATACCTTTATCACCAGTTCAACAAGCTGTACATTTGGAATTTTGTTAATTTGCTTGCTTTATTTGGTTTTTGACGTTTTTTACATGTTCACTATAAGCTGAGAAGTATGAGGGAGGGACTGGGAAACAGCTCAGGCCTGGGGGAGCAGAGCTGACTAGGCCACCTAGTCAAATCCATACGCCTCCCTAGATAGAACATCTCAACTTTGGGCCTCCTAGCCTCTAGAACTATAAGATGGCATAACCTTCATTCGTTACTAGTTTCTCAGTCAATGGTATTCAGTTCCAGCAACAGAAAATGGACCAATAATGATCTAATAAAACCACACTCCTAGCAAGAAAACAGTCCTGAAAGGGAAGGAGGAAAGAGATTCTATAGCTTCAAAAATTTCATGCTTCCCCGCTGCTCTTGAACAAAGGCTTGGGCCAAGAATGGGCAAGCCTCCAGAAGCCAAACCCACAGAGCACACAAAATGCAATCTTCACCACAACCCTCGGGGACATTCAACTCTTCAGACTGAGCTGAGAGAGAAACAGGGAGCCCAGAGATGTTCTCTCACCCTTGGCACCAAGGCCACTGTTTCCACCAGACCTTGTCCTATCCTGTAACCTGCAGCCTGGGGCAGTGAGCCACAGCAAGCCTTTACCGCATGGAAAGTGCCATTAAAAGAACGCCCAATGTGCAGTCAGAAGTAAGTCCCATTCTTGTGGGGCTCATACCTTCTTTGCAATCAAAACCCCTGAATGAAGGCATGCCAGCCCACACAGGAAGCCTCTAGAGTATTCTCCAACAGTGCAGCTTTCATGGGCTGTAAAGCTGAGCACAAAAGCGCAAAGCGGATAGGATGGCACTGGCCGCAAGAGATGAGGCCCAGCGGGGCTCTGCCTCGCTCCTCTTAATCTTACTCGCCTCTATCAAGCAATCTCCTCTCTCCTTATCAGCCAGACTTCCAGAAAGAGAACTCTATACTGCGATCCTCACCTCCACATCTCCGATTTACCTCTCAGCGGCTTCCAATTCCTCTCCCACCTCCACCCCAGAACTCCAACTAGCTACCAGGGAAATCCTCATTTGCAGATTCTGTGTTTGTTTTTCGGTTCGCTTTCGACCTCCTATTGATACTATTTCTGTGTTTAACCATTTGTAGAACACATCGTTTTATGGTGAATGTAATTTATGATGAGTGTAATGAGCCCTTCTTCAGAAAAGCCCCACCCCCACCCCTTCTCTCTGTAGAGTCAGAAACGTCAAGAAACTTAATCTTGGACCTACCCAGTCAGCAGATCCCAGACTAAAGGACTGCTGCCCATTCACCTGATCATAGTGATCAAATCAACTTCCTTTTAAAAGAGTATGTAGAATCTATAGAAGATTGTAAGAGGTCAAAATATCCAACATCTCCATCTTTCTAAAATATTCAAAGATTTACAACCTTTTCAGACAGGCTACAAAATGTGTATAAAAATATAAAACAGTTCTAAAGTGAGTTAAAAGCCTTTAAATACAATTTGGACATGATTTAGGTGTGCTCCCAAGAGTCGATGTGTTAGGAAATGTGGTTCCCCCTCCAGCTGTGGCATGGAGGAAGAGTGGACCTTTAGGAAGTTGGGCATCAGAGAAAATGCCTGGGTCATTGGGCTGCTGTTCTTACAGGGAGGTAAGACAGTTCTCAGAGGACCCTGGCTAGCTCCCCACGGAGGTTTCCTTATAAGCAAGATTGCCCCCCCCCCCCGCCATGCGGCTTCCTGTGCCACCTGTGTCACCACATAATCTCTTCTCATCACTGTAATACTCATGCCGTGACGCCGCTTGACTTAGTTAGGGTTTCTATTGCTGCGACAAAGCATCATGACCAAAGCAAGTTGGGGAAGAAAGGGTTTACATTTCCACGGCAGTGTTCATCATCAAAGGAAGTCAGGGCGGGAACTCAAACAGGGCACGAACCTGGAGTCAGGAGCTGGTGTAGAGGACATGGGCGAGTGTTGCTTACTGACTGGCTCCTCATGATTTCGTATAGAACCCAGGACCACCAGCCCAGAGATGGCCTACCCACAATGTGCTATGTCCTCCACATCAATTGCTAATTAAGAAAATGCCCCCCAGGCTTATCTACAGCCGATCTTATGAAAGTATTTTCTCAATTGAGGCTCCCTTCTCTCCGATGACGTTAGCCAGGATGCTATTACTATAGTAAAATGCAGCTATGGGGAGCCTTGCCTGAGTCAGTATCAGTCTTAGACCTTTGGCCTCTTGTGTGTGATTTAAATAAATTTCACTTTTTAATACTACAGAGCTTCAAGTACTTTGTGATAGCAGTGTAAAACAATTAATAACATTTTAAAAGAGCCACATAGCAAGATTCTCTAAGTCAATTTGAATAAGAAAATTAAAATCATGCATCATTTTAGATTTTGAAAAGTTACTTGAGAATTTCTTAACCTACTTCTTAATTTGATTTTATCTTAAAATTCCACTTAAAAGTTTTTAAAGATAATTTGAAATACCACTTAAGTACAGAGAAAACATCACAAAAAGCACCATTGGGAAAACAGACTTGTATCCACCTATAATCCCAACACTAATGAGACAGAAGGAGGGGGATGGTGAGTTGAAGGTTCACCATGGCTATATAGCAAGTTCTACATCAACCTGGGCCATACTGTAAATCCCTTTTGCATAAAACCAAGGAAGAAAAAGGAATATTGACAAAGGGAAGAAATACAAACAAGGGAATTTCTAAAACCACTAGACAGTAGTAATATCAGGAGCACACAATAAATAAGCTATCTTCAAAGTAGAAACCGATGACTTTCTGCTCATTTGGTATCTAATTGGAGAATTAAATTACCTTCAGATTTGCACTAATGGCAACTATACAACAAAAGACAAATATATAAATTCTTTTTCTATTTGAAGATAATATTTTTGTCTCTGTCAGCCTCAATTAGAAAGCAGAAGCTTCCCAGACAGACTATAAACAGAACTACGAATGGGAGTCTACACATGACTATTATTGCCTTACAAGGGCAAGTAGAAATGTCCCTTCAGTACAGATATAAACAGAGAATTATCAACAGAAGTCTCTCAAATGGCCAAGACACAGTTAGAGAATTGTTCTACATCTTAGCTACCAGAGAAATGTAAATCAAAAGAACTCTGAGGTTCCATATTACACCAGTCAGAATGGCTAAGTCCAAAAACATTAATGACAGTTTATGCTGGAGATGATGTGGAGCAAGGGGTACACTCCATCTCTATGAGTGGGAGGGCAAACTTGTACAGACACTTTGGAAATCAATATGACGGTTTCTCTGAAAATTGGAAATCAATCTGAAATACCTCAAGACCCAGCAATACCACTGTTGAGCATATACCCAAAGGAAGCTCAATCATACCACAAGGACACTTGCTCAACTATATTCATAGCAGCTTTATTCATAATAGTCAGAACCTGGAAACAACCTAGATGCCACTCAACTGAAGACTAAATAAAGAAAATGTGGTAGATTTACACAATGGAGTATTACTCAGCTGTTAAAAACAATGACATCAGGAAATTTGAAGGCAAATGAATGGAACTAGAAAAATTATTCTGAGTGAGGTAACCCAGACCCAGAAAGACAAAGATGGCATGTACTCCATCATAAGTGGATATTAGCTATAAAGTAAAGGATAACCATGCTACCATCCACAGATCCAAAGGGACTAGGTAAGAAAAAGGGCCCAAAGAGGGGTGCATGGATTTCCCTGGGAAGAGGAAAAAGAATAGCTCTCCTGGATAGATTTAGGGAAGATGAGGAATATGGGGAATTGGGTCGAGGGGTGGACAGAGAAGGAGAGTAAAGAAAAAGATTATTCGATGAGGGCACATTTCAGGGTTAGGTAGGAACCTGATACAAAGGAAACTCCCATGGAACTACAAGGATGACCCAAGCTTCTAGCAATAGTGGATTGGTAGCCAGAACTGCCCACATTCTATAATCAGACTGGTAACCACCCAACTGTCATGGGAGAGTCTTCATCCAGTCACTAATAGAAACAGATACAGAAATCCACAGCCAAGCCCTGGGCTGAGCCTAGGGAATCCTGTTGAAGAGAGGGAGGAGGATTGTTGTATGAACCAGGGGCATCAGGGGCATCACAATGTGTGTGTGCGTGTGTGTGAGTGTGTGAGTGTGTGTGTGTGTGTGTGTGTGTGTGTGTGTGTGTGTGTGTGTGCCACAGAGCACATATGGAAGTCAGAGGACAACTTTCAAGAGTCAGTTCTCTCCGGGGATTGAACTCAGGCCTCAGGTCTTAAGACTTGGTGGCAAGTGTGTACGCCAAATGCACCTGACCCTTATTTTAATAACCTTAATGGAAGTGGAAGTGGTAGTCTTCAATATGAACACTGTTTAAAATCCACATTTCTTTTTTTATTATTTTATTTTATGTGTTTGGGTGTTTTTCCTGACATATACATGTGTGTATTACTTGTGTGTCTACAGAGGCCAGAAGAGAACGTTGGATCCCCTGGAATTGGAGGTACAGATGGTGGTAAGCTGCCACATGTTTATTGAGAAGCAAACTCCGGTCCTCTGAAAGAGCAGCAAGTGCTCTTAACTGCTGAGCCCCTAAATTCAACACTTCTTTTTTATATAACACAATTCTTTATGGATTCTTTGAGAATTTCACATCATGAACCCCTATCCCACTCACCTCCCAGGCCCTCCATATCTGCCCCTCACCCTGCAGCATCCTCCCAAAAGACCCCCCAAATATTAATGTTAAAAAACCACACTCCTCCATCTTCCCCATCTCTCCAACACCTCTGATGATTTATCCAGCAACAGTGAATCCTTCTAAAAGTGACATAGGGCCAATGAGCTTAATGAATAGTCACCTGCTGTCAAGCCTGGACTGAGTTCGATCTCTGAGACCCACCTGATAGAAGGAAGAAATAGCCTCTTGACCTACACACCCACGCTGAGGCATGGGCATGCACACACAACATTCATACATTCATGCATGCATAATCAATAAATGAAATCACATCACTTTTTAAGTTTTTGAAGCGATACAATCCTGGTATAGGTGAATATCAATCAGGGCTGATTAGCATGCTGAACTTTCTCAAGTTCTTAAATTTTGAAATGAGGAATTAGACAGAGACCCAGGGATACAAGCAAACACAGAAATAGTTTAGTAAGAGGGAAAAACACTTTTGAGAGTAGAAATTGTGGGGACCAGCCATGATTAGCTAAGTCTGGGCAGGTCACCTAAAGGAAGCTCTTTACTTCCAACCATTATCACCTGCGACTCTGGCCATTAATGAATTGAAATGGAGTCTGGAGTCTCAATAGTTTACCCTGAGATAATGCCTGGCAGGCTGAAATTGCCCAACCCCCACCCAAGAGCAGACCATTCAAAACAAATGCCTGACATTCCAACCACTGTAGATAGGATCACCTGCCAGTGCACCTCACCAGGACACCCCTAGGCAAATGTCAGTCAATCAGGGGTCCTGAACCTGAGAGATCCCTTACCCCCCCACCTTTACTACTATAAAAACCCAATTCTACTTGAGCTTGGGGCTGTCCAGATATTCCAATGCATTAGACATGCAGAGAGACCGAGTTTGCAAACTTGATTAAAAATAAAGGCTCTTTGCTTTTACATATGGGACTCGGTCTCCTTGGTTGGCTTTTGTGGGGACCCAATGGATTTGGACATAACAGAAATAAGCCTGGGTTGGAGAACGGTCAAAGAGTCGTGGTACCCATGTCCAGCAGACTGACACAGAGAAGATAAACGTTTTAAAGACATGCTTTCTGTGACCCACTCCCTGCGATCAGACTCCACATCCTAGATTCCGTCACCTCCAAAAATGCCATCAAGTTACGAAGCAATTATGAAGAGCATGTTATACAAATGTCCTGCATTGAACTAACTTTTCCAGAACTGATGCTCTTCCTCCTGATGGCCACATTTCAGTCTATTTAAGACAGGGCTGAAACCATTTCTTACTTACCCCATTGCAGCCACCAAACTTCAAGAAGCGAATCAAGAACCCTTTGTGGGAAGACAGCGCCAGCCTGGAGAAGCTGGTGGAGGTGCCACCATCACATTCAGCAATTTACAAAGCACATTCACAACTGTGAATTCTAAGCTTGGCTTCCCAGTGTCGAGTAGCTATGTTCTATGTCTCAACGTGGTGTCTGACAGCTTTGGACTTAGCACTTCTCAGTTTTCTCTGGTACCGACTATATATGTATGGTATTCTCCAAAACACAGGGGAAAACTCTAGCCTCAACCCTGTAAGTTCTCCCATGAGAATGGGTGGCAAAGCCATGCAAAGATCACTGTTTAATATAATGTAATAATATCATGTTTAATATAATATAATGCTGGCGTATCTCACCAGAATTAGAAAATTAAGATAATGTGTAGAATGGGCTCACATAAAGAGAACTATAGGAATAAAACATGAAAATAAATTTAGGAAAATTCCCATGGTCTTAAACTTTTTTAACTAATTCCACTTGGGTGAACTTCTTTACTGACATTCTGATTTCCATCACCCAAGTTCTTTTTTTTTTTTTTTTTTTTTTTTTTTTTTTGGTTTTTCGAGACAGGGTTTCTCTGTGGCTTTGGAGCCTGTCCTGGAACTAGCTCTTGTAGACCAGGCTGGTCTCGAACTCACAGAGATCCGCCTGCCTCTGCCTCCCGAGTGCTGGGATTAAAGGCGTGCACCACCACCGCCCGGCTCACCCAAGTTCTTTTTTATCAATCAACCTGAACACCCTTAAAAGGGTAAAGGAGATATTGTTTCATGACTCACATGAGAATCGAAGAAACAGAATCTCAAAGATTTAAGAGAAATGGGCTCCTAAAGGGAGAAACCATGACCACTAATGGAGTCATCTTCAAAAACAAAGGTGCTCTCAACTAGTAGCACACCAAAGCAACCACCATTCTACAACCTCCTGACAATTTGCATCTTAAATGTTTCCCGAAGTTCAGGCTTTGAGGCCTGGTCCTCAGCTGGGGATGATGTCTGAACATGGTGGGAAAAAACATTAGGATGTGGGACACAGCAGCCAGAAACAGTTCTTGGGGCTGGTCCTCTAACACTGTGTTGGTCCTGTTTCTCTCTGTGTGTCTGTGTCTGTGTCTGTCTGTCTGTCTGTCTCTCTGTCTCTGTCTCTCTCTCTCTCTCTCTCTTTCTCTCTAATGTACTTAGATTCACTAACAACACCAGACCATAGACAGAGAAAGACCTCTTGCATCCAGAAGCCAAGGAAAGCACTTAGCAAATTTCCTTCAGAGACTTCATTTGATCAACGGGTTTTCCTGTCCCTGGACCTCTCCCTACTTGGGAACACAGCAATCTGAAGAAGCCTAGGTAGTAAAGAAAAGCCCCGGAGGAGAAGAGAGGCAGCAAATAGATACATTTTCCATAGAATAAACGAAAATACTTCTCATCAGCGGGTCAGTCAAGAAGTTCATAAGAGCAAGAGTAAAAGGCAAGAAACAAGAATGAAGGTTTGGCATAAATAAAAGAGTAGAAAAAACAAAACAGGGGTTTCCTTCCCTGATCATATACCCAAAAAAGGGAGGTAAACCAAAACTGTTGCTGAACGAAATCTTTCTGGCTATTTGTAGTGTTTTACTCTTTGACCATTAAGTAATCATTGTACTATCTGTTAAATACATAGGCATCCCCTCTTCAGATAAAACTGACGAAACCAAAATGTATTCTTTGAAATGGTTTGCTAAGATAAACATGCCTCTCTGGGGTGGAGAGACAGCTTAGCAGTTAGGAGCCCACACAGCCCTAGCAAAGGAGTATGGGTCCTAACAGCATTGGGCAGCTCCCAACTGCCCGTAACTCCAGTTCCAAGGGAATCCAATGCCTCTAGCCTTTGTGGGGCATTTGTACACATACACACCCACAAAGAGACACATAATTAAAAATATGATAAAATCTAAAAACAAACTTCTGAATAACAATCAGGTGGTATTTAAACACGCACATACACACACTAAACTGCAGTGGGCAAAACAGTAGAATAGGCAAGAAACTAAGACCTTGTGTAAATAATATCAGTTTTATTTTTTTGTTTAGATATTTTGTTGTTTTTTGTTGCTTGTTTGTTTTTGAGACAAAGTCTCACTATGTATTCCCGGTTGTCCTGGAATTTGCTTTGTAAAGTAAAACTCACAGAACAACACCTGCCTCCACCTCTGGCTTGCATCAATTTTAAAGTCTCGCACCACTACACTTGGCAGGGCTATGGATTTGGGGCAACTTGTTTGTGTTTCTATACCCCCAGGATCTAAATAGTAATATAGCAAGCATTTAATAGACATCTTAAAATTAATTTACAGTTAGTTTTTAGAAAGGCATTGTAAACTAATGTTTGAGAATCTAAATATAATGGAAGTTTCCAGAATTCTAAGCAATACACACATATAAGCAAAAAGAAACACACATAAGGCTTCATGCATTTGATTGGACGGTAAGGAACAACACAATTCATCTTATGAGACCTGAGAAGTCTTAATTCTAAATAAACAATAGCATTCTCCCCCAAAAGTACAAGGAAAATTTAGTGAATATGAGTGAGAAAAACATTAGAAAAATACCAATAAAGGCTAAGAGCATGTATCTAAAACTCATAATGACAAAGAATTATTCAGAATGCCCAAGGCCAGTTTAACATGAAGGCATCTGTCAGTATATGTCACTAAATTAACTGATTAAAGAAAAAATAATTCAAGTGATTTAATAAACCACATATTAGTATGGCGTATAGTTCAATATCTGATTGTGGTAAATACTCTCAAAACCAAGAATATAAGAAAGGGCTCACACATTTGATGTGGGAGGGTCTTCTGTTTGAGTTGATTTCATTGGTTAATAAAGAAACTGCCTGGCTCATTTGATAGGCCGGCCCTTAGGTGGGTGGAGTAGGCAGAACAGAATGCTGAGAAGGGAAGTTAATAAATCGCCATGCCTCTGCTCTCTGGGTCAGACGCGATGAAGCTCCGACCCAAGATGGACGTACGCTAGAATCTTCCTGGTAAGGCACCACTTCGTGGTGCTACACAGATTATTAGATATGGGTTAATCAAGATGTGAGTAAGGAAGGATCTTTGTGCCTTTCTCCGGCCTTCTGCTAACTGACCAGCAATCTTGGCAATTGTTGCTTCTAGATGCCTTGGCCCAGTTCCTGACATCTGCATGCCCAGTTTCACTCTGCGTGGTCATCTTCACATCCAAAGTTAGTCTCTGCGTTAGGAAATCAGTCAGCAGCCACACTAGGTGCCTCCCTTTCACTCAATTACTGCTAAAAAGACTGTTTCCAAACCAGTCACATTCTGAAGCACTGGAGGTGAAAAGTTCAGCCCATCATTTCAGAGGGACACAGAGCACTGGCTCATGGCTAGTGTGGCTCATGGCTGGTGTGGCTCATGGCTGGTGTGGTGACTCACTCTGCAAGGGAGAGGAAAATGAGGATCCTGAAGTCTGTCACTGAGAGGGGGTCAGGCCCTCAAAGAGGCTGCTTGTGTGCCTGTCCTTGAAGCAAACCTTTCCACACCCAAAAGGACTGAGGTAACCTTTTCAAGAGACATATTTTATAGGAAAATGGAACCTGGCTGCGATTTCTCTCCACTGGTTCTAACTATAAACTTTCGAGAGTCTACTGACCACAGGCTAAACACGTCACCTCAGAAACCACAGCCATGACAACTCATCAGCAACACAAGGCAGGCAAACATTTATTCCAAAGCCATCATTCAAGAGAAAAGAGTACAGTCCAACATTGTGAAATTTAAAAAATAAACCCTCTATATGTATTGAAAACTGCTAATTTTTAAAAAGATTTCAAAGGTAAAAAACCAATCTTAGTTAAATAGAAAGTCATCAAAAGTGAGATAATATAGTTTTTCATTTTCACTCTATTTCATTTACTCATTTGAGTGTGTGTGTGTGTGTGTGTGTGTGTGTGTGTGTGTGCACATGCATGTGCACATGTACCATGATGAATGTGTGAAGGTCAGAGGAAAGTCAGTGGGAGGACACCGTGTGGGTACTGGAGATTGAATTCAGATCATCAAGCTTAGCAGCAAGTATCTTTGCCTGCTGAACCATCTCAGGTCTTCAGAAAATACAGCCCACCCACAAAAGGTCTAATGGGATGTTGTGGTGTGCTCATTGTAAACAGTCAGACTGGGTTGTGTAGCTCAGGGGTAAAGCATTTGCTCAGCATGAACCAGGGCGAGGTTCTATCGCCAGCATGAACCAGGCCAGGTTCTATCACCAGCAATGCAATTAACACACACACGCACACGCACACACGGATACATACATACATACATACATACATACATTCATACGTGAAGGCTTCCTCTCTCAGCATCAAATCCGACAAGCACCTGCCTGTGCCCACAGTCCCATACACAGATTTGGGCATCCAGAGAAGTGATACTGTAGGACCATTTCCCTTCGACATGTGGACATGGGAGCTAAGAGTCAGCACCCCAACATCACAGAATCAAGATCTGTTTTTCTAGCTTCAGCAGCTATACCCCTTCCTATACTTCCCACTGTCTCTCCCCTTAGGTCCCTTGATGGTCACCCTCTCCTTCCTGTGGATTTAGTAGGGCTCCCTTTCTTTGAAGTTTCTCCCTCCGCCATTCTTTCCTTCGTGCCTCTGTAAATTTTTATTTATTTTTTTTACTTGTTTGTTATGTGGGACTACAGATTCCACACAGGACTTCACACACACACACACACACACACACACACACACACACACACTAGGCCTTCTCTCTACCATTGCAGCACACACTCGGCCTCTAAAGTCACTTCATGTGAACCTTGGGAATTATGATATTTCCTTCTAGACTCCCGATATATTTCCTGCAGACAGATTTGGAGGGGGTGGTACCAGCTAACAAAATAAAAATGACACGGAGACTTAATTATGAAAGCTTGGACTATAGCTTAGGCTTGTCCCACTAGCTCTTATTGCTTAAATTGTCCCATTTATATTAACATACATTTTGCCTTATGGCTTTTACCTCTCTTCCATCTTGCACTTCCTGTGTCCTCTCCATGCCCTCTGGCATCTCTCCCCCTTTTTCTCCCTCCTTCTCTCCTCTCTTCTTCTCTCCTTCCTAAATTTCTCCTCTGTGAGGGCCCACAGATGTGAACCTGTCCAATCTTGACTGGAGGTCAGAAGTCTGTGCTTATTTTTACTCTTTCAAAGTTGTTGACAACAGGTGTGGCTACAAACAAGAAACCCTGACCAGTGGTTACTTGGTGTTTTAGACATGAAAATGGCCCATAGAGGTGGATACGCTCCACCTTGTCCAAAGGTTAGAGAATCAAACCTATTCCTGCTCCTTCATTTTAAAATAGGAGGTTTGACATAAGGAGTGGCTGCCTACGGGATACTTACTCTAGGGTATTATTCACTGCATATCTTGCCCAAAATATCAAACGTTTCACTCAGGAAATAATGGCTTGATGTCTCAAATGTTGAAGCAAGTCACTGTTCTGGTTGTCCTTGGTGTCATGCTAAAGCTGTCTTTTGCCCTCCCTTCCCCCTTTTGTATTGGGATATAAAAGCATATGAAAATTAAACACAGGTGAATTCAGTATTCAGTATTCACTGAATTGCCTTCCCAGTACTATCCTGTATCTCTATTTCTTTTGCATCTCTGATCCTCCCACCTAACATTTCTAATCCACACTCCCCTACCTTGGAATGTACGAACCTAGAATCCATCGTGGCTGGACCACAACAGAAATCACTCCAAAGTGTGGCTTATGACGCTCCTCCTACTTATTCTCTCTGCCCACCAGTCCCGCCTGTCCCTCTCCTGTCTAGCTATTGGCCATTCTGCTTTTTGTTAGCCCCATCAGGTGCCTTAGGCAGGCGAGATGAAACAAATGCAACACATCTTTCATATTAAACACACTTTCTAGCATTGTCAGACAAATGCTGCATAACACACCTTTCCACAGTTAAAGTAATATTCCACAGTATAAACAAATGTAGCACAGCTTCATATAGTTAAAGTAATATTCCACAACAATTCTCCAAATTTCTTATCTGGTGAAAGAGTGGAGGGCAGAGTCTTATAATGGTTAGAGTGAGAAAAGAACTTTTTCTTTAATATGAAAAATAAGCCAATTTGTTGCTGCTTTAATTTGTAACTTTGCTCTCTAGCTGGGAACACTACTCACTGATAAACTTTAGTGATTTATTTTCTGCTTTGCATTTCTGATATGGGATGCCTCTCTGTATGCTGTGATTATGTTTCATTACCATTGGTTAATAACAAAGCTGATTTGGCCTATGGCAGGGAAGAATATAGCTAGGCGAGAAAGTCAAACTGAACACAAGGAGAAAGAAACCTGAGTCAGGGAGATGCCAGCAGCTGCCAATGAGGCAATATGTGAGGTTATAAGCCACAGTCTTGTGGCAATATATAAATTAATAGAAATGGGTTAATTTAAGACATAAAATCTAGTTAGTAATAAACCTGAGCCATTGGCCAAGCAGTTTGTAAATAATAGTAAGTCTCAGAGTGGTTATTCAGAAACTGATGAGTAGGAAAAAAACCTCCAGTTACACTTTTCTTTTTTCTTTTCTTTTTATTTTTGTTTGCGTTTCCTTTGTTTGTTTTTCAAAACAGGGTTTCTCTGTGTAACCATGGCTCCTTGACTGTCTTGGGACTTTTTCTGTAGACCAAGCTGGCATAGGACTCAGAGATCCACCTGCCTCTACCTCCCAAGTCAGGAACTAAAAGCATGTGTCACCATGCCTGGTGTGATTTATTTTCTTACTCTAAAATCGCTTAAGACATTGGGAATCTTAGCTAAATTGATATTGCCTGATGCAAGCACTTCTAGTCTTCATTATGGTGAGTGGTTCCTGATCTGCAGATTATAGTACTAGGATTGAGGTCTTACTTTATTAATTATTGGACTGTTATGGATCGAGAGTTTATTCTGCTTAGCCACAAAATGTGAAGCCCGTTACTGACTGCATCACTTGTACAGATTGTTTTCCTTCACTTCCTCAGCATCTTGGAATTCCAGAAGCAACATCTAAGGCTCTGAGAATCAAGGCTCACTTCGTGAAAACTTAAGAGTAAAGCTACTATGTACAAAGCTTTGAGCTCCTGTTGTATTTTCCTGTTGTTCTGGAATGAGTCTCAAAGGCTCTGTGCATGGAGCCAGCTAGTTTGGTACCTCCGTTGGTGAAGTTTGTGGCAAAGAGCAGTAACAGGTCAGTAAGCAGAGGACCACCTCATTCTTGTGTAAGCAGAGTTACCAACAGAACTCTCAGGTGCTGCAGAAAGTGCCCCAGGCCTAAACCCAGCTCTCTCACCAAGACAGCTTGCATCTAGACCAAGGCTCCTCTGACTCCACCCTCCTCCTTCCCAGTATTCTCTCTGCCCCCAAAGTCCTGCCTAGCTATTGGCCAATCAGCCTTTTATTAACAATGAGAGCAGCACATCTTCACAGAATACAGCATTAAGCCACAGAACTTAGGCCATGTGATGGCCAGTTCTCTTGGCTGCAGGATGCCAAGATGACTTAATGGTCAACATATGGAACCAATGTTAATTGCCTTCTTTTTCCTGAAGGAACACTCTTTTGGACCCCCAATGGTTTGACAAACCAATGCCTGGGCTAAAGGTACATCTCAGCAGGACAGCATTGCTAAGCTCAATCATCAATATGTGCATTTATGTGCATGCACACACAGAGACACAAAGAGACACACGCACACACACATACATGCACTCACGCACACACCCTCACCCAGTCACCTCATTCCTCACAGGTTATCCAGTAGGCACTAGGCACTGACCACTTCTCCTTCTGCACTCAGCCCTGCAGGTGACTGAACTAGTGCAGGTCAAAGCTGGGCTGCTGAAGGTATAGATGGAGCTGAGATGCCGTCTCCGAAGGGACCAATACAAGGATTGCACGTATGGCTCCTCATAAACACTAGGACAGTAGCAGAAGGAGCTTTACCTTTTTATTTCTCTTAGCTTGGCTTTCTGCTGTCTTACACTATCCCATTCACTTCACCTCATCACAGGGACTTGAATTCATAGTTGCTTTTCCAGTGAAAAATTTCTAACATGCTTAATAGAGTGACCTTCCAACTGTGTGAAGTTATAACTGAAGCCCTTATTCAGTCCATGGTTTTCTACTCTACTTTCTATAATATACATCAAAGCGTACACATACACATACAAACACACACGCATGCACACACACACACACACACACACCCCTTCTGCTTTCAAACTATTTCTCTCCATTGGTCCTCAAAACCACACAAAACAAGAGTTCAGGAATTTAAGACATTGGCACAAATGGACAAAGAGATGCAGAAGAGAGAAAACAGTGCAGAAACTTCCAAAGCGTAGAAAGTGGGCGGAGCAGAAGGTGTGGCAAGGCAGAATGGTGTTTGCACTACAGGGCACACAAGCGGATCCTGAAGAGGCCGGGAATATAGCCTCTCCCAGGAAAGACAAAAATGCAGAGACTGAGTGGGTCATTGTGGAGTAGAGTTCCGTGAAGAGCACAGCTTGGGGGACTAGAAGAAAAGACAGCTGACCAAATCACCAGAAGCTTCATAGAAGCTTTCAACTTAAAGAAGACCCAAGTTGAGAGGAAAATAAAAGCAAAGGAACTAAGTGAAATAGGTACTACAGGATTGCAGGGGGGTGGGTATAAAACTCCTGGGAAGCTAATACAGGAAGAGCAATCATGAAAAAGAAAAAGGCTATGAACACTGAAACACTGGAAAGAAAGCATGGCAGACACTCCCTGTCTACCTCATATCGTCAGTCCCCTGACAACGGCAGCGCCTTAGGGAAAGCAGTAACAAATACATCCAAGGGGAGCATTCCTGATTCCCTCGTGAATCGAGTGGGCTTCTGGGAAAGTTCTTCATGGTGCTGGCAAGACTTCCTCATGGTTCTTCAACTTGATGCCTTTTCAAGCCTGGACACACCCCAACAAGAAGAGATCCTTGATAGCTTTTAGTTACAAGTCGTGCCAAACGCTGAGACACTGGCCACATCTTAAGTTTGGGTCCCCCAACAGCCCACCTAAGTTGCAATTTTCCCCAAAGTACTTAGTTTTCCAAAGTATTTTACCATCACTTTGGACATCCAAAGCAGCAAGGGTTGCCATGAGTGAACTGGATATTGAAACCTGAATTTGAAGTGACTTGGCAATCATCAAGAGCCCAAAGTCATCTGGAAATGATTAAGCCGAGAGGAGCCATTTCCTTACATAAAAAGGATTACTGTAAATTGCAGTGTGGCCGTCACCCACATTCTCCTACCAGACCTCAGTCCACATTTCAAGAGCATCAGCTACTTGGCAAGTTGTGACTTTCAGGTCCGACAAGCATTTGCCAAGTCTAAAAATGCTTGCACACTGGCTTAAAAACAGACAGTTGTCTAAACTTTATCCTTTGAATAAAATACCTAAAAGAGCACTTCCCTGTTTTCATCCACTATAAAAGTGTCTCTTTGCTAAAACAGCTCAGCTTTAGAGGGGCATCACAAAGTGTCCTTCTTGGAAAAGAACTGGTAATTGTCTTTTTCAAACTGAATACAGCAGACAAGGTCTATTAACAGGATGACTGCCTCAAACACACACACACACAGAGTAATTCAAAGGAAGAAAAATGCATATAAAAAGAAAAATAGCTGAGACAGACATGTAAATGCCTTACAAAGACACTAAAAATAATTTATTTGGAAAAAACTTAATACATGAATCTATATTCCCACTTCATCACACTTGATGCCAATGAAAAGGAAAGAACACTGAGTATAAGAACATGTGAACGCATTTCCAGAGAGATAAATGTGAAATTCACTTCCTTCAATGTTAAACATCTCCCTTAGGTCAACTAGCCTTACATTTTTCGTATAAATCTCTTAATGGGCGTTATGGATCATTTTTAAATTTTTTCAGATTTATTTACTTTTATTTGATGTTTATAGATGTTTTGGCTGCTTGTATGTCTGTGCACCATGTGTCTATATTACCAAATGAGGCTAGAAAGGGGCATGAGATCACTTAGAACTGGAGTTACCTATGATTATGAGCCACCGTGGATGGGGAATCAAATCCTAGTCTTCTGGAAGAGCAACCGGTGCTCTTAACTCTCCAACACTGTTATGGCTCATCTTGATTCTCAACCTCACTGGATGTAAATCACCATGAAAGCACAGCGTAGGCAGTACTATCCCATGGGGCCCCAGATTCTGTACAAGGAGAAAGTGAGCTGAGCACCGCCATTCATCTTCCCCTGCTTCCTTGTGGAAGAGGCCAACCAGTCACCTCACATTCGTGCCGCCATGCTTTCTCTACCATGACAGACTGTACAGGAAATGAGCAGTTCCTTCAACTACTTTTGTCAGGTATATTCTAAAAGTAGCAAGAGTAACTAACGCAACAAGAATGAACTTGTAGTACAGCAGTCAAACTGAAGGTAGGAAGGAGATGTCAAAAGCAACATCGTTAAACAAGATGACTGCTCTCCAGGTGTTTGTCTTTTCTGACTTCAAGCCCTTAAGGATAAATCGATATTTTTACTGCATCTGCAGGATGGCCAGGCAGTGATGGCATATGCCTTTAATCCCAGAACTCAGGAGGCAGAGATAGGCAGATCTCTGTGAGTTTGAGGCCAACCCCGTCTACAGAGCGAGTTCCAGGACAACCAAGGCTACACAGAGAAACACTATCTTGGAAAACAAAACAAAACAAAACAAAAAAAAGGAAAGAGAGAAAGGAAGAAAGGAAGGAAAAGAAAAAAGGAAAGAAAGAAAGAGAAGGAGAAAGAAAAAGAAAGAAAGAAAGAAAGAAAGAAAGAAAGAAAGAAAGAAAGGAAGGAAGGAAGGAAGGAAGGAAGAAAGAAAGAAAGAAAGAAAGAAAGAAAGAAAGAAAGAAAGAAAGAAAGCAAGCAAGCAAGCCGAGGAAATGTTAGTAGATAAAATGTTTGCTTTGAGGACTGGAATTTATATCCCCAGAACCCACATCAAAGTCAGGCAGGCATGACAGCAAACTGAAATCCCAGCATTTGGAACACAGGTCATGGGGGCATGCTGGCTAGCTGACTAGCCTGAATGGGTGGGTTCAACTTCACAGTGGAGCAAGATAGAGGAAGACACTCAACACCAACTTAGTGCCTCTGCAAGTATTTATGAACATGTGCACACACACACATGCAAGCAGACATACACACACACACAAGAATGCATATGATTCTTAACCATAACTCTTATTTGTATAGTCAGGTGTGGTATGACATGTCTTTAATCCTCTGGAGGCAGAGGCAAGCAGATCTTTGTAAGTTAGAGGCTACCCAGGTTATGTAGCAAGTGCCAGACCAACCCAGAACTACACAGCAAGACTCCATCTCAAAGAAAGAAAAACAAAAACAATTAACAACAGCAAAACCCTTATCTTTATCACTCAAAGGTCAAAATAAAGAATATATCTAAATACACCATGGAACAAACACATAGCGATACATACACACTAGATAAATAGCCGTCCTGGGGAAAGAAATAACATTTCATTGTTTAATCTTCATGCTATAAGGAACCAAGTAGAATGGCAGCAATCACCCAGGTGATCGATATTTGTTGAGTACCTACACTATTTCGCATTCATTATTTTTTGTCTTAACCTTGTGCCATGTGCAATTCTTATCCGTGTGGGAACTTACGCTTAGGAGCATTGCACACCTTGCTCCGTACACCTGGTGCCTGCTGTCTGTCATGTGTAAGTCATGCCTGTGTGCTGCTGCCTAGAACCTGCCGTCCTCACCCCTCCATGATGCCAGAACCGAGAAAAGAAACTAGAAACAACGAACCAAAAGAACACATCTTCCATTCTGAGGACACTCCGCGAAACTGTGGGGGTTAGGAACGTTTCACCAGGTCATGAATTAAACTTGATTAGCATGACTTTTAGAGTCAGCAAATAAAAGTCTCTCCCCTAAGTTGCTTTGTGCCAAAATCACTGGGAGGAAGAACTGGTTTTCCCTGTGCAGGGAGGGAAAACTGAGGGAGAGGAGATGACTTTCAGATGGCCCGCAGTGTAGGAATAGGACTTTCTGGACAACCATAGAGTTTCAGCTTGAACACTTCCCACCGAAGACCATAGTAAATTTTTCAGATTTGCTGTTTTCGATTATAATCCCATTCTGCCTCTAAAATTTCCAGTAAGGCAGGCTGACATAGGAATGACTTCCTTAACACACACAGATGTTCTTTTTGAGAGAACAATGGTACCATAGCTCCTCCGATCTCCTCTTTCAGAAGGACCTTTGCCTGGATGGTGGCCTTGGCTGATTCCGCACTGACACTCAAAAACTACAGTGACCTTGGCTCTGTCCCTGCTGACACTCTTGTATTTTTAACAAACAGGAGATGATTCTCATCACAACCCTAGACATTCTTGAATGTCCACTTTTCTTACATCTCTTCCGTGAAACTAGGGCTCCCCTTAGCCGTTCTCTGGATTTTGTGGCCTACAGCTCCCCTTCCTTCTGTCATCTTAACAGAGCTCAGAACTCTGTTGGTTATTACACACTATGGGCAATTACAATCTGAATTAAGAAATGTCCCTGTGGGCCCAATGGTGATGGCATGTGTCTTTAATTAATCCAAGCACTCAGGAGGCAGAGGCAGGAAGATCTCTGAGTTCGAAGCCAGTCTGGTCTACAAGGAGCATTCCAGAACAGCCAGAGACCAGTCTGGAGAAAAAGAAGAAGAGGATGAGGAGGAAATGCACATTTGGTTTGTTGATGAAGGCTCGGTGCCCACCTGGTGGCACTATTTGGGGAGGTTCTGGGAACTTCAGGGCCTTGGCTGGAGGAAATGTGTGTGTGTGTTGGTGGGGGGGGTGGTCCTTGAGGTGTACATCTTACAGGTCCCCACTTGGTGTCCCTCATGTGAGCTGCTTTAGAGGTTCCCCGTTTGTGTCCACCGTGTGAGCTGCTTCACAGGCTCCCTCTTCGTGTCCACCATGTGAGCTTCTACATGTTCTGCTACATGCCTCACACCACGATGTTCCAACTCACCGCAGGCCCAGACACAACACCAACGATGACCTTGAACTTCTGATCCCCCTGCTTCCACCTCACAGCTGTTAGAATCACAGGTATGCAGCCCTCACTGAGCCCAGCTTGTATAGCTCTGGGGACTAATCTAGGGATTCCTGTGAGCTAAGCAAGCATTCTACCAACCCAGCTACATCTTCATTCCCATAACTGAAGCTTCTCCTCCCCCATTTTTAAATTTAGTTCAGTTGTGAAATAAGAAAACTTAGCAAGAGAGCTTCACATACAGAAGGAGCTAATAACTGGGCAGGAGGTACGCATGTCAACATAGCAGTTACAGCCACCAAAGATGCCACACAGCAGGTGGGCAAGCAGAGAGGGAAAACAGAAAACAACCAGCTCAGCAAATGATAGCCTTGAACTTTTCTAGCAGGCAAAGCTAAGGTCAAATACTGCTTCTACAGTTCTGCCAGTATGAGCTGTGTGGTTCTGGAAAGAAACTCAACATCTCTGAGCTTCACCCTCCTCATTTATTTAAAAAGAAATTATAATGATAGCAAGCGCCCTTTAATTTATGTGGCAGTCAGGAAGAATAGCAAGGGACGAGGTGAGAGAAAGTCAGCGTGTACCGATACAGACTTGGGTGAGCATCTTCATTCAGTCTTCCTTTGCCCTTCATCTCTGAACAGAGCTCCTTTGAAAGCTTCCATGCTTAGATGTACATAGTCACACAGAATAATTCCTCTAAAAAGTATGTGAAGTGTAGCACTACAAAAATAATAGGGGGTCCTAGAGTCTGTGTTGGAGCCGGAGGGAGAAAATTTGCTGTTCTCAAATGGCCCGTTGCTTTATTCCTTCCCTCTTCAAAGGACATCTTTGTGGATGGAGTTTGCCATCTTTCTGTCCCTACCTCTCATTTACTGGGATTACAGGTATGCATCACCAAGCTATTGTTTTCTTTTATCTCTGGACATAGCAAAGGTATTTTCTGCACCTCTAGGTGGTGGTTTGAATGAGAATGGTCACCATAGGCCAACAGATTTAAATACTTGGTCCACAGTAGGGAAAATTCCTTGGTAGGCCGTGTAGCCTTGCTGGAGGAGGTGTGTCACTGGGGGTGAGCTTTCACTTTTCAAAAGTCCACAACTCTCACTCCCAGTTAGCTTTGTCTACACTCCTTCCGATTGGCGGATAAAGATATAAGCTCTCAGCTACTGCTCTAGCGCCACGCTGGCCTGACTGCCTGTCTACCCACTGCCATGCCTCCCACCGTAGACTCACCCTCTGAACTATAAGCCCCAATAAACTCTTTGCATTAGTCATGATGTCTGATCACAGCAACAGAAAAGTCACTAAGTGAGGCTGCAATCACACAGTCTGGACCCAGTGAGCGCTTTGACAGTTTCATGATGCCACCCTGTCCACAGCAGAGGAATCAGCTACAGCGGCTCACCTCCACCCTTCAATTTTTCCTGTGTGGCTTCCTTGCTGTATTTGTTTCTTCGGGGGCATGTTTAGAATTGATTGAGCAGAGTCAGTTTCTCATGGTTTAAACTTGCTTTTTAATAACCATGCCTAGAACTTGCTCAATCTTGAGCTGAAAAGAAAAAAAAAAAAAAAAAAACTAAATCCTAACATGACAAAATTAACTTCTCGTGTTGAGTGAAGCTGAGCCAGGAAAAGTCAGTTACATCAGAGGCTAAAAAGATTTCAAGTATTAAACATTAAAGGACATGTACTCTTTAATCTATTTGCTTGCCCAGAAAATACTGAGTGCACTATTCTGAGCTTGAAAGCAAAATGAGTCCTTACACATAAGACACTAAGGTTCCGGTGGGATTACCAGACAAAACAGATAAAGTACAAAAACAAGTGACCATGAGTGTCGTGAACACAGAGCCTTCACTATCATCTACATTCATGTGCAAAACTCCACACACACACACATTACTAAAAGGTGTCCTACATGACATGAAAAGTCAAAATTACTAACTACTTTAATCTTCAGTTATTCACTCTTCTTGACAAAACCGTCACTAATCACTTCAGTCAACTCATTCTGGTGTAGCTCAGACTCATGACCCCTTTCCATCCTAGAGGGATTGATGCTTCTCTATGTATACACCTAAATAAAATAAATATAAAAATCAAACATTTACTGATAATAAAGCATACATATATTTATTTTAATACATTTTCTTTGATATACTTGGAATCAATCATTTATTACAGAAAACTAATTCACATACTCAGAAGTTGATGTGCTTTTTTATATAAAGAATTAAATGTGAGAAGAATAGTTGATATTGCAGGATAGTTGATATTTTTATTTTAGAATTATCACTGCTGTAAGTGCTGTTTCACATAAATATGTAGGGCAAAATAGCAGAAGTGTGTATTGGGCTGGTTCAGGAATTCTTAGAAATTCTGTTCTAATCACAAGCCAAAGTTCATTTAATGATTTCTGTTATTGTTGTTTTATGAAACTCAAGTCAGCGATCCAAACTGAAATTGTTGAAATCAAGCATCCCATCACAATAAACTTCAAGGCTATATTAATTTCATACTTAACATGCCCAGAAATGATGGTGGGAAGCTATTAAAAATCTTTTCTTTTCCATAACTGTCGTGTTTCTGTCAGAACAAAAGACTTCATATGTACAGTAGGAACACTTCATTTCATAACATGTGCTAGTCTCTAAGGTAAGCGGAGGTCTTCCTGCCAGCACCCATTAACACTGCATGCTCTGATGGCGCTCAAATTATCTCATTGTAGCCAACAACCTCTTAAAAATTCTTCCCACTAATCCTAGACGGGGCTTTCCTAAGATCTATCCTGCATGCCCTTCCATCCCTATGATGCTTGAAGATGGAATTATATCCTGGCACTATGTTCCATCAGCAAGAGACACCTAAGCCCTGGGCTGAACACACTGTGCCCGGGGCTGAGAAGCAGTCTGCTAGTGTGCTATCTGTGCTGCTGTATTAAACTTTGGAAAGGCTTCTAGCTTGGGCTGCTGTGATTCATCTCTAGGTTCCCTATGAGCCTCATCTCTTTAGCAAAGGAGCTGATTGGCTAAGTCATTCTGGTTCAGTGTTGCACAGATACGACAGCTATTATCCTTGTGAAGCTTTCAGCACATCAAACAGGTTTTTAAAGAAACACACCCAATAATTACCTTCGGAAACTAAAGAGCAAGCACAGCTATGTGTAATTTATCATTTCTTTGCACCCCGACACACTCTTGATAGGTAACAGGCTTAAGATCTAAAAGCAACAATTAAATAAGCCAGCCTTCTGGCTGGACGTAAACACATATTCATTCATCAAGCATTTGAGATCTGTCTGTCCAGAACTTGTAGGGCAAGACAGCACTATATCTCAAGTCTGAACAGGCACTTGGTATCCAGGGGAAGAGGGAATGTAAGGAGTACCAAAGCTGATTGGGTCAGTCCACACCCTCCTTGTCACACACACACACACACTGGAAAGGACTAGAGGACATCTATGCTCTACCAGTTTCTGAAGAAACACTGCCATCTGTGACTCAGGTTAGCCTTGGTGACTCACTGAAATGAGGCAACCCTCCTGGTCTTAACCTCACCTTCCTCACTGGTGAAATCCCAAGGAGTCGTCTATTACCTAAACCGGGAAGACACCCAGTGCTCTGAGAAAAAGCACAAGAACCATCACTCATTTGCTCATGGAGGGGGAAAGGCCAACACTCATTTCTAACTTTAGCCAGAATATCTGAGTCCTGCTCGGGATAGTGAATTCACTTCAAGCTGTTCCACGTCCCCTTTGACGTAGGGGGTCCGAGTCTGTGGCTGACTCTAGGACGTTGATGCACTGCAGGGATAAGCGGCCCTCTCCACGACTTGAAGAACACATCCATGTCTAGTTTTCAGTCACCAGTAGAAGATTCCAGTACAAAAGTGCTGGTTCCCTCCCAGTTCCTCAGGAAGCTCCTTCAGCCTGTTTTTCAGGCTTCCTGGAATCAGGCTATTCTGGTTCCTATTCTTGAGAATCTGTTCTGTCCCAAAGGATTTTAGGAATTCCCTGACCTCTCGGCACCTCTTCCTTTCCTAGGAGCCTTTTTTTTTAATTTGTCAAACAGATATTTTGTTCAAGAAAGGGTGAAATGCCATATAACGAGGGGGGAATGTCATCTTCTTGGCTATCCAAACACATGAGAAGTCGATGCAGCTAGAGATCCAAGTGCTGACAAGCCACGTACAGAAGAGGTGGGACTCACTGGACCCTTCTAGATGGGAACTTCCTTGAGTGAGAAACACCGCCTATCTATTCCTTGACTGATGCGCTGCAGATTTAGTAGACAGAGCTCCAACAGGTATGCACTCAACCTATGCGTTTCTCGGTATATAAGACATTTTCTCAGTAAGAACACATTGTTATCAACCAATCCTTGAGCTTACGCTGTATGCATAGCTCATGTGTTTGAAAGCTACCACATCCCAGCCCAGTAGACAAGTGTGTTAGTGTCTCAAAGGCTGCCCTGTCCAACTCCATAGGCCTACTTGGGTTGTCCCTCAGTGTGCAAGCGACTTTTACAGTAGTGATCCGGTGGTGTTGTCAGTCACCAGATGGTGATGTTGGAGTCTTCACCAAAGGCCTGCTGCAGAGTCTGTACTACTCTCCACTGGGAGAAAAAGTTGTGATCCTCAAAATGCTACATTTTAAATCTGTTGAGCTCTAGCCGTAAGATTTTGCCTATACTGAGCAAGCACTGCCAGGCACCACACCAAATACTCAAGGGAGGATACTTTGGTGCCCTCAGCTCCTCATCTCTGATGGAAAAGCAAATGCTGCTGTAACAGACAGTAAGAAAATGAATGATCTCTCTGAAAGACAGGAAGTGGCAGAAGCAAAGGTCTAAGTTCAGAAAGAACTTCACGTAAGGGCGATATAACCTAAGTATGAAAAAAACCCAAAGAATTCCTGACTTACAGGGTGGTCCATACCTGCCAACATGGAGGGAGGAAACTGTATGGTAGGCATAGGGAGGAAACTGTACGGTAGGCATAGGGAGGCACAAGCAGTTCTTATGGAGAATGTCGCTCTTCAGTCAACATCTCATTAAACTGCACAAATACCATGGGCTTGATAGGAGAAAACTACACAGTTATGAAGAAAAGGACAAAAAAATAATAAGATAAACAAATGGGGCCAGATTGCAAAGAACAATGAGTGACATGTTAAGGATTATGGACTTTGAAATTTTTCATTAAAAACATTGATAAAAATGAAAATAAATAATATTCATATGACTTCTCAGAAAATAAGGAACTGACAAGATCAGGCTTATGCTTGGAGAAAGCTTCTATACAAAGCGGCTATAAGGACCACCTATATGACTTTCTATGCTTTTTAATATGTGTATATGTGTGTGTCCATGTGTATGCACGTGTGAATGTCTATGGATGTGTTGGTGTGTATGTGTGTGACATGTTCATTGTCACAAAGAGTTCACAGAGGCCAGAAGAGCGCATCAGGTCCCCTAGCACTAGAGTTACAGGGGATTGCAGTCCAGGACCTAAACTTAAGTCCTCTGCAAGAATAAAGACAAATGGAGGGCTGTGGTTCAGTGGTTTTCGTAGTAACCATACAGACCAAAAAGTGGAGATGATTCCATCCCACCATGGGCAGATTATATTTGTTGAGCATGAAAAGGAAATAACGTAAGGAATGGAAGTGGGGTAGAGCTAGCACCCCATTGGTTGGTTACACCTGATATTTGTCTTATGTGACCATGACTTGAACAGTAGGATGCTTGCCATTGCCTGAGGCATAGTTATTTGTTGCAAGTATAGGTTACCCTCTTGTATATCACACTAACTTCACTATACCAAGAAACGTTATAATTCAACTTGACAATTGAAATTACATGCTTTGCTACGATGTGGCGATGCAAATCTTTAATCCCAGAACTCGGGAGGCAGAGGCAGGCAGATTTCTGAGTTCAAGGTCAGCCTGGTCTACCGAGTGAGTTCCAGAACACAGAGAAACCTTGTCTCAAAAAAAAAGACAAAAACAAACCAAGAAAGAAAATTACACCTGTTACCAAATATGCTTCTCTGAATTTGGAAATTGTTTCAAATGAATATTTGTCACGCTATCTGCGTTTGAAAAGCAACAGTACACATTCACGAGACTTTCATTTGACCTGAAGACAGCACTGGTGTCTAGTGAGCATTCAATATCTTATAGTCCTGAGGTGGGCAGTCATGGTTAGAAAGGATACAGTTTAGAAAGAAAGGAGTAGAAGTTTGATTATACCAACAATAGACCCAGAAAGTACAATTTTTTTTAAAGCCAAGGAATTCTTTAAATTCTTAAAATTCTTTAGCAAGAGGCAAACAAAATAAGTAAGAGGACAGCAGCGAGAGACTGTCTTTGAAGGGTGGGGGACCAATAGGAAGCAAACAATGATCCAGGACTCTTATTCTGGTGCTGGACTTGGCAGTGTACCCGAGCTGGCACCCTTCGATCCCTTCACAGGATGATAGTGATACCAAAGGACCCAGACCCCGAGATAAGAGGTAGGACAGGTGAGCAGGGAGGTAGTGAGTCAAGCGGGCCTGGTCTGTGCCAGCCATCAACACAGCAGCGTTCAACCCTCATGCCTAGACAGCAACATGAACTCGCTAGACTAGAAACCAGAGACCAAGCGAGGTGAGGAAGAGCATTTCTGGTTTTCAATCTCATCGGTCTTCTATCTGCTTAAGTTAAGGGTTTGTCCCTAAGCAGACAGAGGCAACCATTAGGTACAGGAAATTAAAAGGTACAGCAGAAGCACACTAAAATTAGTGAGTCCGTCTAGGCTGTGTTTTCTTCTACTTCATCACCTACTCCATGACCTTGCCCGGAGAGTGTTGGCTGCAAACCATTGCCTAACTCAGTTTTAACCAATGTTTAATCATAAACTAGCCCTACTACATTATAAATATTCCAAACAACGTTTCCTCTTAGATGATTCACCCGACATCATTCTGTGGCATTATCTTAAAGGGCACCACACCTGCATTTATTTCCATTGCAAAATTACTCCCCGAGTACGCAAACTTCTTTAGTATTCTCATTTTTCCTAAGAATCTCAATACAACTTAAAATGAAGGAGAAGAGAGATCAACAGAATGACAATAGCCCTCACATCCCGCTTGCTCCAAAACTGCCCCCCAAAATGAATTTGAAATAGCTTTAACTTTGATTGTAAGAATGACCCATGAGGTATTTGTCATCACAGAGAGAAAATGGAAATGGAGAGTGTATACTGACATGGAGTCCAGTCATCGTTTAAAGTCGGACACGGCTCTTGGACTTTCTTGACCTTGGGAGGGTCAACACTGCAGCTGACAAGGTAGGGTAGGGAGCCCAGTGAAAAAGTGAAGCAGCTAGGCTCAGTCCCCAGCTCCAGCACAACAGAAAGTATAGGTGAAGATAGAACATGCAATCTCACATGTCATAAGACATGTACATACAATGTGTACATAAGATGCATGAATCGGAAGCTTATGTAGAAAAAAATCAACAGAAAGAGCAAGAGAGAGCAAGAATATTAACACCAGGGGAACTTGATATCAGTATCCAGTTTGTGTTCCAAAATGACAGAGAAACACTTTATTTTCGAACTAAGGGTCCTTGAAAGCAATAGGTTGTAATGATCAGAGTTAGGCATTCTATGGTTTGGGGCAACAGAATATTTTAAACACAAGTTTTAATCATAAAGAAAACACTAACAAGATAACCAGCTGGCAACACTTCAAATGCACAGAGTACTACTAAAGAATAGTGGACAAACATTTTTAGTAGAGGCCAGGTGGAGGCAGCGCACGCCTTTCATCCCAGCACTCGGGAGGCAGAGGCAGGCAGATCTCTATGAGTTTAAGGCCAGCCTGCTCTACCAAGCAAGTTCCAGGACAGCCAGGGCTACACAGAGACACCCTGTCTCAGAAAACAAACAAACAAAAACTTAAGTAGGAATATGCGGACAGGTATGATGGTGCATGCCTTTAGTCCCAGCACTCTGGAGCCAGAATAGGTGATCCCCATAAATTTAAAGCCATCCTGATCTACATAGCAAGTTCCAGGCCATCTATAGCCTCACAATGAAACCCTGTCTCAAAAAAAAAAAGAATATATAAATACAAAAATTATTCAAATTTCCTCAACAAACATTGAACAGTAGCCCAACTGGTGTGTGAGGGGAAAGCATTTAATTGCAATTTCTCTCACTATATTAAAGGGATCTGAGAGGAGCTTTAGAAACACTCACTCTTCGTGAATAAGGAATGTACCAAGTTGCTGAATTACTGCTGCTAGGCCTTCCCTAGGTGCGCTGGAATGGGGGGGGGGGGGGAGATGAGTAAGCACATGATGATCATCCTTTGCACAATAACACTTGCCAGTTCACAGGATGCAAATTTTTTACAGAACTCTTACAGAATTGTAAGCGTGCTTAGATAAGCAAGTAGTACCAACTTTCCTAATATCTAGAAACCAACCACTGGTGGGAAATGATCTATATCCACAGTTCCAGAAAGAAGCGTAAGTCTTGCAAAGACTGACACCACCTAGAAGTTGAATGACCAAAACCTGCCAATCAACCAGGAGTCCTGTACAAATGAAAAAAAACCCCAAATCCCGTCCATTGCCCCTTCCCCCCATCCTCCACACTCAAAAAGGAGAATGGGGAGTTTAACTTGCTTTCTGAAATTCTGCAGAGCAAACACCACTAGTGGAAAATTCCAGGTGAAGCCTTGACTTTTCCAGGTTTGTGAAGGAGCAAAGTTATTTCTATTCACGACATTGCTGGGATTTTTCCACTCTCATTTCCATTCTGAATACAGTGTTTATAACTTCTCCCAGCCTCCCATGCCCTCCCTCCCATCTTTCTAAGTCACCTTGAGACAACTCCAAGTTTCAGCCCATAAAGACACCAAGCCAGCTTCTGAGACATCCCTACCATCTAGAAAGCCATGTCACTCACATCTCATGCCCTTTCACTGAAAAGTAAAAATGTGACATCACTTAACATTTGTTATTTTTATTTTTCCCAAATAAATACATAAATACATGTTTTTATATGTGTGTGTATGTGTGTGTGTTTGGAAACTAAAAGTCAATGTCAGGTTTTTTTTCTCAGTCTCTTCTTGGTCTTTTTTTGTTTTTTTGTTTTTGTTTTAATATGCAGTGTCTCTTGCTAAAGCTAGAACTCACCACTTTGACTAGGCTAGCTGACCAGATAGTCAGCAAGTCGCATGGATCCTTCTGTCTCTACGGCCTTGTCTTACCTGGGGTTGCAGTGACTTTTTACATGAGTGCTGGGGATCAAAACTCAGGTTCTCAAGCTAGTGAGATCTAGTGGGCCATCTCCCCAGCCCTACGTATGTTTCTTTAAAGAAAATAAAATTATATATGTATACGTATATACATATATATGTGTGTGTAGTTTCTCTGGCATTCTTCCTTTTCCCAGGAACTCTTTAAGCTTAATTTGAATACTTAAATATGTTATTGAGGGGCTTGGGTGTGATTAAGAAGCTCTTGTCAAGCATGCCCAAGGCCTGGATTAAATTCCTAGCCATTGGATAAAGTAGCATGTGGCACCAATAATTCCAAAATGACTTCAATACTGGTGTAGGAAACATTTTTATAACAAAAAGGAAGTTACTGAGATTCCCACATTTGGAAGGAGTCTTTCAATTCATCCTAAAAAGATATCTCAGACTGGAGGGTCGTAACAGTGCTAGCGCACAGGAGTGGGTGTTCAATCACAACCATACATATGCGCACCCCTCTCCCCAACTTGTCAACCCCAAAATAAAATAGCCTAGTCCGCAGGCAACGCAGGGACTGTCTCTCCTTCACAGGAATGAAGGGAACGGAAGACCGTATCTGTGAGGCACAGCTGGAATAGCAAGACATCTGTAAGAGCCTAGGATAGTTTAGTTTTTTAACTCCAGAGTGGATGAAGAGTAGAGGAGGGTGGCAGCAGCCAGCTCCCTAGACTCACACTCACACTGACTACACTGTCTACCCAGGTGCCTGTCAGGTATCAACATCGCAAAGAAATGCACCCAAGGACTCCGGCCTAGCTCTGCGTTCAGCTTTCTGGGAAATGTTTTCACGGAGACGCCTGAGGAAGCTGGTACTGGACTGGTCCTCTGGGATGCCCGGTACCAAAACCTAGTGGGCAAGCGCTGGGAGATTCGCAAGAAAGTTCGAGGAAGGATAGGCATCGGGGTATTGGAAAGGGAGAAACTGCACGGTGTCCCAAATTGCCTCTTCTTTACTCAGCTAGGTTCACCGGACATAAGCTCAGATTGCCTGGGTACCCAGTCACTAAAAGACTCCAGACCGGAGGGCGCAAATTCATCTGCAAAGAGCGGTAAAAGACACTCACCTCTACCCATCTCTGAGCCTCTGCAAATGCAGCCGAGCAATCGGCCTCGGCGTCCTCCATCCCTTCCATTCCTAGAGCAAGAGAGGGGAGAAAGCAGCTAAGTGGGTGCACTCCGGGACCCAGACGCGTTGCCCTCCCTTTGTTGCGACGTGCAGTTTAAGTTCAGGAACCTAGCAGAACTTACAGGTATTGCTTTCTCGAAACTCCTGAAATCGGATCAAACCCAGCGAGACTGGGGCAGGAGAGAGGAGGTGAAGAAGTTGACTTGAAGCGGTGCACAGCGGGAGCCGGGACTCCTGGGAACTTCAAAAGGTCGCCGCCCTCAGCAGTGGCCCCGCCCCAGCCCACCCCCAACGTTCCGGTCCTCGCCCGGGTCCTTGCTGCCACCACTTTGGTCAGACTATCTGGGCGGGGAGATGCTCCCCAGCCCGCATCCTTCCCGCCTCTGCCAGCCTTCCCTGTCCCAGGCTCTCGGGAGGCGGTGCCCCTACAGCCTGCGGCCTGACGTACCAGGAATAGCTGCACACAATTGCACCTTTCCGGGCCAAGAAACTTCCCCCGCGGGGACGCGGAGCCGCCTGGCCTGGCTGCCACTGCCCACCGGCTCCACAGAGCCCGCTGACCCGTCCCAGACGCTCCGCAGTCCCTGCGACCTCCCGGGCTTCCGGCCGCAGGTGAGGCGTACGGCTCGGGCACTGGCGGCCGGTCCCCTAGCCTGGGCTGGCTCCGCTCCGCCCGGATTGCAGGTGGGTTGGGAGGAAGAGATCTGCCTCTTCAGTTGTCCCCTCTGGCCCCAAGAGGTTCGGTGAACCGAAAGAACTTGGCTTTTCACCCGCCTCGACACCCACATCCCCCGCCCCCCGACACACACACACACACACACACACACACACACACACACACACACACACACACACTGGGCTCAGTTCTGGACATTGGACCGCCTTCTCCTGGAGTTAGTCAAAACTCTGACCCCTCGTGGTGTTTCAGCGGTGATGGGTTATGTACAGTATGAGCAGAGGGCCCGAGTAGGTGCGCAGGGACAGATCTTCGAGGTGCACAGGTGGTTCAATGCCTGTGGGCCCTGGAACCTTGCTCCCGCCTTCGGAAACCCCAACCAGGCCACCTAGGACTTCACCTTGTTAAAATGATAAAAATTGGCCCTTCTTTTCTTGAAGAGAAGCAACTTTTCATTCTTAATTTCCCGACTGGCTGTTTATTTGGAGGGTGGGGGCTAAAGAAAGGCTTAACATCTGGCAGAGAAACTAGTCTAAGGAAACAGCCTTGCATCTTCTGCGCTTAATGATTCATTAGCAGCTGGCTTATCTAGATTCATTTTCTCTAGTGCATACAGAGAGTTTTAAAATCAGATACATTTCACCCCTAAATATTCCACTATCCAGTTCGTCTTTAAAGGACATTCTCCTGCATTGTCAGAATACCGTTTCACATATAACTAAATAAAGCCAATAAAATCGCTAATTCATAACCAACCGAGGCTCGGATTTCCCTATCAGATCCCAAAACAGCTTTTGTGGCTGAACTTACCTAGACCAAGAGGCAATCGGTGAATCTACATTCCATCTGATTGCAGAATTTTTACCCTAGAAGGGCCTCCTTCTCCCCCTTCTTCCTTTTTTGGAATGGCATTGTGCGTTGAAAAAAGCAGGCTGCCTTCTGGATTTGTCTTATGGCTTTTTTGTGGTGTCCTCAACGTATTTCTTTCTCAGTATTTCCTGCCTCCTGGAAGTCGGATCTAAAGACTGGATTGGAACTCATTTGCTCTCATGAATGAAGACCATCTGGATCAGGGGACGGTTTCTGTTTATTCCGCAGGTTTATTTTGGTTCAATTCTTTCTTCTTCTTCTTATTTTTTTTAATGTATTGGCACCCGCTGTAATCAGTGGATCTGTTTAGAAGAGCTGACTGACAAGCTTTGGGGATGCAATTGTTCCTGCTGCGGTGGGAAACCAGCCATCTCTGTGTGCTGCCTACACCCTTATGAGGCCAAACCCAAGAAGAGGGTGGAGTGACTGAAGAAAACAGGAAGATATTTCTCTGCTTTTCTCAAGCCCAGAACTTCTCTGTATTTAGTAAACATGGCAATAAATACTTAATACGATGCTAGTCTGTTTCATTTAAGGGAGCAGAAGGGTTTGTTGTTTTGAGACAAGTCCTCAGTATGTAGTCTAGAATGGGCTCAAACTCATGGCAATCCTTCTGCCTTGGCCACTTCAGTGCTGAAACTACAGATATGAGCTACTACACTAAGAATAATCCTAAATATAATACTGAAATCCTTAGAGACATCAGAACATCTGTAGTCCAGCACAGTGGGACAGAGGGCTTTTAAACTTACTGTATTAAACACATACTGTCTGAAGCATCTGCCGGGGCAATGGCTTCAATGAGCCATGCACCCCACAGATGCAAGCATTTGAACACTTGGTCCCCAGCTTTCTGGGGAGGTTACAGAGCCTATAAGAGGCACAGCCTTGCTGGAGAAATATGGCCCTGGGACTTGGCTTTGAGTGTTTAGGACTTCAGCTCACTCAGTGTTTTAGGTGTGGCTGAAGATGCTCCAGTTACCTGCTGCCGTGCAGGGAAAACAAACTCTTCCATAATTGCTTTAGTCATAGTGTTTTCTCACAGAAAAAAAAAAGTGACTAATACATGTTCTGTAGCTTGATGTTATTCTTAGGATGCAGCTGCCCAGGATGGGAAGTGACAGACACGGGAACCTGAGTAAACTTATGTTACCCATTACCAGATCTTCAGTTTTGCCATCCAAAAAGTGTCGGATGGTAACATCTCAAAAGAATTGTTTTGTAATAATTAAATGTGATGGTAAAAATGACTTTAAAAGCCTAAGAGCATACTTACCATGGAGGAGGCACTCTGTAATTATGGTCATGTCCCTTTGGGTGCTCTCTCTCTCTCTCTTTCTGTGTGCGTTTGTCTTTCACGTACAGAACTTTCCTACTGAATGGAAGTGCCATTCATTTCTTCAGATGCACATATGACAAGGCTGTAGTGTATTGAAAACTCCGTCTAAAGTCAGCTCAGCCATCAACCATTCCTCAGCACCCTTGAAGCTGCAGGTTCACAACTCAGAACATGTAAGCACAATTCTTTGTTTCATTATTTCAGATATTAAGCTAATTTATCTTTGTAGAAGATGCATACAGTGTTATAGAGAAAGATCCTAACCTTGGGAGTTTAAGATAAAATTCACGGCAATTAAATACCTGCAGTCAGTGTGGTGGCTCAGCAGATAAAGATGCTTGTCGCCGAGCTGGCTGCTTGAATTTGATCCTGGAGCCCACATGGTGGAAGGAGAAAACAGATTCCCATAAGTTGTCCTCCAACCTTCACACATGTGCTAGAAAGCATGTACACAGATACAAACACAAAGAGACATAATAAAAATTTTAAGCCTCCTGCATGCATATGGTGCACATACATAAACACTGACACACACCCATAAAATAAATGTTTAGTTTTTTAAAATTGAGACATCAAAAAAATTTTATTGTCTAAGAAAAGTTAGCCACATAGAAGAGGGCATGTGACCCATGCCTGTAGTCCTGGCACTCAGGAGGCTGTTGTAGGGGGGTAGGCAGTTCACAGCCAACCTGGGCTACAGAGTAAGTCCATGTCTTGGAGAACAAAAACCTAAATAGGTAAATATGTAATATAATTGCCTTGTTTTCTATGCATTAGTGATGAAACACACTGTTCATTTCATTAGCAAGGAAGGGGCCACTGTTGTGGGATATTTGAACACTGTATGAAGATATATTGTTGTGATTGGTTTAATAACTAGCTGAATGGCCAGTAGCTAGGCAGGAGGTATAGGAGGGACTTCGGAGCAGAGTGAGAGGAAGTATGAGATGAATCTAGGCTCATGAAGGACGCCATGGAGATGCAGAAGAGTCAGATACGCAGAATGGGAGAGGGGTAAAGCCATGTGGTAGAATGTAGATTAATAAAAATAAATGGGTTAATTTAAGTTAGAAGAACTAGTAGGACAAGCCTAAGCTAAGGCCAAGAAGCTTTCATAATAAGTCTTCATGCTGTTATTTGGGAGCTGATGGCCCAAAGAAAAATTCGACTACTGGCCACAGGCTTTCTGGACACTCACTTGACAATAAATATCAAATGTTGCTAAAATGTGCATGGTCTATTCCAGAGTTCTATTCCTGGGAACTGATCCTAAAGACATGAGCAAAGATAGAAATAGGCACAGAAGGAACATCTGCAACGGATGCAGACGTCCCACCTACGCCTTCCTTTCTAGGAAAACGAGCAACCCCACACTAAGGAGTGTGGTCAGCAGACACTCACAGCTGTTGCACCTCCTAGATTGGCCTCTGCTGTGAAAAGCAGCCTCACCTAAGGCCAAGCCCTCTCAGAGCAGCTGCCTTCACTAAATGACTTAGGATAGAAAACCTCAGCTGTCCCTGTCTAGTGAGGGAAGAGGCTAACTTGTAACTGGAGGGTTCTCATCCTGCCTGGTCTCTCGGTTGCTTTTAAAATAACTGCTTAAAGGCTTAACATTAATTATATACTGTTTGGCCTATTAGCTCAGGCTTATTGTTAACTAGCTCTTACAACTTAAATTAATCCACTTCTGTTAATTTATATTTTATCATGAGGCTTATGGCTTGTTACCTCACATCTTGTTTCTCAAAGCTGGCCCAAATGACAGACCTCTTTCAACAAGGTTACACCTCCTAATCCTTTCCAAACAGTTCAACCAAGTGGAAACCAAGTATTCAAACATATGATCCCATGGAGACCATTTTCATTCAAACCACCACATCATGTTTCTCCCTTTTCTTGAAATGAGCCTCTCTTTTTTTTAACCTGCCCACATATCTCCTCTTCCTTTCTTCCCTTGCAGAAACATTCAAAACATCTTGGAAAATCCTGGCTAAGTTGGATATATATTCTTTATGCAATCACAACTCCTTTCCCCAAACTTCATGTTGATTTCCTCACCAAACCAGGTATCTGGATTGGTTCCATTCCTATTACTCAATATATAGAACAAAGTGTTGATAGTGGTAAGAATGAAAACATCACTGATTATCCAGGTGCATACCTGTAATCCTAATATTTAGGAGGTAGAGGCAGGAAAATCAGGAGGTCATGATTATCCTTGGGTATGTAGTTCAAGATGAGCCTGGGCTGGTGTAGCCCCTGTCTCAAAACAAAACGAAAAATCAAGAAAAAGAAAAGAAAGAAACTACTGATTGTTATTGTAACTAATACAAGAATTACTTTACTGCAAGGTTCTTGATAGAAGTACTAACAATTTGAACTGGATAATTCTTTCTTAGAAGTGACAGTCTTCTGTGCTATAGGTTATTTAGTAACCTTCCTTTCCTGTATCAACTAGAATCCAGTTCTCTCCTTGTAGGTGTACCAATCAAAAGTCTTCACATTCACTGCTGAATTTCCCCCAGGGCAAGTCGCCCATATTGAAGGACTATTATTTGGGGTTTTCAGAGGCAGATTGACTTTGTTAGGAAATGCTTTGGTATATCAAAAGTGTATCTCAGATCCATGTTTCTTGCAGCAAATGAGTTGAGTATGGTTGAAAGGACTTAGAATGAATTGAATAGAAAAACTTGTGAAGAAAACTGAATGGTGCATGGGGCAAAGAGAAAAGGGATGTGGTGTGGTAGTGGGCAGAGTTGATAGAAGCAGATACAGTGGGAATTGTTCTAATAAAAGCATTCAAATTTTCACTGAACTTGGTCATTGCTCATGAGAGTTTCTGTCTTTGTACATTCGCAGATAACTAACATCTGGATTACACAAACATTTCTTGTGCTTTCCAGCAGCATAATTAACAAGAAGAATCATTTCTAGATGGTAGATAAAGATTATAATATGCATAACAATAATTATAATTATCCCATTTCTAATTACTCCATGTCAACCCATAAAAATGAATCCTTCAGAGTTAGTGATGAGGGGATTATGACGTTGATAGTACTTACATAATGGCATTCAGACAGGAAGGCTCAATTCTGTGTTTGGACATGAAAGCTAGAGGAGGGGGAAAGAAGCCAGAATGCTATAGATGATGATTAAGAAATGAACATAATAGTGGATGTACAGATGTGCCAGGAGACACATGAAGAACTTCAAGGGGCATCGCCTGCATCATCACTCCCCAGCGGACAGACTGGAGTTCTCAGACAGCCTAAGGAGGAGTGCTCTGCCCAGAGGACTAGGGCAGGGCTCCTAAATTTATCTTCTGATTCTGTTGAATGGTTAACCAGCCAAGAAGGGAGAGACAAGATGAGAAGCCCTTGTTTCTTATCGACCTTCCCCCCTGGATGTACAGACCTGTCATTAACAGATCAGCTGAGATGGCAACTTTCAAAACATGGGGCCAGACCAGTAATTTAAAGAGCAGTTGGTGATTTTCTGCCAGCAGTAAAGATAGAGAGATGTTTCTGAGTCTCTCTCTCTCTCTTTTCTTCTTTAACATAAAAAAGAGTTTTCCACCATAAAACTCAAATTATTGGAATAAATTTAAGGTCTTTTTTTTTCCTCTCAGGGTTTCTTGTTATAGACAGAATTAGGCATTCATATTATAATTCTTAAAGTGAGAACAGTGAGATCAAAAGGACTTACCCTAGAATTAGCTTTAAAATAAACTATTGGGAGTCCTGGGAAAGAAGGAATGAGCATGTGTTTATTAAACTCTTCCTGAAGCTCAGTGAAATGAGCAAAATAAAGTCTACATTTCCCTAGAATGGTATTTTTAGTAAGGATAATCAAAGCTGAAAATAGCCAAGTCTCATTTTCCTTACAACATATTTATATTTTTCTTTGTGTCTTTCTGTTTGGGCAGAAAATTTCTAATTTCCCACTAACTACATTCAATAGAAGAAATAACCTCCTATTGCCTCAGTTTGTTTTCCCAAAAATATTAAGAAAGTTTAAGTTTTATTATATATACCTAGAACTATGACAGCTGACAAATACTTGGGTAATTTCAGGAGACTAAGGCAGGGGGATTACAGGCTTGAGGTCATCCTGAGCTATGTAGTAAAATCCTGGCTCAACAATATCAAAACTAGCAAAAACCTAAAAAATATATAATGAAAATTATTAAATTACAGAACTGATTGGTCCTCAAAACAAGGCTCAGGTTATAGCCTTGCATTGGCCATTTGATTACAGGGACATCAAGGAAGCCATCACCGCTACAGAGTGAGAGGAAACTTTATACACACTGTGAGCTGAACTCCCTGGCTATTGGTTCAGCAATATGTTGTGACCATAATTGTCTCTAGGGAAACAGATCTGGTCGTCCCTCTTCAAAGTTAGAATATGCTTGCCATATAGCTCTACTGTAGACTTTATTGGTTACTAGTGACAAAATCACCAGTCAGGCTAAACTAGTCCAGTCCACTGTAATTGAAATTTAGAAAGGAATTCATGAAACTAGGGTTTTCTGTGAAAAAAAAAAAAAAAGAAGAAGAAGAAGAAGAAGAGGAAGAAGAAGAAGAAGAAGAAGAAGAAGAAGAAGACAACTATCTATCTACTGCTTTATTTCTGTTAGTGAAATAATTAATGAGGGAGGAATTCCTGTCTAAGACTTTGATATGGATGACAGTTAAACTCACACACTCACACACATGCACTCATGCAATGCACATGTATACATGATCTGCTGCTAGATTTTTACAACATGAGTAATAAGTTTCTGAGTATGTTCTATACAATCAGAAGAATGCAAGAGGCAAAGATGGAAATCATGCTGCATTTATCATAGACATAAAAATCCTTTGAGAAAAATTTTAAAGAAATGTTTCCTTTCTTGAACATGGAATCATTTGATCATGGGAGATCTCAGGTGAGTGTGTTTTACTTTAAAAGATACTTGATGTGGGATTCCCTTCTGTATGCTGTGAATACCATTGGTTAATAAAGAATGTGTGATGGCTATTCTTGGTTGTCAACTTAACTACACCTGGACTGCACTACAATCCAGAAATGAAGGGCACACCTGTGAAAGATTATTTCTGTTTGGGTGAATCCACTTCTAGTCCTTTGAGGTGGAAAGACACACATTTTTAATCTGGGCCACATCTGCTGAACACCTTTATAAGGACCTGGAAGAAGGAAACTTTTGCTATTTGTCTGCTTGCTCTCACCATTCTAGCAAGTCCATTCCTCCACTGGCATTAGAGCCTACTTCTTTGAAGTTCTAGAATCTACAGCCTTGTAGATGGAGCAACTTCAGGAGCCTTGGACTTTCTGTTCATAGCCCACCATTGTTGGATTAGTTGGACTGTCACCTGTAATTTGTTAGACTATTATATAGAGAGTAGAATATATTATGTATTATAGAAATAGGATAGATAGATAGATAGACCGACAGATAGATGAGAGAGAGAAAGAGAGAGAGAAAGGGAGGCTTATCCTATGAGCTTTGCTACTCTAGAGAACCCTGAGACCATGCCATTCCCTACACTGCCAACAGACTGCCAGAAAGAAGTTCATCACCAGTTACTTAACCTTTCATTCCAGAGCCATGAATCAAAAAAGAAATCTCTTTTCTCAGAGCTTAAGCAGATCGTGGTAATGTGTTATTGACAACATACAGCAGATTACTACAGTGAGAAACAGTCCTTATTTGGTATTAGGAAAACTCTTTTACTCTCTTAAAAAGTCCATCAACTGGGATCTCCAAGTCTATGGGAAACAAAGCTCTTCTTGCTGTTCAAGGTTCAATTCTTCAAGTAGAAAAATCACTACTCAGAGTGTGGGCCCGGATCTGCAGCCTTAGAATCATCACGGTACTGACTATAATAGCACAATCTCCGGTGCCCAGCAGCTGAGTCAGAATTTGCATTTCTAACAAGACCTAGGATTTCATGTGCTCACTGAAGCTTAAAATGCTCAGCTGAATAGTGCCCCTGCACACCCTGGGTCTCTGTTATCTCTCTTTCCCAAAGCACCCTCAAGTCCCTCTGGGGATCACCTTTATTTTTTTTTTCCTTTCTCAGCTATGTGCTTGGCAGGTTTCCATACTCCCTGAAGCTAGTATTCTCCTGTTCACCTCTCAACCCATCCTAGAGAGGAGGCTATGACCACAGGTCAATCATGGCACTAGATTCTAAAGTTGAAATTCTGTGGTTCTTGTCCCCAAATGATGACCACTGAAACTGGTCACTCAGAGATTGATGACTATATTATAAATTTCCAATTCCAATATATTTCATTATCAAATAGATGAATATAGTTTCATTTTTAAGTGAGATAAAGATTTTGCCTAAGTAGGAAATTATGCCACTCATTTAAAAGAAAACCATTTTTATGTAAAAATGGAAGGGGACTGAGTAAGAATGGACCCCATGGGCTCGTAATGTGAATGATTAGTTACTAGGAAAGGCACTATTTTAGAACGATTAGGAAGTGTGGCCTTGCTGGAGTTTTGCATGGTATTGATAAAGCCACGTGTGGTGGCAGATGCCTTTAATTCCGGTACTCAAGAGGCAGAGACAGACGGGTATCTGGGAGTTTGCAGTCATTCTGGACTACACTGGGAGTTCTAGGCCAGCCAGAGCTTACAAACTGAGACCCTACCCTAAAATTTTCACGGTTTTTATTTAATTTTCACAGGAGGACAGAACTGTTGCCTAGAAGGTAGCGTTCCCACTCCTGTACCCTGGAGACGGTCACACCTATTTCATCAGAACATGAAGGCTGGGAACTAGGACGGAGGAGCCCTGCTGGCTGTGTGTCCCTCTGAGGCTGCAGGGAAGTTCTCCCTCATGCAAGTCGATTGTCCCCGACAAGTGCAGAAACATGGCCCTTCATAAGAACAGCACAGATGGTTATTAAGACCTTAACAACTGTCTCACTCATGTGGGTGGCTGGCAATGAGGGCATCACACATTCTCCACTTAGGGCTTCAGCTGGGAGGCTCTCCCTCTCTCTCTCTGCACACCCACAGGTGAATCCCTGCTGGATTCTGCTTACTGAAAAAGGGTTCATGAGGAACAGCACAATGATGCCATCTGTTGGCAGCTTATTTCTTGCCTTGTGTAATTATCTCACAGTGCTCAGAGGGGACACAAGGACAGAAAGCTCCTGTGCTATACAGGTGACACTCCAAGGAATACCTGAAATGTGACCTTAGATCGAGGGGGACCATCTCTCCAAGATGACCGGAAAGGGAAACAGTTTCTTGATCCTCTTCAACCCCTGTGTCTCAAATCCCTCCCCAACTGTGGTCCAGGAGGAGGTCCCTGCGCTGCAGACAGCAGTTCCGTGAGGAAGCAGATGTTCTGTTGCCCACTCGTGTTTCCTTGCTCCAGCTGGAGTCAGAGTCCACAGGGTGCCGTCATCAGTGTGTGAAGAACCCTGAGCTTGCTCCCGAAGAATGAAGCTCCAGGGTACAGAAGTCCTGAGCCAGCTGTTTATGCCCATGGCGGCACAACTTAAGTTTCTCCAAACCCCATGAAATGAAATGTGGAGTTTAATTTAAAATGTAACAGATCCATTTAATAAAGAAATAAAACTTCTGATTATTAATTTGGAGACTCCACGAATCTCCAAACACTGGAGACCCAGCTTACTATCTCAGCAAGTTCAAAGTAGAGAAGAGTGGAGTTCTTTTCTGAGAACATTCTGTAAGTCTACTTTAAGGTCAACATGCAGTAAACTTCAGGACAACAAAGCTGCTAAGATCCACCCGGTTTTAACCCATGACTCGAAGCTAGTTATCTGTGTGGCTCAGTCCTCTTCCGAAGCTACTCTCAGGAATTCTCAGGCTGACTGCTGTGACCACACACACACACACACACACACACACACACACACACACACACACACCCTCCCCACTGTTTTAAAGATCCCAGACTGAGCACTGAATCGCCAATAGGATGCAGGGAAGGAAGACAGAAGGGAGCGCAAGGGCAGCGATGGGCATGCACCAAACCTCCTTCCCTCCCCAGCCACCGCAGCAGGAGTGCTCTCAGAGTCTCCCCCAGAACTTGGAGCGAATCTGTAGGGGGCAGGACAATTCCTGGTAAATGGTGAGGGAACCGAAAGGGGCTATTTTCCTCTATAAACTTATACTTTGGAGTCTCCAATTAAGATACCAGGACTGGTGAATCCAGGGATATTGGGCAGATGGCGGGGGGTGGGGTCTGTGCCATGGGAGAGCTGTTATGACCCAACAGAAACTTTCGATCATAAATGGCTCCTGTCCCTCCCTGTGGGTGTGTACAGTAGGCCCAAGGTAGCTGCGCAGAATGACAGATGGCACAGTTGCCTGTGGGGATGGCGTAGCTCAGCCCGTTCTGGTGGTTGCTGCCAGCTGACCTGGACCTGACTGGGGCAGCCTCCTGAGGCAGTGGACCCAGAGGGTCCTGCTTCTTGACCTGGCAGAAGGAGCACGCCCCCGGTTCTAGCTTCACAGTCCTGCCTAGCTTCGTGCTGCACCCAATCCTCCCGTCTCTGTCTACAGACTCAGCAGCAGCAGCAGCAGCAGCAGCAGCAGCAGCAGCAGCAGCAGCAGCAGCAGCAGCAGCAGCAGCAGCAGCAGCAGCAGCGCCCTGCAGCCCGAAGCCTTTTTTAAAAAAATGTTTAATAAGTTAATATTTTAAAATCTTTTTCAACTCTGATATATACAGATCAACAGCTATTTGACCTCCTTGATTTTTTTTTAACAGCGCCAGGGACTCCTGAAATACTCCCCACTCCTGCCACAAATATTGGCATTCCATTTAAAATCATGTTAATCTACACCCGAGACCCAGCTGTCTGTACATAAGGCTGGGGCACAAGAGCCAGTTAAGGTATGCAAGTTCTTAGTCTGGGTAATAGAATGCAGAAATCTTGTCAGGGAAAGATGAGGGGGTGAAGAGGGGAAGAAAAGGAAGGAGGGAGGGAGGGAGGTAGGGAGGGAGGGAGGGAGGGAGGGAGGGAGGGAGGGAGGGAAAGAGGAGAGAGAGAGAGAGAGAGAGAGACAGAGAGAGACAGAGAGAGAGAAAGAAGGTGGGAAGGAGAAGGAGAGTAGAAAAGGGAAAGAGAGAAAGGAGAAGGAGGAAGGGATTGAGCATGAAAGAGAGAAAAGGAGAGGGGGCAGGATGGAGGGGAAGGAGAGAGGGCTAGAGAAAGGGAGAGTGGGAAGGAGGAAGGGAAGATAGTGGGAGAAGAAAAGGAAGCAAGCAAAAGCGAAGTTATTCTAAGTTGTCCTAAGTTCTCTGTCTCTGGTTGAGTTCTAGTTACTTTCCCCAGGCATTCCATGCTAAGACAACAGGAGGTGGCCATTCGTCCTGTGAAACAGAGAGCCCTCACTGGGATTCTTGTGGTAACTGGAACACACGATCCACTTTTGAAAGTGTTAGGGAACAGTTCACACTGAGATGAACAGCCGACTAAGCATTTTCACGTCACATCTTCAAAGTTGCTAAAACAAAATCAGCACTTGTCTTATCTTGAAGCCTTCCTATTCTCCAGTTACCGAGGCACACTGGGAAAGAGCTGACAGGACATTCCCTTCATACTCAACGAAGGCAAATTGAAGGTGGGTGGGTGGCTTTTTAGTTGATAAAAATAAGCCAATTTCTTAAAAGTCATCTTTTAAATTATAGCCAGATGGTGAAATACCATGCTTGAACTAGATGGATAAAATAAAGAGCACGCAAATAAAACAGGGCAGCATGGCATTTATGGTCACTGTGCACACTGTGTACAAGATCACAGTGGTGGAGAATGAGGTAGATGCCATTATGGTTGGGAAGGCATGGCCACCAGTGTCTTAAGGCATCTGGTCACACTGTATCCCTAGTAAGAAGCCACCAAGGACAGGAATGACAGAATGTGTGTCTGGGAAATCAAACCTCAAGGCCCAACCCCACTGACCCATCCTGGCAAGCCTCCAACTATTAAAGGTTCCATGACTTTCCAAAATGACATCAACTGAGGACCAAGTGTCTGAACACCTAAGATCATTAGGGAAATTTCACATTCAAATCACATGCATTTTGTATTTCTGAAAATCTTTATTATACTTTTCTAGGTAACTTTAATTCATTTTTTAACAGTTTCCAGTTTAGGTTGTATTCAATAAGGCATTTCCATACACTAACCATTAGACAAGGAACTATGGACAACAGCCTGTCTTCACTGTCTTAGTGGGGCTCCTGTAGAGTGTCTGATTGTGGAAATGTCACACTGAGGATCTTCATCTAACATACGGCTATAAATAACAGGTTCGGTATTGCCAAAAGACACAGTTTTAGTATAACTTTTATTTCAAAGAAAAAGCAAGTAAGAATATATAAGAAATGAAGTCAAAATAGGTGTGACCACTGGCACTACTCCCCATCAATGCCTTAACAATATTCAATTTTTGATACTACAATATTTATGTATTTTAAGGTTAAATTTCTGTATCAAAATAAAGGAAGAAAATTGTTTTCTGTTATTTGAACACAGCATGTTCCATACGTGGCTTCTGGTAATAATTCTATGAAAGTACAAGGAACACAACCTTACCAATCATGAAAGATAAAAACATCACACTTCGTGTGTATAAAAAGCCCTCTAGATGAGCTGCCCTAGTCAGGGTTTCCATCGCCATTAAGAGTCATCATGACCTGGGCAACTCTTAGAAAACATTTAATGCTGTGGTTTATAGTTTCAGTGGTTTATCATCATGATGTGACACAGTACTGGAGAAGAAACATCATCTTTGGATCCAAATTCTACATTCTGACCCAAAGACAACAGGAAGAGAACTGAGACACTGGGCCTGAATTAAGCATGTATAAGACCTCAAAGCCCACCCCCACAGTGAAGCACTTACTCCAACAGACCATACCTACTCCAACAAAATCACACCTCTTAAAAAGGCTTTTTCCTATGAGCTTATGAAGGGCCAATTCCATTCAAACTATCACACTAGCTCTCAAAACATCTTACAATGAGGAAACGCTTTTCAAGCAGTTTTCCTTAGGATCAGTCAAGGATTTAATTGACACCGAGAATCTAGACTGATGGCCTCTTCCAAGTGTGAACACGTATGAAGGTGAGGGCATACGAGCATCCTTATCTGTGGACTGGTCCTGGCCTCCATTCCAACCCCATCTGAAACCAAACTCCAGGACACCCACATGCAAATATAACACATTAGGTTCATATCATCTATATACACTCTCCTGCACTCAAGTAATCTCCAGATGGCTAGGAATCCCAAACACAATGCAAATGCTACATACATAGCTGTTATGTTGTCTGAGGGCAATGACAAAGGTCTGTGTAAGAACGTTAATATTTCCAAATGCGTTCAATCTACAGATGGTTGGGTCTGAGGATACCTTTGAAACTCGCATATAGAGGATTGGTTTTTCAGGACATGTACATACAAGCATTTGCATGTGAACACATGACTGTACATACATGCACACACATCTATGCAAAATTTAGCATGTATTCTACAAGTAAAGTTTCTGTAGGTCCTGGATATATGTTTCTCTTTAATTTTTATGAACACTGGTAGAGGAATGGTCAGCTTGCAGATGTTTATTTTGGAAGCTACTGACGCAGAGCAACATTAGCAGATAGAAATATCTTTAAATTTTATTTCTATCAGCAAATAACTGAATTATATGTTACACATGGCCGATGATAAGGCTTAATCAGTACTGTATACAAATCTAAAATGAAATAAAAGGTTATTTAAGTATTATAAGTAATTACAGGTATTTATTAAAAATATTAAAGTTTGATTTGCCATGGACTATGTGGAATTTGTCTTAGTCACAAATATGTAAAGTATAACATTAGCCATGGTGTCTCCATTAACTAAAGTGCCTCTGTGTGTTTCAAATTTTTTTTCTTGCAGTGCGAGGAGTTCAAAGCATACAATTACTCCTGACAAAAGAGGATTAGTCAACTCTCCAAGACTTTCACACAAATACACTTATTCCCTATGTCTCTACCATTCCCCCTAGATTTATCATGGTGATGCATATTATACAGGAAAGGGCCACAACTTGCTTGGCCTTAGTCTCTATTAATGAAGCAAACAGATCCTCAAACAGATGAGTTTTCCCTGAACACTAAAGGTTCCAGTTTAACATGAAGGAAACACATGGTAAGCAAGTATCGTCTACTTTGGCCATAACACATTAAAAAAAATAAATAAAATGTCAACAAGTTAGTTTTTCCCCTAGTGTTCGTCATAGCAAACTTGGGGGAAGAGTAATTCTGGACACTGGGCCACTACTTTAGAACTAAATTGTGTGTAATGGGAGAAGTACAATGAGGCCAGATTGGACTGCATGACGTGTGTGTGACACACATGATGTCATAAGAACAGAGCACTTGGCTCATTACAGGCATGGCAAAGGCATCATGCATATATGCAGCCACAGTACAGACCGTATTTCAGATTATTTCATCCCAACTGTCATCAGCTTATCTACACTCTCTTTACAATGACGGAAACCTGGGGAATTCAAATACCCTCCAAAGTGGCCTTCACAATTAGACTGTACTTTTCCCCTAATCTTGTGCAAGCCACTGCCATGCTACACTTGCTAAAAGGTGCTTTTGGCACGTAGCTGCCTAGGGAGTGCACAGTAATTCATTGAGTCCTCTAAACTACACTGTAGCTGGTCCAGAGTTTCAGGACAAGCAAGTCTTTCTCCTGTTATACTCAGCCTAACCCAAATTCACTTTTGCTGTATGAGATGAAATGTGCATAATAGGAAATACAGATTTTAAGTATGAATTGAATGAGCTTTGGTAAATGCACATGCTTAAGAAGCCCCTCCCACGCAAAGATCTAAAACATTCCATCTCAGTAACCCTAGGCCTCAATCCAACTCTGTACACAATCTTCCACCTTTTCAGAGCCTTATACTTGTCCTTCAAAGCTTCCTAAAGCCATTCCTTCCTCAAAGCACGACTCTCAGTGAACTCCCTATTCTGTCTCTATTCTGAAGCTCTCTGCCCCAAATATTCATCTGTGGTTATCAGAATGATCTTTCAAAGTTATAAACCGAATCAACTCACTCTTTCCCACTCACAAGCCCCATGACTTACAGCACAATGGCAATAAGCCCAATGCCCTTTCCTGCAGCGTTCCTTCTCTGACCCCATTTCTTGCTACTTTCCTCACTTCCTCTGTGCAGGTCACATGATCCTTCTATCAGGTCCTATCATAATTTCAAGATGCTGCAATGATTATTTCCTGTTCCTGGCCATCCACTCTTCATAATGTTCTGTCACTCAGATCTCAGCTTTGGTCAGCTTTTCACAGAGGCTCCCTTGTCAAGAAGCTCTACAGACCGCTCAGTTACTCTCCAGCACAAACACTAACTGGCTGGCCTCTACCGCTGCTTTGTCTGTTCTTTATGTCTTTGGCTACCTATCTCTGATCACAAGAACAAATCTCCATGACTACGGCATCAGTCAACAGTGTTCACGGCTGCTAAGTCCTGTGGCTAGGACAGTTAGCATCTTGTCACAAGTAAACACTCAACAACTGTTTTCTACATAATAAGAAGCATATAAAACATAATGTACATTCACATTGGGGATAGAAAGTGTGCCTGCTGCCCTAATACAAGATCTTGAAATATCAAAGGCATAAGAAGGCTATTGTCAGTACTGCCACAAGATAAATGTAGTACAGGGAAAAAGAAAACAAAGAACTGACCTTTAAGTTGCAGCAAAAACCAACACAAAACACAGGTAATGTCAAAGTTTATTCACATAAAGTTTAATCAGTCAAGTTAGTGAAAATATCAAAAATTTTGAGTCAGTTATGGCAGCAGAAATGAAGTTTTGTTGCAGGTAACACACATTTGGCATTTCTGTCGAGAAGCTATGCTGCCGAGAGAGCAATTGCATTAAACCTTAACTCATCGGGGTCGCGCTCCATGAACTTCTTGCACACTTCTATGGCATCCTATGGGAGGAAAGTATAGGTTTTCAATTTGTAGATTCTTTATGTTTTTAATTACACTAATTTTATACTGAAGACTTCTTTTTTCAATCTGAATTGAAAACTAAAAATGTCAAAGAATAGAAATAAAATAAAATAAATAAAAACAACTAATTTGCTTAGCATAAAATACAGCAAATCCTGCTACCACCTTCCCCTGCCTGTTTCCAGGACTGAGGGTCAAATCCAGAATCTTGGCAAGCCCTCTCCTGAAGCCATGCTTCCTCTCCATTATCAGAGTCTCACCAAGTAGTTCTGGCTGATCTTAAACTCACTCTGCAGTCAGGCAGGTCAATTCCCATTCCTCTTTTCTAATTTTTCCAAGTAGCATAGTTATTAATCTATGAAACCCAGCTGATGAATACACTTCCTTGAGGTGACTTATGAAACCTTTTAACACATGAGGCATGGTAATACAGTCTTTAATCGTTGGTAGGCAGAACTCTGTGAGTTCAAGCCCAGCCTGGTCCACACAGCCAGTTTCCAGACTAGCCAGTGCTGTCTACATAATGAGACTCTGTCTCAGAACTCAACAAAATTCAAAAAACAACTTTTAACCTGAAAATTCCATAATTCCTTAATGCTAAGCTGCATAACTTGTTCCCATTAAAGAACTCTAAAATCGGGGATCAAGTCACAACTAATGTATCTTGGATTTAATAGAATATGACCTATAAATAAGCAACTCATTTTTATCTTTTCAAAGCTCAGTTTGCTCACGCAGAGCTCTGGTAGCCTCTTGCTTGCATAGTTTTAAGACTAATTCAAGATTTTGTGTGGGGATTTTCTAAAAAGATTAAGGACCAAGAGGCATCCACAAGAGAAAAAACAGTCGATATAGAGTCCAAAAGGTCAGAAAAGGCCAACGCGGAGCAGTCCTTTCCCTGTTACCTCTAACAGCGTCTCATCACTAGTTTTCCCGTGGTTGATTGGAAATGGTTTCCGTCCATCTGTGGAAGACAGACAAACAGGTCAATTATTCCTTGTTTTTACCAAAGAATATATCTTACCTTCCATTTCCTCTCTTACAGTGAATCAAGGAGAGGTACATAGTTTAAGTACTATATCTTAAAACAAGGATTTTCAAATATGTAACCTACAGCTTTAGCTTCCACCAAATATTAACAGTTAGTATATTTAAACCGTCACATTTCAAGTAGTTATGCGTTTGGAGTGACACCGACCCGGAACAGCAGCAGCTTCTTCATTTCAATAAGTACTTCACACGGCTGTACTTTCTTTCCTCAATGCGTTAGTGTGGCTTCTCTGGGTTACTGCTTGATGGTTCCCTGGTATTCACAGTACACATTTTAACTAGGGTGTGTCTATCTTCAAACAACAATTTTCATCTTTGTGTATAGGTCCCTCAAAAAAAGAATTCCCAATTGGCCTATAATAAATCTCCCCCCCGCCCCTGACACAGGGTTTTTCTGTGTAGCCCTGGCCATCCTAAAACTCACTAGCCATCCTGGAACTCAGTGATGTGCCTGCTGGATTAAAGGCACACACCTCCAATGCCCAGTGTCATTTTCACTCTTAAAGAGACAAACACTTTTTTAACTTCAAAAAACTAAGTAAGAATGGCATGATTTTGTGAATGAAAAAGCAACTACTGTGGCTTGAGTACTACTGATGAAAGTAACAATTCACAACCTAGAACTATATACTAAAATATTTACACAAATTCACCATCATCTTCAAAAGCTAGTACTTTTCAATATTATAAAAAAAAGTTCACAATGACAAAAGTCAATGCTAATCAAGTGAACTGATCCATATCCAAATCTATAACCTCCCACACAGTGAGATCTTGTTTCAAAAGCAAAAAATAAACACAATAGTAAAATAGTCTTATGACAGATGCTCATTTCTCAGTAGCCCCTCTGTCCTACTGCTGTAAGAGTAGATTATATGCGTTACAGCTGGACCCACACAACTATATCATTTTACTTTTTCATTTTTATGTAAAGGCAAAACAATGCAGGCTTTCCCTCCTTAACTAATAGTAATAAACTAATGTGTCTATTTCCCTGGATTGCATCATTTATATTCTAACATCTTATTAGACTCTAGTGAAGCAATAAACTCTCCTGAATAATGTTCTTTCATACACAGTTTAGAATAATGTAGAATTCTAATCAACCTTATTATGAGTAAATATTAAATAATTGCTCTTAAGATGTCAAAGAAAAGAAGCAAAATGAAGCTATACTATTTCATTCTAGCATCAGTTTAGAGCGAAGCTAAGCCTGGGGCTGAACAGCCAGCCTGCAGGTGAATTCGTTACTGGCGTTGTGAGGCACTGGGGCTGACCCAAGCGTACCACGTGCTAGGAAACGCTCACTGAGCTCTACCCTGGATCCTCTTCTAATCTGAGGTGGAAACTCACTTCCTTCACCAGACTGACCTTGGTACACTCTGTAACCCAGGTAAGACTTGAATTTATGATCCTCCCGCCTCAGCTTCCCCAGCAGGTAGGATCTCAGGCCTGCACCACCAGGTTTGGCTCTAATTTTATGTATTTGTTAAGGATGGTAAGGACTGGCTAGGCACAGTGACACACACCTTTAATCCCAACACTTGGGAGGTAGAGGCAGGTACATCTCTGTGAGTTTGAAGACAGCCAGGCTATATAGTTAGACCCTCTCTAAAAAGAAGAGAGGGGATAACATGATGAGATATTACATATTTATTATAGTCTCAAAAGATCTCCTGAAATAATATCTACTCATTGCTTATTAGTAAACACGGAATAATTATTAATCAGCATTGTAGTAGAAAAACCAGACTGATTCTAAGTAAACCAAGTGACAAAAGGTAACGTCGTCAAAAATGACAGAAATGGGCAATGGCCTTCTAATCCAAAGCCTGAGAAAGGATGTAGCCTCACTGCTGTTAAATTCTTGCCCCAAAACACATACATCATGAGGAAAGAGCAGACAGACCAGATCGAAGGAACACCTGTTCTAGCCTCTTAAAAATGTCAATGACACAAAAGGCAATAAAAGGTTGAAGAACTTTTGGGATTTAGTGAGACAAAGATACAGAAAGGGTAATAATCCTGGGCTGATTTCAGAACCGCTAAATGGCATTACTGTGATAAATGCATAGCCAGATCCTTAGGTAATAATGTATCAATGCTGATTTCAAATGGCAGCTGCAGAGAAAAGTATCTACCTCTTTTCAGGAAATACTCAAAAACCTATTAAAAGATACTACAGCATCGTGTCTGTAACATATTTTTTTGAATATTTATTATGTATACAATATTCTGTCTGTGTATATGCCTGCAGGCCAGAAGAGGGCACCAGACCCCATTACAGATGGTTGTGAGCCACCATGTGGTTGCTGGGAATTGAACTCAGGACCTTTGGAAGAACAGGCAATGCTCTTAACCTCTGAGCCATCTCTCCAGCCCCTGTAACATTTTTTCAAATGTTTTAGAAATACTAACAGGATCTGACAAACCTAGGATAAAGGTAAATGGGAGAATATACTATTCTAATTTCCATAAATATCCAAAACTATTCAAAATTACAATTTTTGAAGTTTACTTTTTAAAGGCAATAATTCATCAGTTAACATTTTTTACATCTGCTTATTCTGTCTACTTGGAATTTGTCACTGAACTCCAATATGCAAATTTATCCAGGAGTGATTCATCTTTAAATATACTAGGAACTTACTGAAGCCTTAAGGAAAAGAAATGGTAATTAAAAACCAGAAATAACTTGGTCCTTCTCATCAGTTAACCTGACAACTTAGGAAAGAGAAAATAAGCAAACTGCAATACACTGCCCGGTAGGAATCACCTCTGTCACCCGACAACCAGATGTCTTAAAAACAAGACGACACTGGGTGAGGAGCTCAGCGACAGACTGCTTGCCTAGCACATATGAGGCCCCAGGTGCAAGCCCAAGAACCACTTTAAATAACTGTTTTCTTAAAAATTGTATTCTCTTAATCTCTATTTTTATTCACAAATTCAGTATGTATTATTCAGCTTGCTCAACATTTTTTTTTAATTTGTTAAAACCATTAATGTCCAGCCTGGTCTACAAGAGCTAGCTCCAGGACAGGCTCTAGAAACTACAGGGAAACCCTGTCTCGAAAAAACAAAAAACAAAAAACAACAACAAAAAAAAACCATTAATGTCACTCACATTGGGTAACAGCCCACTTCTGTGGAAGGAATCAGCAACTACATATTTATTTCTTTTGCACCCACCCCAACTCTCTGCAACAGTTTCAAGACTGTGGCTTTCTTTACATTTCTACATTTCTTTAAATGCACTTTTAAAACTCTAATCTTAACAGGCCTCTAACATATACAGTTGTACATTTTTAAAATGCTAATGTGTGTGCACATGTGCATAACCACGTGCATACAGAGGCGGACAGAGGGCACAATATCCCTTGGAGCTGGAGTCATGGGAGGCTATGAGCTGCCTGATATAGGTGCTGGGGACCTGAACTTCTGGGCCACCTCTCCAGTCTGAGATTACCTTTGATGTATGTGTTTCCTTCTAACCAAATTGAGGGCTTTGGGCTTTTTTCTTTTTCTCGTGTGTTCTCTCTCTCTCTCTCTCTCTCTCTCTCTCTCTCTCTCTCTCTCTCTCTCTCTCTCTCTCTCTCTCTCTCTCTGTTGTTATTGTTGTTCATGAGACAGGGTTTCTCTGTATAGCCCTGGCTGTCCTGGAACTCACTCTGTAGACCAGGCTAGCCTCAAACTCCCAGAGATCTGCCTGCCCCTACCTCTGTCTCCCAAGTGCTTTGATTAAAGGCGTGTGCCACCACCTCCCAGCTGAGGAGTTTGTATTATTATTTTATTTTATATGAGTCTTTTGCTACTAAATGTCTGTGTACCACATGCATGCCTGGTGCCTGCGGAAGCCAGAAGAGGGTATGTCCCTTTTGACCACCATGGGGGTGATGGGGACTGGACTAGGAGCTCTAGAGGAGCCAGTGCTCTCCCTTCTCTCCAGCACAGCCCAGCCCCACGGAGTTTCACTACAACTCTCTCCTTCTCACTGCTCCTCTCCAAACAGCTCAGATGTTCCTGTTTTTCCTACCAGTTCTCTCATTTTCAATGCCAACATCACTTTGATAATCTCGGAGTATACATTATAGTCACTATTTCTCTAGAAATTTCAGTAAATAGAGTGAGAACAGTCCCTTTTACAACAAATAGAGCCTGGTCATTTCTCTCCCCAGGATAAATTAAAATAGTTCTTACCTAATTCATAGAGATGCCCATCTACATGAACTAACGCAATAAAATGAAGATCTACTTTCTCATCTATACTTGGTGCCTGGAATAGGAGGGAAAATATATTATGTACATTAGTAGCTAAGCAAATCAATCAAGTACAAATAAGTGTATATAAATAATATACAATGACAGAAGACAACATTTATCCAGTATAATTCAAGGCCAACTACTGATGGGATGCAGAGAATGGCCACGTGATGTTTGTGACACCATGTTCATCATCAACAGTAAAACACATCACTTAGTCTCACCCAATGTTTAACTTGGAATTCACACTGCCAGCATAAGATGCTATACATGTGCACAGCATATGGACAATGTATAGTGCTCACTGAAATGAATGACTGAACTGATTTAAACTTCAAAATATAAATATTAAGACATTTTTCTTAAGTCTTGAAGTTAGAAACTCTTTTGAAGTTAAATTTTAGGACACCAGAAAGTGAGCTGTCTGTTGTATGAACTTAAAAATCTCATGCTTTGAACAATGCAGTGTAAACAATCATTCTAGATTCAGGAAGCTTTTAAATGAATAGATGAAGGAAATAGTCCTAATGATTACAAATGGAGAAAAGAAAAACTAACACACAATAAACTGTAACCTGTATTTCTTTCTTTTCTTTAACTCTTAATAAACAACTTGCTATTTAAACTATCCCTCCATTTCCTTAGCTTAACAAACTCGAGTTACACAAGCAATATTCACATTTGAATTCACTTAGGTAAAGTTAATATACAAACTGGCATTTTATGATATGTATTAAATATATTAGCTATTTACCAAATCTAAATAAGCTGAAGTGCAATCACAGCTAAATACATGTGAACTTCAATTGCATGAAGCAAAAATTTCCAAGTAGCTTAAATCAAATTTTGTTTTACATTACCTATTTTAAGTAACACAGTATTTTATAACCCAAAGGCTGTTATTTTCACCTTCAAATAACTATATATCTTTCAATAGTTTAATGTAAATACTTTTGATGCAGAAATTAAAGTTGCAGAGCAACTATTACTTTTTATTCATTGCTACTTTACTTCGTAAGGCATACAGAATGCCTCTAAGTGTTTACTGACATGATGACTTCATCTTATTCTTCTGAAATTATTTCCCTTGAGCTTTGAATGAAAAAGTTTTCAGACACTGATATGCAAACTAATTCTCATTCATTTTAGTCCAGAACTAAAGAAATTCACAGTCAGTATAAATCAAAACTTCATAGTTTTACCACCGCCCATTACTGTACTCTAATGACAGGGAACTGCCATTACGTTTGGAGACAGTCTATTCCACCAATTTGCCAGTTTTGTAGACTCATGTTTCTTTTTTTTTAAAGGTTTATTTATTTATTATGTATACAACATTCCTTCCATGTATGTCTGAAGGCCAGAAGAGGGCACCAGACCTCATTACAAATGGTTGTGAGCCACCATGTAAGTACTGTGAATTGAACCCCAGTTCTTTGAAACTGAAACATGTGTTCTTAACCAGTGAGCCATTTCTCCAGCCCCATGCCCTTGAAGTTTAAATGCGAGTGTGAAAATATCTGTGATATGTTAAACACTATATAAACCTTACATATTGTTATAATATTAATACACCATCACAACTGTAAGGAAGTATCAAATCTAATGAAGCAAAATTATGTGCAATGTCCCTTTTTAAGTAAAAGTGAACATTAAAATCCAAATCTCAAGCCAGGAGTGCTGGCACAGGCCTATAATTGCTGCAATTAACAAGCTAAGGCTGGAGATGAAGACTTTTTGAGGCTAGTCTGAGCAAAACAGCAAGATCCTGTCTTAAAACAAAAAGCAGTAGGAAAAGCCTTCCAACTCGTCATAATAGGTAAATGTTTCAACTTTCCTGAAAACCTCATTATTTCTGGTAAGCTTTATCCTTTGACCATTTCCATTAGTCTGAGAGTCTAAGGTCTGTAATCATTCAACTGCCTAACAAGTATTCCAGGAAACCCAAGAGTAAGCAAGCAGAAAATTCCAGCATGTCTTCCTGTTTAAAAATAGTCAGCAAATAACTATGGCACATATGAAAAACTGAAGCTATAGATTGGTAAGGCTTGCCTACTTTTTTCTATCTTCTAAATCCTCAATTTAGAAGGTTTCTCATTAATCCCAAAGAATTAAAAAGTGATATAGATAATCAATGCATTCATTAATTACTAAATATAAATTTCACATCAGAAAAAGGTTTAAGGGTATAATCATAGGGCACTTCATCTATACCAGGCACTGATGGAATGCTGTATTTGTATTGGTCAATTAATCAAACAACTCCAGTCAGGTAGCTTTCTATGCCCGTATGCATCTTCCACTCAAGAACACAGAGTAGAAAGGTCTTAAGCAACACACTTGAATGGCTAGCACATGACGGTCCCTGGACGACCCATGCAGGGCAGCTCCAGACCATGTTCTTAAGCACTAAGCATGCTATGGAAACACTTACAAAGTGATACGGCAATGAAATTAATATGCAGCAACAAACAACACACAAAAACATAAAACTGCAAATGCTAAATAACATGCTCATTTATGCTTATAACTTTTAAATACAGAAGAAATTATTCATACATAGAATTAAGTGAACTGTTCCCCGGTCACAATGCATTAGACTGTACTCTGTTCTAATTCACCTTTATCTCTCACTGTGTCAACAGTGCATAGTACAGCGAAGAAGCACAAATATCAAATGGATGAATAAATAAAAATGACAAATGAATGCTGTAATCTGGTTAGGAAAGGAGGGAGAAAAAGGGAGGGGGAAGATAAAGAGAAAGAGAGATGAAGAGGGAGAAAGAGGGAGAGGGAGGGAGGGAGGGGGAAGATAAAGATAAAGAGAGATGAAGAGGGAGAAAGAGGGAGAGAGAGGTGGGGGGAAGAATAAGCAGTCTGTTGATATTCAGCACAAATGTAAACTATGTGATGTGTGATGACCACACTGATATTCGGTGGAAGCAAAGGATAAAGAAAACTGCTGGCGTGATAGTCTGAAGATAGCTTTAAAAGGGTAAATGAAGGGGGAAGAAAGGATATTTGGCATTTAGCTGCTTTTAAGTGCTACAATGTATGCATATTTTGACTTCCTCTTGCTTCAAATGCTGCAATGAGTTATAGAAATAACAAGTTTCTATGATGCTTGGCACACACCAAAGCTTTCAGACACCGCATTTCTAGGTGGGCTCTGTCAAACCACAGCCATTGCCTTCAGTAGCTTACAACATCACAAAGACAAGAGCTTGGTTGTTTCATTCTGTAGTTTATTTTAATGTCTGAGAACTACTGGAATTCTATCACTTTGGATATTTAAGGCCTTATGTATATGCATATCATAATAGTTGGCTGATACTTTTAGATTACGAGAGAAGTAAAATTTGTAGGACACCTATATTAATACACAAGGAGCAAATCTCCATCTCTTACTTGGAAAAGATCTTTTCAAACTGAGTTGGCAGGAAAGATTGGATCAAGATTAAACCAAGTACCTGAGCCACATCAAGGAGTAAAATAGCTTAGATGCAACACGCTACACCATGGAGAATTTAGATTGAGAACAAAGTAAAGTGATCCAAAGCATAGCAAAAGACTAGTCATGCTCAGAAATATGAAAAAATAATAAAGGAATAGATGGCAAGAACTCAGAGGGTACATAGCATTTGTTGACCTAACTTACCTAAGTGAAATCAGAAAGCCGAAGGGTAAGGAAACAGGCACTGGCTTTAACAATTCATAGGAACTTAGTGTTCTGACAATGCCAATCAGTATTCATCAACAGGCACGAACCCTTACATTCACAGGATATGGAGCGGAAAGATGGATGTTCACCAAGCAAGTCTGCAAGTCAAGCAAGACTGCAGAGCATGGAGGTTTGCTTGCAATCTTATTGTAGTAGAAAAAGCTAATGGTTGAGTGAACCAAGAGAAAAGCACTTTAAAGACTGAAGACGTTTAAGGAAAAACAAACACACAAACAAAAAGACTGCCCTTGTCACTGGGAGAAGAGATGGAAGATTGACTACACTTACAACAGAATGGAGACCCAAAGATGGTAGGCGTAAGAAGGGTCGCCAGCGACGAAGACGGAGAGATGGACTGGTAGCCTTTGCAGGGCCTACATGGTTACGTTTGACCCAGGGCAGGGATGCATGGTGACACAATGATGAGGCCTTCGCTCTGCAGTGGCTAGAATGAGGCTGTGATGAGGATGGCGAGGAGGACTACATAATTAAAAGAGAGAATACTTTACTTAGACCACGTTACTGGGTTGATCATTTATCCTTAAAAGCAACGTATGGTCATACTTGTATTCATATGGTCGAGTACTTTTAATAATTGTATTCTATTAAAGGATCATGTATGAATGTTGCTTAAAGTGGGTAAAGTGGGAATTTATAATAAGCACAAGGTTGTTACATAACTTTTTAAGTGCACATCTGAAAATTTACATATCCTCATTTTCATTGCACAGACTCATAAAACTAAAGATTTAAAAGCCACTAAAGTAGTATCACTATATATATACACATATATATGGCTTTAAAAATGTAACACAAAATTCATGAAACATAGACAAGTCACATAAAGAACAAAAGTAGAAAGAAAACCGAACCATAATAGGCATTGGTAAAAACAATTATTTAGAGAGTATAAACTCGAATGAGAAGGAATAAACCCTAAAAATTATAAACAAGAGTAAAGCTAACCCCTCTGAAGGTGACGGCCTCAATCATTTGACAACCTCGTTATTAGCTGACCAGTTACAAGGAAGGCATTATAGCCTCATCCCATCTTGTAAGTCAACAGTAACATTATACAAAATGTGCACCCCTTACTTTACGTCAGATACTCTTTGACGCGCTACATATCTATAGTTCATAGTCTCCCAGTAGCCTATGGGATCATTACAACTATATTCATATCTTACAGTCAGAGAAAGCAGAGCGCAAGTGGGGGAAGTGGCAGAACCTCAGTCCTGCTGGCAGCACGCTGAAGGACTGTAGCTAAACCCAAGAGATGAGATCTACAGCTCAGTGGTCTGGGTCACCAGCACAGGGCCTACGTGGCCAAGAGAAAGGCTCTGGTGCCAGCTTTTATTACAGTTATAGTGAGCAGGTGTTAACTGTCTTAAGATAGATACTGGGGGATAACTTCCCAAATGCTGTCGTTCCACAAAATATACGTAGAGGATGTAAAAAGTGACTTATCAGTGGTAATCCAGTTAGCTTTAAATTGTCACTTTCAACAGATGCAAGTGTTCGTGATTTATGTCTAATCCGACAAAGCCATCACCAGTCTAACTACAGTGAGAAGAAATAAAAAGGACAGAGTCGTCATTTCTTTGGTGAAAACATATTACAGCAGCTATGGCATTAGGAAAGTGACCTTAGCTTGAAATGATCTCCAAAACTCTTCAGACCCTTAACAATCTATGATCTTTGCTGGTATTCGTGATCTATGTGAGCTACACACTAGCCTAGAATAAAACAGTCATTTTTTGTGGTTTAAGAAAAGTTCATCTTATCAGTTAGCATTTATAATATTAACCATCCACCAGAAATATATAAAAGAATTCTATACTTGACTCCATATGGGAATAAAGGTGAACATAATAGTGTCTGCTCTCATTGACTGATGTATTCAATCTGAGTTTATTCAAATGAGAGGCAAAGGGAAGAAGAGAAAAGGCAAATTAGTGGAAGGGGGGAAATGGAGTAAAGACTGAGACAGAGGGACGGACTAAAGAGTAGTAGAGAAGGACCAAGAACCATCCCAGAGTTACACAGCGACATAATGGCGGGAGGCTGTAGACATGAAATGGAAAAAGGTATTCTGCCAAGAATTCACAGTGAAAAACACACAACAAATAGGGACAAGCAGAACATATTCAAGAATAGGTCCGGGAATTGATTTTTACCTTTCAATCTAACAGGTTAAGTGTTATTTTTCCATGATGCTGGTGAAAGACATGGGATTTCTAGGTTAGATATAATTGTACTATTCATAGCACAAGGGGGATTCACAGTCTATGTGCAGTCACAGGAGGACATAAAGAGGACCAAGAAGGATGCTGCATACGCAGGAGGCTGCATGGCAAGAGAGGAATGCTAAGTTGGAGGACGCTGCTGTTCCGCAGCAGGCAGTAGGCAAAGAAGCACTCTGTCCTAGAGGGTGGCACACTCTCATTCCTTTAAGCTGCTGACTACATGCACACCTTTAGGTATTAGTGGCTTCACTCCTACATTTTCTAAAACAATTTTAGAGCGTTTGTTTCTGTGACTTCATATTTACCAAGTTACAAGAATACAAATGGTAGAGGAAAATCCAGATAGGCCTTTGATGCTCCACATGCTTTATCATTTGTACTTAGCACTGTCTTCCAGCATAACTTTTCTTCCTGAGACTAGCTGAGAGCAAATAACACCCATTTATTGGTATGGTAGGCCAGTATTTTCACCCATAACACAAACGTCTCTTTATATTCATGAAGGAATGGCTCCAGAAATGCTGGTATAGAAAACTCCGTGGATACTCAAATCTCTAATGTAAAATCTTGTAACAGTGCTTCCATACAACCTGCATGCATCTTCACACATACTACCTCAATTACTTCTTACAACACCCCAAACAATACCAACAACCCATGGAAAGTTATTGTACTGTACCATTTAGAGAATAATGACACAAATGTCTGCAGATCTTTAGTGCACGCACTTCGGGGGAGACTCAAAACAGGGTTTCACTGTGTAGCCCTGCCTGTTATTAAACTCACAGAGATCCACCTACCTCTGCCTCCCAAGAGCAGGGATTAAAGTCATGCACCACCACTACCTGGCAACAGGCACACTTTTAATGTATGTTTTTGTTAATTGTGCACGTGACTGTGTGTTATGCACAAGCTCAGGCACAAGGCTGCAGATACCTCTGGAGGTCAGAAGGCGGCATCAGATCTCTTGGAATTGGAGTTAATGCTTGGTTGTGAGACATCTGAATTGGGTTCTGGGAGCCAAACTTAGGTCCTCTGGAAGAGTAGTACACTCTCTTAACCCCCAAATCATCTCTTTAGCTCTGAGGCACATATTTTTAAAATTATTTTTAATCTACAGTTGATTGAAACTACACAATAGATACGATGAATACAGAAGGTCAACTAAGTATAAATCAAGAAAACCTCTCACAGTCATAATGCAATTATCACCCATGCTTCTATACTAGCACAATACTTCTGTCTAATCTCCAACTCACATGTTAATTTTATTGTCTTCCAAGGTCTGCTGGAGGCTGGGCAGAGGGGCACAGACCTGCAGTCCCAGTGAGGGAGGCTGCCGCAGGAGGATCACTTGAGTTCAGACGTTCTGGGTGTCAGTGTGCTATGCTGATAGGATGTCCACACTACATTTGGGATCGATATGGTCACTTCCCCAGACTGAAGCACCACCAGCTTCTCTAAGGAGGGTCAGAAATGGAACAGACAGGGACTAACATGGAATTCATAATTTATCATGGTTCTTTAGAAATCATTTAATCTGTAACATTTCCAGCAGTCTTTGTCTTTACAACATGCTAACATTTTCTAAATATGTATATTTAGAAAATATTATATATTTAATTTTATATTGTGTGTGTCTCTATATGAGTGTACACGGCACGTGCTTCCTACAGGTATCAGAAGGATTTGGATGCCTGGAGCAAGAGTTAGAGGTGGGTACTGGGAACCAAAACTGACTCCTTTCAAAGAATGGTAAACACTCTTAGCCACAGGGCCATCATCTCTCCAGTCCCTTTCCTGTATTTTAATTGTCATCTTAAATTTCTGTGCATTTTATTTAAAATGACCCTCTTGTAAACATCATATACATGAATCATGTTTTTCTTTCTTTTTTTGGTTAACTCAGTGTATTTATAAAATGAATACTCCTACCAAAATACTTTTTTACTAGAAAAAATAAATATAACAGACATGGATCTACTCAAAGTACACATTTACTTTGATAGACTTCAGTGTAGGACAGTTCTTGACAAGCACATTTGCCCTTAGTCCCCTACAGCCAATCAGCTTCCAAGCCAATGGTTTATCATTTTTAACAGATTTTATAGCGTTGATATCTAGCGCACTCTACATCATCTTCAGCCAAGCTCTGAGCACTTGACAGTTCTCTGACTAATGGCTGGAAGCTTGCTCAGACGCATCTGGAACTCTGGTGGTGGAAGAGTCTGCTGTAACACTTGTAGCAACTCTGAGGCTGTCCCACCAAGTCATGGTTTTCAACCAAGATGATAATCTTTCTTCCAATTTACATGTCTACATTTAAATGACGTACATTTTATTAACTGCATGTCGTTTTCCCTGAGGTTGGATTATAAACTATATTGTTAATTCTGTTTTCTCCATTTATTCTTTGTTCCATTGTGCCTTTAAAAATTATTTTCGTTCTCGATTCTACTTCTCTTTACTATAGGTATGCTTATAATTTAAAAAAACTATTTTAGCAACTGTCTTAGAATTTACTGTTAAATTTCTTTAGTCAGGGTGTTCTTTTGTTGTTATTGCTATATGGTTTTTCAAGACAGGGTTTCTCTGTGTAGCCCTGGCTGTCCTGGAACTTGCTCTGTAGACCATACTGGACTCTAACTCAGAGACTCACCTGTCTCTGCCTCCCGGGTGCTGGGACTAAAGGCATGGGCCACCACCATCCGGGTGCTGTGTTTTTCAAATAAAAACACACAACTTTATCCACACTATTAGAACATCACAGCAGTATTATCGAAATATTTTCTTCCATTCTTTGTATTATCATCAAATATTTTTACATATGGTATAGACTTCCAATATGTAGTTACTGTTTATTTAGACAACTTATTCTTCATTTTTGCTTTTGGAGATAAGGTCTCACAATAAAGCCCAAGTTTGCTTCACACTTGAGATGCTCCTGTCTCAGCCTCCTGGGATACAGGTGAGTGCCACTGTGCCTGGCTACACAATTACATTTTAGTTCAATTAAAATAAAAAAAAATGTAGCTGGAAAGATGGCTCAGGTGTTAATACCTACTACTCTTGCTCAATTCCCAGCACCCACATCAGACAGTTCACAACCAGCTGTGATTCTAGCTCCAGTGGGACCTGATGCCTTGGTTACTGCAGGGAGCTGCACCCATGTGTGCATACGTGTGTACACATACGCACTCACACACACACACACACACAGAGTTAAAAATAAAAATAAATTTTTAAAATTACATTTTAATTACCTTTCCTTGTCCCATCTCCAGTACTTGCCAATTTCTGCATAGGTCCAATTCTCCTGCTATCACAATGCTTCTGCATGGAGGAATTCTTTTCTATTTCTTACGGTGGAAACAAACTGAGAATGAGTTCTCTTCAGTTTTGTTTGTTATAAAAGTTTGTTCTCCTTTTCAAAAGGCTTTTTTTTTTCACTGAATTCTTCCAGTACTTTAAAAAATAGTAGTTTATTTTGTCATAACAAATAATTTCTGAGGAGAAATCTGCCATAATTCTTAGCTTATTGGTATCTAATATACCTCTTGCTTCTGGGTCTTCTAAGTAGCTTGAACATTTTTTACTTTTGTTTTCTTAAATATGAATATTTGATATCTGGGAGAGTAGCTGATGACAGGAATATTTATTCTACAGTATCTCTAAAGTACTTGAAGATGTGGTTTGATGTCTTTATTTTTGAAAAAACAGGCAAGCACTGATTCTTCTGATGTTTTCTACCCAAACCCATCACCTCCTTACTGCCTCCCTCTTACCTCTCTGCCTTTACCCAGGACTCCACTTCTACATCTTAACCATTTGAGAATGCCAACGGCTCCAAGACAGCCTGTCTTTTTCCTGTCCAACAGACTTTGCTTTCTCTTTGTAGGTAAAGGCACTTACGCAATGTTTGGAGATTTGTCATAAAGTTCACTGGACCTTGCATGTGTGCCACGATGCGCATGTGGAGGACTGAAGACAGCCGCGGTCACTGATCCGCATCTTTTGCCTAAGGCAGCCTCTTTTGTTATTTTTCTGTTCCACAGACCAGTTAGGGGCTCATGAGCTCTGGGAGAGTCTCCTGCGTCTGACTCCCATCTCACCACTGGTGCACTGGGATTAGACTCATGATGCAGACCTGGCTTTCCTGTGGGTTCTGCAGTGCTCAGGCCCACCGAGCAAGCACTTTTACCCACTGAGCTACCCATCTCCCCAGCCCAAATGCAATAGTTTTGTTTTTTCCTCAGTTTTTCTGATTCTACCGGAAAGTTGTTAAAGGCATTCTTCACCTCTGATCCTGAGTTTTGATACTAATATGTCCATTTAATTCTTTCTCATAGCGTTCAACTCTGCTATCAATCTCCGTCTGATGATACATGTTGCCCATCTTGTCCACTTGAGCCTTGAATAGCATTAGTACATTCTTTAATCGTTCTAACACCTACACTTATCTGAGCTTCATTCTGTTCATTCATTTTTCTCCTGACAGAGTGTTGATGTTCGTTCTTTTTTTCTTTTGCTATTTTTGATTATAAGTCAGACATCTTGTATACTATGACAGAGACAGAGATAAATGGCATATACATTTAGGAACAAGCCTGGCCCATCAAGATGTCAGTGCTGAGGGAAGAGTCTTCTAACCCATCGAGAGGCTGAGCTGTCCAGTTTTGTTTTCAGTCTAGTTACTCTCAGTACAACAGTAGTTAAAATTCCACATTCGCACCATGCTGAGACTGAGTACTGCGTTACTGGAATCTTTCTCTTTCTACTCTTGCTCCATGAAAAGCTTTAGGTTCTGCCCAGAGACTGAGGTCTTTCTTCATGCGCCTCACTCAAGTGCTTTCTTGTCTAACAGCAATGATGTAAAGTCTTTTTTTGTTCTTGTACAACATCTGTCATCGGCAGCTCCTTAGTTCCTGTCCATCAAGCACAGGACTTTTCCAAGAAGTCCCCAAGTAGTAGAGGATCTCTCACAGAGATCCCAGAAGGAGTTTTTTGTTCAGGGTCTTTACATTTTGTTCTCCAGAAGACAAGAGTCCTATACTGTCTTTCCTCAGAGGCCACCATTCCCCTCCTCAGCACCTTCACCTGAGCCTCTTTCTTGTCTTGTCCGCTTGCAGTTAAACTTTGGAGTACCCTGTGAGATCTGTGGAGAGTGGGTGTGACTCCTCCCTTCGAAGCTGCTCACAGGGACTCTATAGTCTCATAACAGCCTACAGCAGTTTGCCTTTCAAATTCTGCTAAAAATTATAGCTCTTTTGTTTTTATAAAAGGTGATAATTCTCTTGTGTTCCTTTCTCATCAGTCATGTTTAGGATGCCTATCTATCTCAGTATTTCCACAGCACTTTCCAATGCAACATGCTAGTCTTTAAATTAGACTGTCACAGGGATGCTGCACCTTGAAGACATTGCACTTTCAGGGGCCCCTAGTTTTCTACAACTATAAACGACGTTTTTTTTTTTTTTTTTTCTTTTTCGAGACAGGGTTTCTCTGTGGCTTTGGAGCCTGTCCTAGAACTAGCTCTTGTAGACCAGGCTGGTCTCGAACTCACAAATCCGCCTGCCTCTGCCTCCCGAGTGCTAGGATTAAAGGTGTGCACCACCACCGCCCAGCTATAAACGACGTTTTAATGGATGTACTCACACAAATATCTCTATACACTGCTCAGGCAACAGTAGCCACAGCTAACATTCAATACCTCATACCAGGTGTCCTAAAATATGAAGGATATGGATTCCCACAACAATCCCGCAAACAGAAATTACGATTATTTCTAAACATGAAGATACAGGTTTTTGCCCAAACATTGTCATAATAGCTATGTGTGACTTTAGCTCTTTCTACACGTATTTTCCAGTGTCAGCATATGTGACAGAGGAAAGAGTGGGAAAAAATCATAATCACAGCTCAATATGTTTCAAATACTAAGAATTCTTTATTTGTATGTGTGACTAATTTTCTACAGCATTAAAATTTGTAAATTATTATACTGTCTTGTTTCCCATAATGTAACAATAGGTTAAGCTGCCCTTATCCAAAATTGTTTCCAATTTAGGAGCTGTTGAAATTATACCTGATTAGCCCACATTTCAGATTCTGAACTTGGATTAGGGATGTTCAATGTGTATTTAAATGCTTCCTAGACAGTGAAGCTATTATTATTCAGGGTCTTGCTGTTTCTATGCCAGCCTTAAGTGTTTAATAAGTAACGTTTGCTTTGTTTTGTTTTGTTTTTCAAGACAGGGTTTCTCTGTGTTTCAGGGTTTCCAGCTGTCCTGGAACTCGCTCTGTAGACCAGGTTGGCCTTGAATTCAGGGCTCCTGTCTCTGTCACCCGAGTGCTAGGATTAGCAATAGTGGAGAGGGTGCCTGAACTGGCCTTCTCCTATAATCAGACTGGTGACTACCCTAATTGTCATCATAGAACTTCCATCCAGTAACTTACGGGAGCAGACGCAGAGACAGATACTCTCGCCACACTCTGCTCCAGACTCTTGTGGCGCTCTTTGATACTACTACCCTCCAAGTCTTGTCAAAATAAGGAAAACAGGTTATGGAAAGTAAAGTAAAATTTTAAAATGAGCAGAAAATTAGTTTCAAGTTTTAAAAAGAACATATTTTAATTTTAGCATGTGTGTGTCTGCATGTGAGTACGGTACTCGAGGAGGCCAGAGGAAGGTTTCAGGTATGCTGGAGCTGGGGCTGCCCACAGGTCGTACGCCACCTGACATGGGTGCTGGGAACCTAACTTAGTAGATGCTATTGCGAGCCATCTCTCCAGGCTCTATAATTCCAAACTTGTTGATAAAACTAGATTTACATACCTTAACTACATTTTGCTGCTTCCATTTGTCTCTTTCAAGATAATCAGGAATTTAAACTCTGCATAGGAACTAAGTACTTCCTAAAAGCCCTTGCTTGCCTAGCAGAGGAAAGAAAACAAAAGAGTCCAAAGAAGGTTATAAATAGCACTTTGCCTTAGGTATGCAGAAACTGGCTTTCACTAAATGGAATGATTTCTGCTATGCCTCAGGGCCAGTGAGATGGCTCAAGAGGCACAGGCCTAATGACCTAAGTCTCATTCCTGGGACCTACAGGGTGAAAGGGAAGAAGTGACTTCCACACATGACCTGGTGTACCCTCGCATCATGCAGGTGCAGACAAAATAAAGGCTGTAAGATATTCTAAAACTGTAACGTTTTCAGTTTGCAACGAAGCCATGAACTGTATCTACTCAATTAGTAAACTTTTCTACACACTTTAAACTTGTGTCCTACATTGACAATATACACTAGCTAAGTCAAAAGTCAACTATATTTTGATTGGGTCTGTCTGTAACACACACAGACACACATACACATATACACACACACACACAGACTGGGTCTGTTACACACACACTAATAGGGTCTGTCTGTTACTTACACACACAATACAACTGAATTGCTATAATCTCTCCATCTGATGATTTAAACAATCAAGGATTGAAAATTATATATTCTTTTTTTTTTTTTTTTTGGTTTTTCGAGACAGGGTTTCTCTGCAGCTTTAGAGCCTGTCCTGGAGCTAGCTCTTGTAGACCAGGCTGGTCTCGAACTCACAGAGATCCGCCTGCCTCTGCCTCCCAAGTGCTGGGATTAAAGGCGTGCACCACCACCGCCCGGCGAAAATTATATATTCTTATTATTCTCTAACATCTAATATCTATTAGTAAGCAATCCACAGATGATTTTAAGAATACAAGAAAATATGCATAGATTAATGCAAATACTAAACCATTGTACTCAGAGGACATATAAAGTGAATAACGAATAAAAGTTAAATAAATATTTTACACAAGGAATCTGTTATCTAGAGTGTTCCTGGAACCTATCTATCTACCAGAAATACTGAGAGATTCAACTGTGTGAGGTATATTCTAATTATATAAACCTATCTGCTACTATATACTTGAAATCAAAACATTACCCAAAGATTAAATAGACTTGCTTTTAAAAGTCAACAACACTAACAAGGCCAGACTACATTATACTTTCGTTAAATATTAAATTTGATTTTGTGACATAAATTCATTTCACAAACTTAGTAAAGATCTTTTAAGAGTCATTAGAAAGGAAACATTATTTCCCTCTGTCAAAAAGCAAAATTTAAAAATAAAATTTAACACTAGTATCAAAATACACTATTTACATGTATAAAAATCCATTTTAAAAGGGAACATTTAAGAATTTTAAACTAGCATTAGCTATGCTCAAAGTTATTAGTGGTTGAAATAAAAGACCTCCGAAGACAAAAACTATTTCTTATTCATATTTACAATGCACAGTCTCTGACGCAGAACAAACTCAATTCAGTTCCTTAGTGGCCAAGAGATGGAAGAACAATTTACGTTATGAACTGAAAACCTTAACAATGTCTATCCTTTTAATCAAACCTAAGAGAAACTTCTTTGGGAGAATCTGTAATGAACACTTAGGTAAAAAATGATATTTAATAAAGTCTATTTTTACTTTGAAAAACTAAAAATATAAACATCAAAATTGAGGAACTGGAAATTTGTGATTTATTCGCCTGAAAGTATGCAAAGAATTATTTCTAAAAATAAGTTTTGAATAAGAAAATATTCATACTAAGATATGAAGGAAAGCTCCTTTTTCTTAACTGTTTAGATTATGCTAAAAGGCTGGAATTAAGTATGTAACTAAATGCTAAATGTATTTTTGTAAACTTTTGATTTTGGCATGTTTATTTAAAAGCATAAAATAATATGCTTTTGTAAGCTAAAAAAATAAAAATAATTACACAGAGGTTCTTTGGCAAACGACGTGAAAGTAGAGTATGAAGGCAAAGTACACTTGGATTTTTCTTTCTTGTCTCCATGTATAACTTGCAGACTCTTTTCATTACTGCACTGTGGACTATTCATTAACAAATAAAAATACTCATGCCATCAAAAGCATCATTTTTTCCCTCTCTGTTTTCTTTTATTAGTGAGTTAAGATATCTTTCTCCGCTCCCCTCCAACTCTCTCTCATGGTCCTCATGCTCCCAATTTACTCAGGAGATCTTGCCTTTTTCCCCTTCCCATGTAGATTAGCGTTGGGAGCTGTGAACCCCCAGATCCTGAATTTCCTGTAAACTTGTTTTCCCGTGACCTGAGTGCATACAGCTGCTCTGAGCACGAGACCCTTAGGAGATCCTGATGGCAGGGGAATGGTTTGTGGTGCGTCTGGCTGGGGCGTGGCTATTCCTATATAAGCTGCCCCTGGACACAATAAAGGGGGCATTCTTGGAGCATTCCTGTTTCAAGGATTCTGGCATCAAGGATGACCTGTGTCTCTGTCTGTGAGACTTTGTTGTGTTTCAATCCCCAACCCCTTGTCCAGTTCACTAACTGTATAGTAGTGCATAGAGTGCAGAGGGGCGTGGTGCACTACAGATTAGATTCATGTATGTCTCTTTTAGGGTCCTCTTTATTGTCTAGGTTCTCTGGGATTGTGAATTGTAGGCTGGTTTTTCTTTGCTTTATGTCTAAAAGCCACTTATGAGTACTTATTATATTTGTCTTTCTGGGTCTGGGTTACCTCACTCAATATGATATTTTCTAGATCCATTCATTTGCCAGAAAATTTCAAGATGTCAATTTTTTTTCCACTGTGTAGTACTCCATTGTGTAAATGGACCACATTTTCCTTATCCATTCTTCGGTTGAGGGGCATCTAGGTTGTTTCCAGGTTCTGGCTATAATAAACAATGCTGCTATGAACATAGTGGAGCACATGTCTTTGTGGTACCATTGAGCATCCTTTGGGTATATTCCCAAAAGTGGAATTGCTGGATCTTGAGGTAGGTTGTTTCCTAATTTTCTGAGAAATCACCATACGAATTTCCAAACTGGCTGTACCAGTTTGCATTCCCACCAGCAATGCAGAAGTGTTCCCTTTACCCCACATCTTTTCCAGCATAAACTGTCATCAGAGTTTTTGATCTTGGACATTCTTACAGGTATAAGATAGAATCTCAGAGCTGTTTTGATTTGCATTTCTCTGATGACTAAGAATGTTGAACATTTCCGTAAAAGTCTTTCAGCCATTTTAGATTCCTCTGTTGAGAGTTCTCTGTTTAGATCTGTACCCCATTTTTTTACTGGCTTATTTGTTCTTTTGATGACCAATTTCTTGAGTTCTTTGTACATTTTGGAGATCAGACCTCTGTCTGATGTGGGGTTGGTGAAGATCTTTTCCCATTCTGCAGGCTGTCGTTTTGTCTTGACCATGTCCTTTGCTTTACAGAAGCTTTTCAGTTTCAGGAGGCCCCATTTATTGTTTCTCTCCGTGTCTGTGCTACCGGGGTTATTTTAGGAAGTGGTCTCTTGTGCCAATGCATTCAAGTGCACTTCCCACTTTCTCTTCAATGAGGTTCATTGTGGTTGGTTTTATGTTGAGGCCTTTGATCCATTTGGACTTGAGTTTTGTGCATGGCAATAGATATGGATCTATTTTCAATCTTGTACATGTTGATATCCAGTTATGCCAGGTCCATTGTTGAATATGCTTCTTTTTCATTTTATATTTTTTCTTTGTCAAAAAAAATCAGGTGTGGATTGATATCCGGGTCTTCAATTCTGTTCTATTGGTCCTCCTGTCTGTTTTTATGCCAATACCAGGCTGTTTTCAGGACTGTATGTAGTAGTCAGGGCAGCTCTAAGATGCCCACAAAGTCCCAGATTCCTTTGTTCGGCCTTCATTCTCACTGCCATTCAGATCAGTTTTCCTCTCTGCTTCGTAAAGTAGAATCATCCTCCGTATTTACAGACTGCCCATTAAATGCCAGGCATTATTCTGAAACAGCTTTGGAGATCAACTCATTCATCTTCACAGTGAGTTCATAAGGCAGGCAGCATGATCTGTAGTTTACACAAGGGAACGATCTTGCCCACACTAATAAGCAGAGGAGTCAGTATAAAACCTACATCCTATATTCTAAACTTGATATTACACTATTTTTAATGAAGCCTATTCAGCAAGCATGCATGGCAAACAGGGTGTGTGTTCTCATGGGACCCACATTTTAGTAAGTGAGCAGAATGAAGAAATAAATGAAAAGGAGGAGAAAGTTGTTATAGACTACTTTAAAAGACCAGGAAGAAAATGGCATTTTATGATAGAAAAGTGCGACAGAGGATGAAAGAAGGCTTCCCTGAAAAACGACTGTTAGGGTGAGATCTGAAAGATGAGAAAGGGGCCAGACCCTGCAACAGGAAGAGGTATACCAGAAGGCCCCTGTGTGTGCTAGGTTATGAAGTAAGTCCAAATATGGTATTGGGCTGATTATCATACTAAAACTGAAGTTCTATTATGAAATTTCTACTATTTGATAGTATCCTGACAAGTTTTTTGGTTTTGTTTTTATCAAGTTACCACAGCTACAAATCTGGGAAGAATAACTTCAACTGAGAAAATGCCTCTATCTGTTGGACTCCTACTTAGTCAAGCCTGTACAGCATGTTCTTCATTAACGATTAATGTGTGAGGGCCTAGTCCACTGTGGGTGGTGTTATCACAGGGAAGGTGGTCCTGGGTTGTATAAGCAAGCAAGCAGACTGAGCAAACCACGGGAAGCAAACCAGTCAGCAATATTCATTATCTTTCCTTTAGTCCCCGCCTCCAGATTCCTGCTCTACTTCCTGCTCTGACTTACCTTCATGACGGACTACAAGCTGTGAAGGTAAAGTAAACCCTTTCCTCCCAAGTTGCTTTTAATCAGTGTCTTTATCATAGCAATACAAAGTAAACTAAAGCAAACAGGTCATAGGATGGTATAACTAGACCATATAAGGAAAGAGACACCAAATTCACTCTTAATCATTCTCATTCCCTCTTGCTCTCTCTTCCATCACTCCCTCCACCTTCCCCAACTCCCAAAATGCACACAAAGTGATCAGCAAGCCAGGGAGAGCTGTCTGAGAGCACCTTTATCTCAGACTTCCAGCATCCAAAACTGGGAGGGAAAAAGTTTCTGCTGTTTAAGCCATTCAATTATATTTTTGTGGCAACCCAAGCAAACTAATTTGGGTGGGAAAGACAGACCTAGGTCTCTCGTAGGAACTGACAAAAGCAGTGACAAAAATATCAACGGGAATAGCAATAATGTCTCAGGAGTCTTACAGATACACAGGAACAGCCACGCTGTAATAACTACTAGGGGCTACTAGTAATCATCTTGTAATGTTCAAATCAACCCCACAACACAAGGAACTGACTGAACTATATAAGAAGGTTATATATGTTCTAGTGAAAATGTTTATTGTAGAACTCCAAAAAACTAAGATTTTTGTCTTTTGGGTTTTGTTCCATTGTTTATCCCTAGCTAGTTTGGAGCTTGCTATGTAGATCTGGCTGGGTTAGAACTCTAGATTCCCCTGCTCCTGCCTCCCCTATGTGCTACGATTAAAGGTGTGTGTCTTACTGTTTGCACCATATGCATGTAGGTACCCACAGAGGGCAGAGGAGGGCTCAGACAACCTGGAACTTTAGTAAGAAGCCCTGTGACTTAGCTGCTGTGGGTCTGGAAGAACAGTAAGTACTCCTAACTATGAAGCCATACCCCGAGCCCATGAGACTTTTTTTTTTAAGTTTTCACACCACTAAAGACATTTCTGACCTAATACTGGAAATAGTAAATATATAGTGAGCCTATGTGTAAAGGACAGTTCTGAATAATTTAAAATGTACAAATAAGCCAGACATCAATCCCAGGCCTAAGAACCACAACAAAAGAAAAACTTCCCCACCTCATAAGCTAAGGTACTACTTATAGGAGGCATTTTATATACCACTAAGGTAGAAATAATAGCAAGTAAATTATGACAACAGTTCAAACAGGTATTAATTCTAGAATTATTAAAATGTAGAAAAACATACATCATTGTTTGTTTAATTAGACAAGCTTAATGTATAGATCAGGTTATCTCAAACTGCTGGTATTCCTGCCTCAGCCTTCTAAGTGCTAAAATTGTAAGCTTACACTACCACATTTGGCTTGAAAAATATAGTTTAAATAGCTAAAAAAGAATATGAAAATAAATATATGCAAAATACTGAAGTCACATGAGAGAGAGCATAGAATAAATAAAATATATCCAGGTTATAAGAAGTGCTTTATTTAGAGAGTCACATTAAAGCTAATTTGAAAGTTAAGTAGAAATCAGAAATGCAGATGCTAAGAGAAGAAATGTTTTCATAAAGAGAAATTATAAGAACAATATCAATGAAGTAAGAGATTGGTAGAGAGAAATATTTTCAGAAAAATAGCCAAAGCAGTAGGGGTTAGAAGAAGCCTTAAAGAGGCTGAAACTGACACAGACACCATGAGGAATGAGCCTCAAACTATTTCTTCAACCCACTATGTGTCAGAGTCAAAATGCACATAAGCAGCGTATCTCTAACAGGGAGTCTCGACTGTGAGATATGAGAAATTGGTAAGACGATTAACTTCATTGGGAGAAAAGCCTGAGAAGCCTCTAAAAACTGCTGCATTCCTCCCACTCCACCTTTGAGAGTCACTACAGTAGGAAAACAAAAGTTTGAGTCTAAAATTGAATTACATTTCAGGAAATATAATGGAGTTTAAACTGTAGGAAAATAAAGGGCAGAAAAGAAGGCACATATAATAACCTCGAACAAGGACAACACATTCTAAAATGTCAGCAGATCATTCCCGTGACCGCCAGCTGGCATCCACGATCACAAAGGACGATGAAGTTTCAGCCTGAATCAAAACAGATGTGACTATCATTCAGGTACTAAAACCAGAACTTGGATAAAGACCCAGAAAGGACATGAAAGAAGGCACCACAAGGCAAATATTCCGGAAGTACAATAATCTTATATTGATCCAGTTCATCCCCAACCTTAATGCCAAAACAACACAGCAAACAAAACACTCTTAGGATCCAACAAGCACATAAACAATAGGAGCACCGACTATCCAAGTCACCTCCTACTGTAAACTGAGTAAAACTCAAGTCTGCAACTTTGAAAGAGACAGAGAGCAGGGACAATTACAAGGACACCTAGTGCTTCAACGAGTCAAACACCCACAGTCATGCAGTTTGAAAGAAGAATAATTACAGCTATATCACAGTATCAAAGTATTTTCACCTTTTAAAAAAGGGTTTAATAACAATCTAAAAATCAACTTAATTATGTAATTTTTCCAAAGATTTTTTTTAAAGTCAATAAGCAATATCATCCTACATGTAAAAATGTGACTTTTCCAGTTTTTAACATACATTAATTGTATAAAACAATGAGTTTTATTATGATATTTTCATAACAGGACCTCATATAAAACACTTTATCATGGTCTCCCTCGCTGTCCTCTTTTTGCCCCCAGATCTTCTCCCTTTTACTGGTTCCCTTCTTCCAAAACAATCACCTCTCTGAAAGGTGTGATTTCAAGTCACATATGAAGAAAATGTAGTACACTATCCTGGTGCTGGAAATACACCAACCGAATTAATAAAACTCCATTCATTCTGACTGAATCTTTTCTGACAAAGTTCCTTCGAGAGTAAGGGCGCGAGAAGAGTAGAGAAGACGTGGAGCGGAGAAATGAGTGAAGGAACAGAGGCAAGAGTGATCAGAGTGACCCAGCAGGACTCGCTGCAGTGCACACCTGAGGGTCACCACGGTGAAGCAGAACAAAGTCCCTGAGCACCTCTTTCTTCTCTTTTGTCCTGGGAGCGAGGCATGACAGTGATGCCCAAAGATCATACATAAAACTGGGTGTGTGTGGAAGTCGGGAGGAAACAGGCCACCTGCTGAGTAAAACAAAGAACGCACAATCTGCAACCTGTGAAAGGGTCCCGCAACGCGGACCAGACATGCATGTGGCATGTTAGCAGCCTGGAAAAAACATTTTTTTTGCTATCACTCCGACTACTGCTGTTACATAAACAAATTCTAAGAACTTCTTTTTGTTTTTCCAAAGCCTCAAGTTCTACAATATAAGGTCAAATTTACACACAGCAACATTTTTTAGAAGAAATGTGAAATACCTCAGTCTGACCTTCGTGTGCACTGGTCTCATGAGTAACTCGAATAGCCTGCAATAAGAATATAAACTGTTTAAAAAAAAATAAAACAACTATATCCAACCTTTAAATGAAACAAAGCTCAACTTTTCCCATCTAAAATCCTGTAATGAGGCAGGGGACTGGAAGAACTTTAGGAGCAGTTTAGCACTACGCCTTTCTGAACTGTATCTAGGTGAGCAAATCACTGCTGTCCCTTTGACCCATAAATCTCTTAAGCCTTGGGAAACCGACTAGCTCACAGTTTCTAACTTGCACAGTGCAAGTAGAGGGTCATTTAGCTTCCTTAAATGTTAGAGGCCACACTTAACACTTTATTCCCTTGAGCCTGGAATAAAGTGGGCAGCTCACAGAAACTGAAGAAGCTGATTTTATCTGTCTCTCCAAGGTGCATGCTCCTGCAGCTCTGGCTGAATTTATGCTTAGTCATGCATTTCAGTCAGCAATTTAATAACGTAGTGCAAAAGGCATGCGTTTATGAGAAGCTAGGAAATTCAGTTATCTGAACTTAAAAATTCTCTAATCATACCCACTATTATCGAAGATGCAGAAAAATGGACACAATAGAAAATCAGGGGTGAAAGTATAACTGTTATGTTTAGCAATTAGGTGATAAGTATTAAAGCCATAAAGACATGCAAACTGATCAGCAATTTCTCTTCTAGGGGTTACTATGTTGATATACTAATGTATGTGATTATATGAAATTAAGGATGGTTTGAAAGCCTCAGACACAATAATACACATTTGCAATAATTTTAAATAGTGAAGAAAGAAGGAAAACTATTAGATTTCAAACATTATTTTACTGATTAAATATGCTATACAATGGAAAGCTATTCAGCCATTAGAATAGTAATGTTAAACATATACTTACTGGTGTTAATACGTTTGTGATAAGTGAAAAAAGCAAGTTATAAAACAGTATTACAGTGTGATCAAATTTTTTAAAAATTGTGTATATACATCTATGTTCCCTATAAAAAATATCAAGGATAGCTACTGTTCACTGGTGGAATTATTGGCAACTGTCATGTTATTTTATTTATGCAAAATAAAAGATTTCTTATGAAACTGCAAGCAACTAAAGTATTCTGGAACACTAAGCACAGTAATGTACACCATATTGCTTTTCTAATTTCAAAGACATGATCTACTGATATTACTAAAAGGCAAAAAGCCTTTGGAAAAGTAAGAATTTCAGAACTAATAAATGTTTAGAATAATCATTTCAAACTAGATTAGAGAGTACAGCTATTAATTTGCAAATTGTATTTGTTTGTTCATTCTGCCCCGGACACAGAACTGTCAACCATACAATATTATAGATATTTCATGTACATTACCTGAAGAAACAAAAGCCCTTGGAATGGATATGACAAACGATGTTTCCCCAAACTATAGTTTCAAGACATCTACTAAACAGAACCTATAATCCTGTAATGCTGCCCATGGATGGGTCAAGACAGAAAGAAGGTACTGACGTCATAATTCTCCAGGTACTTGGCTCTTTCTTCAGGGCTCATTGACACAGACTCCTCCAGGAATTTTTTCAAGGTTGATCCAGATTCTGAGAATGTCAAAAATGATTAAAAATTTAACTAGAGAAAAAAACTAACAACAAAAGTAGTACATATTTTCTTAGGTAGAAATCCTTTAACTGGTAAGTTAAGAATCTAAGATTCTTGGGATAAATAACTAAGTCCAATGTATTTTGCTCAGCCTGTTCATCAACAATATAAAAAAATGGAAGGATTAACATTGCTCCTGGTTCAGTGTCTATTCCCATAACAAAAAAAGAGAGGCACTGCTTTCTAGTTTGAGAGAGTCAGGGCACCCCCTACTGTTGAATAAGTTAACACATCTGCAGGGAAACCAGAACAGAAAAGATTTACCAAAGTGCATCTTGTCCTTGTTGTTTGCAATGGCGTGGATTAACCCTATTGTCCCGCAGGCATTGCTGATGGTTTGCTTCATGAAATACACTGATGACGTAACATCTTGTCCTTGAGATTTTATTTTTTCTTCCTCTTCTGTCCTGAACACTTCATACTAGTGGGGGAAAAAAGTCAAAAGTCCACATGCAAAACCACACACTAAAAAGAACACTCAAGTCTGTAAAGGAAAGGCTATGGATGATGAGATTTAGAAGAAAATAAGAAAAGATTTAAAGTAAGATTGTCATCTACCAGACTGACAAAAGACTGACAAGTCACTGTGCCGGGAAAGGCATGCGAGAAAGACAGCCTTGCATTATTATTTCCCTCATTGCTTGCTTTCAGACAGGTTGCTTTGGAACATCTTAGTTCAAATGAGTCTCCTGCCTCAGCCTTTCAAGTAGCATGGACTGCAAGCATATTCCATGGCACTCAGCTTCATATGCCATTGTTAAAGTCATTGGCACGACCACACTACGAGGCACACAGCAATCTGCATTAACACTTTCCACAACATCTAACAAACATAAAACAATTACCTTTGCAACCGCTTGGTTTAAAATATAACATTTAAATGTACAATCAGCAATGGAAGTATAACTCCACAGTAGCGCTAGCCTAGCATGCATGAAGTCATAGGTTCAATCCCCAGCAACACAGACACATAGACTGAATATAACGATTAAGTATATCTACATATTTTATGTTAAAAACTGAGTGAGAAGAAGAAAGGGAGCAGAAAGAGTACTGCTTCTGTTACTTGAGCTTCCAAGAGAGTAGAGGTAAATAAACTGCAGCAGACCTCACAGTTAAACCTGTCCACTCCTGTTTCCATTAAATAAAATTTTATTAATGTACTGATATGACTGTCTGTCTGTAGTTAAATTGAGACCTTGATGCCTACAATAAAGCCAAAAATTTTATCATTTGGTCTTTTACAGAAGTCTTTCACAGGGTCTTTTTGATTAGCATAATAAAGGACACAAATGACATCTATAGAAAACTCAGAGCTTAAAAAGTGATTCTAAGGCCTGGAGAGATGGTTCAGAAGTTAAGAACACTTCCCGTTCAGTACTGGGTTTGACTCAAGAGAGCCCACATGATGACTCACAGTGGCTGTAACTCCAGTTTCAGAAGTTTGAATGTTCACTTCTGGCTTCCTTGGTCACTGCACATGCATGCACACATAAAATAAATCTAAAAAAATAATAAGTACTTCTAAGAACAAATGCATCTAATACATTTGTTAATGTATTAAAATACATTGCTTAAAATTTTTTTGAATGTACTTTTAAATCAAACTTTTAAGCAACATCTTCAGAATGTGTCAACATTCATTCATTTAAACTGATTTTAAAAAAAAAGTTCAGGACATCAAGGTCTCAATGTTAAAATGTTATATAGTTCTACCATTTAGTTTGCTGTTTAATATTAATGCTGACAAAGCAAAATAAAGCCTGGTCACATCTAAAGATCTATTATTAAGGGGAAAAAGCCTAAAATGACACAAAGTATAAGAAGAGCAAACAAAAACCACCAAGGAAAGGGGAAAAACACTAAATAACCAAGTACAAAAGCACAAATATCATAGAGAAATCTATAAAACATATAACCTCTTTACCTATAATCCACTTGCTGGTAAGTAAGAATAAGAACACACTTGAAACAACATTACTGACTTCATAGAAATGTACTCAAGTACCCAGGACAGTTCCGTTGGTATTTGTACGAGTATTTTCAACTCACTATTAAATTTCTAAATTAATAATCACAAGACTCAAATACTTAGCTTTTCCTAAATACTTGTAATATGAGATGAAATGTGGAGCTATCAAGTTATTAGAGATAGCAGAAAGTGGTAAATACTGTTTGCATAAGTATATATACATATTAATATAAATCACCTACTTTTATAAGTATAAATACTTTAAAACTGTGTGTGGAAGGGGTTGCTGTTTGCTGGTTGTTTTTCTTTTTGTTTTTCCCCTTTCACTTTGGTGGTGCTGGCAATTAAAGCTGTTGTCTTGCTAGCAATAAGTCACTACTAGTTTGATTAGAATTATATACTTTTTAAGTGCTAATGACTCACTAAAGGAAGAAGATTTTATCTAATTTATTTTTTGCCGAAAAAAAAGTAGATCATGGAAATCACTAGTTTCAGAATCTCTGATTCAAACAGCTCACGTTGCCCCATCTGGGGTCACTGCATTTTGACCTCATATTTTATCAGCTAAAAAGGCCCAGCTATGTCAAGCATGCTAACACAGGCCTATAATGCCAGCATTTTGTGTCAGCATAACACTGTATCGGGGCACGACAAAATCCCAGATGTAATCTGGGATCAAGCATCAAGAAGCAAAGGCAGGTTTACAAAATAGAGGCTAACTAGGATCCTATTTGAAAATAAAAACAAAACCCCTAAAACATAAAATTTAAGAAGCCTAAGCTATCAACAAGTGACTTCTTTTTTTCTGTTTCAATTCTTTTGAACTACTCATTACTTCTGCAGTCTGAGGACAGATCCCTACTGCTTAGTAAGTAATCAAAAAAGGTGGAAAGAACACTGAACTGGAGTGTAATATTTTGTCCTTTCTCTCCTGCAAGTTTCAGATTAACCAAAAACCGAACCACTAAATTTTTGTTTTTGTTTTTGTTTTTCGAGACAGGGTTTCCCTGTAGTTTCTAGAGCCTGTCCTGGAACTAAGCTCTTGTAGACCAGGCTGGCCTCGAACTCAGAGATCCGCCTGCCTCTGCCTCCCGAGTGCTGAGATTAAAGGCGTGCACCATAGCCGGGCGGTGGTGGCGCACGCCTTTAATCCCAGCACTCGGGAGGCAGAGGCAGGCGGATCTCTGTGAGTTCGAGACCAGCCTGGTCTACAAGAGCTAGTTCCAGGACAGGCTCCAAAGCTACAGAGAAACCCTGTCTCGAAAAACAAAAATAAATAAATAAATAAATAAATAAATAAATAAATAAATAAAGGCGTGCACCATCACCGCCCAGCCCAACCACTAAATTTTTTTGAACTAAAACTACATAATTAATACAACTTCTATGAAGACCAGATGTGCAGTGCATAGTTTATTCCACCGCTCTGGAGGCAGAAGCACGGGATCTCTGTGAGTTCAAGGCCAGTCTGTTTTACACAGAGCATTCTAAGTCAGCCAGGCTGACTAATGGACTTATGTCACCAGAAAACAGGTTGCTGCATGCTGGTGATCTAGGCAAATCTGTCCTCGCAGCAGCACGACTTGCACTTGCACCCGTCAATTCATCCACATGTCAGCACTGCCACAAGCACTTCTCCATTTTCAGAAGGCCTGAGCTCATCCTACTGCTCCTAGTCTAAAGTCAGAAGGGAAGACTACGAGGATGTCCTAGACTGCACACAGCATTCCAACTCCACTTCATGCACACCGAAACACAGAGACCTAAGATACCTACTTATCATGCCCAATACATTCTTTCAATTAAACTGTATCTAAGTTTAGCAATGGTTCCCAAATCGTTTGTATTGAAAATAATGGATCCATACCATCAGTTTCCCCTACCTCCTTAAAATAAACAAAGGTCTGCTTTTATAATCACAATCAAGATTGTTTATATGCTTTACAAGTTGCAAACCTGAATATTCTTTATTAATATGTTTTATAATAAATATTTAAATATCTACTTAAAATTTCAAAGAATAGGCCAGGCAGTAGTAGTGCACGCCTTTAATCCCAGCACTTGGGAGGCTGAGGAAGGCAGCTTTCTGTGAGTTCGAGGCCAGTCTGGTCTATAGAGTGAGTTTCAGGATAGCTGGAACTGTTACACAGAGAAACACTGTCTTGGGGGGGCGGGGGGAATCAAAGAATATTCATGAAAATGGTATTAAATGCTGCATTAAACCAAAGCTGAAGCAATCTAACCATATCTTCTAAGGAAAAAACAGCTAAAGGTAAAAGAGCAACACAGAGCTTTATTGTCAATCTATAATCTAAATCTCTACTTTAATAAGACATCAGTATTTCCTTATGATGATATGCAGCAAAGGCATCATTTGTTTTTAGAGATTATGTCTCAACACAATATCAAACATCTGCACTTATCAGAAACCATGTATCTTGCTTTACAATTACCTTCTCTGTAATAGGGAAGAGGAGTAACACTGCACACACTGGTCTTGGCACCATGCTGAGAAGTTCAGGCTCCATCCCATACACATCAACAAACTGCCAGTTAGGATGCAGGCCTAACTGTTTGAGAAACTATTAAAAGAAAAAGCAGCAAAGGTTAAGTGGTAAAGGAAAACCTGTGGAATTTAGCAGGGAAATGTCAACAAGTGTGTGCCCCACAGATCTAGTATAGAGAAAGGACTGTGATCAGTATTACTTATGTTCAGTAAGAACACAGAATGTACACCATAAATACATATAGTCCTTATCTGTCAAGTATACCATAGTCTGAGAGGTGAGGAACACAGCAAAGCAAGTCTGCGATGAACAGAATAAGACAAGAGCAATGTATATCACATAACAGTTAAAACTCATATTAAACAAGCCTGTTTTCGAATCTATTACTTTGGTACTGAATATGATAGCCAGGACTTCACAAAATACATACAAGTCACCTTAAGAACTTAATTCCAGACTTTAAAATGCATCAATTAAACAATGAATTATTTTACTTCAACAGGTTGTCCTGATACCCAAAAATAACTCCTGTAGTTTGAAGACAGATAGCTCAGTATTTTATCAAGCAAAACGTAACACAGTGCACACTGCACAGACACACATGCAGGCAAACACTTGGATAAATGAATACATATATAAGATATATAAGTAGAAATGCAGATAAGAAGCTCTCGTGGGCACTGCTTTCACCTCTCCATCAAGCTGCATCTCTAGAGCTGCAGAGAGCAAGGACCTTTCCTCAACGCATCACTAATGAGTCCAGGGCTTGGTGAAGCTCGCAGGCACCTTTGAAAAGGTTTCTGTTTGCCTCCATTTTCTCCAGATTTACTGTTCTAGGCCAGTCTTAATATTCAATCCTACTTAGAAACCAAAAAAGGAAAAAGATTTTTAAAAAAAGAAAAAAAGGTTCAGTGTTAAGGGAAGAAATTCTTATTGTTTCCCATTGCTATGCTGGCATACAAAGGAGTTCCACAATAGCCCGGAATGGAGTATAACAAAGGCTTATTTATCTGGGGATAAACTCACAGAAAGAGTAGCGATCCACAGTCCTCTGCATGCACTGGGAATTGGACCCAAATCCAGCAGCCAAGAGGCCCATGCACACCTTTTGTCTGCATTTATAGTACATGAGACCACGCCCAAAGTATATAAAATAGCACCCACCATCTGGGGCATGGACCCCCATAAGACCTAACAAAACCTAATAAAGCTTTAAAAAGAGGGCTTCTAGAACCACAAAAATGGGAGCCAAACACAGCTTCTTGGTAGTCATATTTTTTTTTTGTTCTCAGATAGGCTCATTTGCTGGTTGCAAGCAGAGGTGTGGCTTCTTTAAGAGACAGCTTCCTGGTTTGTGCTGCCAGGTTTGTGCTGACTCTTTCAGCAGGTCCTTTACTTAAATGGGGTTTGTGAGCAGTGCTACTAGTTGCTTAATGGCGACATAGACCTGCTGCATCCCTGGAGCTGGGGCAGTGAGCATGGCTAGCAGAGGTGGTAACCATACCTCCGCCATGTTGATGGGGCAGAACCAACAGGCAGGGCTGTGGAGTTGGTCCTAGTCATGCCCGCTTAGCATTTAAAAAGGGGGTAGGGCCGGGCGGTGGTGGCGCAAGCCTTTAATCCCAGCACTCAGGAGGCAGAGGCAGGCGGATCTCTGTGAGTTCAAGACTAGCCTGGTCTACAAGAGCTAGCTCCAGGACAGGCTCTAAAGCTGCAAAGAAACCCTGTCTCGAAAAACCAAAAAAAAAGGGGGGGGGGGGGCGATCCTGTTCAGAAAATGATTACAAATACACAATAAAGACAGAGTCAGGCAAAAAAAAAAGGGGGGGGGCGATCCTGTTCAGAAAATGATTACAAATACACAATAAAGACAGAGTCAGGCAAAAATAAACCTCTAAAAGAGATGATGTGCTTTAAAAAATGTACATAGGTTTGGGAGAAAGACGGGGGAAAGTATGAACAGTTATAAAAAGAAGTAAATGGTTTTAAGTAATATAAAAGATTACAGACAGAAACAGATTAAAGGAGTTAAGAAAAATAAGTCACATAAAGATGGAATATACACAGATTATGTATATTATTGTGTTTTCTTTGAATTTTTTGACTGCAGAGACATTTGTTTCTGGGGGGGGGGGGCTACTAAGTTAAATCAACATAAAGGTATAGAGTTCAAAATTTAACTCTAAGGTTATGTTACTTTGAAAAATAGGTTCTGCTTTTGTCTCCACAGACAATGGGAACCTGTGGATTCTGTCCAGGCTAATGTGGTTTGATGGAACAAGACCCCAAAAGGTCTCCAAAAACCCTAAAAATACTTTGCCCAACAGCAGGAAGCAGTTTGGAGAAAATTATGTGCAAATTCTCAAAATGATTGTTTTCATTTAAAGGGGGATATGATATATAGAGATGAGTGCTTTACATTGGTATGGACTTTGGTCTATTGATACAAATTTAAGGCCAATTTGTTACACTGTGTGTGTGTGTGTGTGTGTGTGTGTAGTTCAGCTCTTGTTTAAAGTATTGTGTTTATGCAGCTCATTAAACAATGTAATATATAATTTAAAAATTATGGATTAATAAATAGCAATATAATAGTAAAATTTGTAGTCATGTTAGTTAGGTTTTCTAGATATAGAGAGCTATATTTCAGTTAAATAGATAATCTTCAACACTTCAAAGAACTACAAAATATGGCATTTAAAATGTTTTAAGAACTTTTCTTGACAGTGAAACATGTCTGCTTTAGGCAGCACCAATTACTTCAGAAAGGCAGATGGGGATTGAAGAAAGTCATTATGAAATTTGCCTTCAATGTGACAAGGCTAGCCATTTGGGCAAGAAACTGCTCTTGCCTGGACTGCTTTAAGGTATGCTGTATAAACTGGACATGCAGAACCCACAAAAACAGTGACTGCTGAACTTCCAAAAGATGGGATGGTCCTTCAGGGTTCCTGCTTCACAGAAGAAACTGCCAGACATTTTGCAAGAAAAAAGCAAAGGAACCAAAAAATAAATTTTAACAGACTGCCTAAAAATAAGACTAGATCAAATTTCCTCAACCCGAAAATAGGGAATCACTGAAAATATTTATGTGAACGTTAAAAAAAAAAAGATTTACTTCATTGCAGGCTCAATATGGACTAAATAAAATTATCAAAAGGAGACACAATGTTCGCTTTCTGAGAAAAGCATCATTCAGGACAATAGCAACAGTCCACCATACCAAGCAAAGAAGATGCAGCATGAATTATGGAAGAGCCCTGAACACACCCACTTTCAGAAAGGGTAACAACAAGAGAAGGACCCCAAAGACCATGACCGGAGATCCTCAAAGTGGGAGATTTGGTGTGATTGTTTCAATGAGGATGTTCCCACGGGCTCACGTACAGGAACGCCTGGTCCACAGTGGGTGGTGGTGTTTGGAAAGATTTCAGAGTGCAGTCTTGCTCTAGGAAGTCTATCACTGGAAGTGGGCTTTGGGTGTTTACAGTCTCACCCTATGTGTTTGTGACCTGCTTTGTGCTTGTGGTTCAAGATGTGAGCTCTCAGCTTGCTGTTCCCGCCATCATGCTGGCGTCTGCAGCTGATGTTCCCTTCCAGCATGGACTCTTAAGCCTCTGGACGGTAAGCCAAAACAAACTCACTCTTCCTTAGTTGTCTTGGCCATGTCGTTTATCACAGCAACAAAAAGGTGACTGATACAGAACGGCATGTTCAGATAGGACTTAAATTACTGAACCTTGGCCCCCGTGTTAGTAATATCAAGAAAGAGCAATTAGATTTGTGCTAGATGCCTTGAATGGAAGGACTAATGAACAATTAAAAGTTGTAAGAAAGCAAAATTTGTTCCAGTAAAAATAAATATCACTTTACTAACTAAATGTTATTCTCATTGCTGCAATAAAGAAAAAGCACCTTAGAAGACAAATTCTGTTCACTGAAATATTCAGGGAAGGATCCTTTACCACATAAACTTCTGAGGAATTTTCCAGGGCAGAAAATCAGCTTCAGAAGCTCTACTCATTCTTTGGTATCTATGAGCTGACATCTCCTTGAAGGCCATGAGACTCTCATGACACTTCAGTCCATTCTCTACTCTCAAAGAACGTACATTTCAGTGGTAAAGAAAATGTACACACAGCTGGCCATGGTATCACATGCCTTCAATCCCAGCACTCAGGAGGCACAAGCAGGAGGGTCCCTGAGTTTGAGGCCAGAGTCTATATAACCAGTTCCAGGACAGCTAGAACTACACAGAGAGACTCTGTCTCAAAAACATTGACAACAAAACAAAACAAAACAAAAAAAACAAAGAGAAAAGAAACAAAAAGATAACTTCACAAAGTATTCTGAAGAAATTAACTGCATATGGTTGCTGTGGAATATCTGGCAGAGCAAGCAGGACGTGTAGGACAGATTAACAGCCAGGAGCCATGCAACAGACATAAATTAAAAGAAATGGGTTAATTTAAGTTACAAAAAACTACTTAGAAACAAGCCTAGGCTATAGGCAGAGCTTTCATAAGAAGTTTGCATGTCACAGTTTTGGAGATGGTGGGATAGAGAAAGACCTGTTACAACGGTGGCTTAGTCTTACAGTCCTAGCTGAAACAAGAAGACTACTGTAGCCTCAGCTGCATTACAGAACCCTGTGTAAAAAGAAAAACAGCAACGAGAAAAGAGTAGGGATGGGGAAGAAGAAGGAAAGGAAAACAAGAAAAGTTATGTCACCAAAGAAAAACTGGTTCATCTTGAAATTGAGCCATAAATGACAAAAAAAAAAAAATGCCATAAAATATTTCAAGTCAAACAATTCAAGGAAAGGATAAGCAAGTGAAGACTCTCAAGTGGGAAGAGCCTCGGCATTTGAACGGCATTTGAAACTGAAGCCCAGCCTGGGCAGTGAAGAGCAATGCCTCCTTAACTGACCTCAGTGAGGCACTTCCATTGTATCTAAGACACAAGCAGTGAAGGCTGTTAGTGTCCGAAGCAGAAAATTACAAGATATTGTGTGCATTCTTCTAATACCAACCAAAAGCAGGGATGACAGCGTACAAACAACAGACTTTAGGGAAGAAAAACAAGCCCAAGTAGTTAGACATCTACAGCAGCTGAGGGCTTGCACTGTGAAGACGTCTGTGTGATTAGAACAGTACAAAAAGGTTAGACAGTATGGTCTCGGAAGGCAGACACGGAGAAGAGATCAAACTCTACTTCTAACTTGGAACATTTACATTAAATAGCAGAACTATGTCAAGGTAGTTTAAGTTGCCATTAGATATGAAACAAGAAAATGTTACTTCCTCAATAGCATCACAACTAAGTAATTCTAGGGAAGCTCCCTTTTCAAAAAAGAAATCATTTTCTAAATTACAACTCTCTCACTCTAGAGAGAGAAACAGACAGACAGACAGACAGACAGACAGACATAGGTGGATAATGGCTATATAGTTTTAAAAAGATAGACCACACTCAAATCACAAAAAAAATTACATGCCAAGTCTAGTACAATAGTTACAAAGATCATCAACCATACTTTTTGAAAAAGTTGTAATTTATTAATGCTCAGTTATCTGCAACTTTTCATCAGCTACTTGTATCCATCTAAATATATATTTAAATATATATTTGGTATTTAAATATATATTTGGTATTCTGACAGAATACCAAAAAATAAAAAATAAAAAAAAAATTCACTGTCTGTCAGATCTGCTACCACACAGGGCTACTAGGTGACGCCTAGCAGCTAACACTAACCTTCAGGCTGCAGACATACAATGACTCTAACATAGCACCAGGCATCATCACAGCGTAAGACAGTGCGTGCTCAAACTCAGTTACCAAGGCTGTAACTGGCAGGTGGTCCTCTTGTGACCCCACTAGGCTAAAGAAACAGGGGAAGCCAGGGATGGCCAGGTGTAGAGCTTGTAGGCTACCTGGGGCAGCAAAGGCAGGGCGGTGAATTCAAGGCCTGCTGGGATAATTCTCCAAATCACACGTCAGTTAATCAAATTTCTACTCCTTTTCCGTCCTTAGCCCTGTACAGAATGTAGACATTGACAGACAAAAAAATTCTGGCTAAAGTTAACTACTTCTAAGATACTTCGCTATTCTCTAAATAAAAACACATTCTCTAATAATGAAAAAATCTGAGACAGTCTCACTCTGTGGACCATGTTGCCTCAAACTCTTGATTCTCCTCCCCGGTCTCCCCAGAGCTAGCATTACAGTTGCCTGCCATCATGTGTGGCTAGAAAAAGAATTTCTAAGCCCGCGCCACAACAAAGCACAGTAGATACAGCACACAACTCTATCTCTAGTTAAGTCAGCTCAGAAGGGCCTTCTGTCACTGGCCAACCTACTAGGTTCCAACCGTAACACCCTGCTAACTTCTTCATTGCACTTCCAACAACTGCTAAAGATTTATTTGCCTCATTTTACTTCCTCTCTTCCCACTGGAAAGAAAACAGAAAACCAAGAATATTTTACCACCAAAGCATAACTAGTTTCTGTTCAAACAACTGGTAATACAAAAGGTAACCTCAAAATATTATTTAACTAATGTAATTAAATGCATTTTTAATTTATCAAAGTCATCTAAGAATGAGGTTCTATTTCAGTTAAATCATAGACTTTAACTATCTAGCTATACAAGCTTACTTATTGGTTGTTTAATTTTTTTAATCAATTTTTAAGGCTAATTACACTGATTTTTGAATGGTTAATCCTCCTTAAATATACTATTCTTGGTTATGTTCTTGTGCTTTTACATGTCTATTATTGAAGGCTTTTATAGTCATATTCATAACATACAAGTCCAGTTTTTCCTCTTATGGTTTGCCTAATTTAGGTACCAGAGTAATATTGGCCATATAAGTGTTCCTTTTATATACACACACACATACTAGTATTTCTTCTTTCCATGATCATCTCAAGAAGTGCCAAAAAAAATCACTTGGGGAAACTGAACATTAATTCATAATAAAAATATTTACAAATTAGGAAAACTGGGAACTTCTTCAGCCTGAGAAATCCTCTATGAAATGCCTGCCACACTTCAGAATGAAAGAGTAAACACTTGCCGAAGTAAGATCAGAAAGAAGATACTTCAGATTCATATGTAAGATATTACCAAGTACAATAAGACAAGAAAAAAATAAAGGTATTTAAAATAGGAATAAGCATCTGACTGCAGAGAACACAACTGTCTATAGAAAATCCTCAAAGAACCTACAAAAAAGGGAGAGGCATAGTTGGATTTAGCAAGGTAGAGAATGTAGGCAGATTTTTAGATTAGATTTCTACATATAGCAAAGAACTCAAAAACAAAATTTTGAAGCAATACCATTTACAAGAGCACCCAAAAACCAATCAAATTTGTAGGTATCCAACAAAAATTTCCAAGAGCTATGTGCTCAAACAATCAAACACCGATGAAAAAAATCAAAGGCCTAAGCAATAAGATAACCACACCTCCTTCAGAGATTATAAGATCCAATGCCATGATGGCACATCCTCAACACACATCTGTCCACTTGACACATTCACCATCAACATCTGCAGAAACTGACAGGGATCCTAAGATGTGTCTGAGAGCTAACATAATTGGAAAGGTATGCTGTCGGAGTCACACCACTGGAGAACGTAGCAAGCTACTACAAAGAGTACGACAGTGGTTAAGAAGAGACAGATAATGGAACGAAAGATATTTACTTATTGATAAAGTGTAAAAATTTTTCTCTTGATAAAGAAGATAAAATGTGTTAGGAAAAGAGATGCCAGATTTCAAAAGGGTGAGAACAAAAAAAAGTTGACATTCTCAGGTAAATGCTGGGTTTTAAACTTTGCACAGCCACCTGACCTAGGAGGTAGGCCCTGAAATAGCAACAAAAACGCACAATAAAACCCAAATAAGATACAGGGGGTTGGGCCAGTGAATAAAGGCTTTTGTCACCATCAAAAACTCAGCCGAGGGAAGAGTGAACTGAATCTAGAAAGCTGGCCTCTGAACCCCCACATGCATGTCACCTATCCAAACACAAAATAAATAAATTCAGTAAAAATGTTTTGAAAAAAGACAAAGTATGTCACCTCTAACGTAAAGCCTACATGCTTTATATAAGAAATTTGCTAAAAAAGCTTTGAAAACCAAAACAACATTCAAAAACAACACCAACTAATGGGGGGATGGCGAGATGGGGAGGCTTGAGACACAGTCGCAGTCCAGACTGGGCTGAAACTCAAAATTCTCCTACCTCAGCCTCCCACATGTTGATACTGTAGGCATGTGCCACGATGTTTGACCTCAAAAAACATTTTTTAAGTAAACGATAAATCTTTATCCTTTGGCGATGAGAAGGGAGATAATGGAAAAGAGCGTGGTCAAGGGTGAACTAAATGTTGAGAGCAGAAGAAACAGGTTAAGACAATACATACTTGTGCAAATAAAAAATTATCACTAACAGGTTTTTCCTAATTAGGGAGCTAAAGCATCCTCACTTGCCATCCCCAGCCCCAATCTTTAGTGCAGGTAGCCAAGAATTGCATGACAATTAAACCGGTCTTTGTATGGTACAAAAGGCAAAAACTACATGGTCCACATCTTAAAGACTGGAAGAGAAAGGGGGCGTGGCAGGGAAGAGAAGCAACTTGATGGGGCAAGAGAAGATTGCTGGAAGGTGATTTCATTGTATAGGTTGGTGGATGGAATTACCAGAACTGGGTGGGCAAGTTTACGAAGCCGGGAGTCAGGAAGTGTTGGCAAATTAGTCACCTAGAAGGGACAGGGGCTGGGAACATGATGAGACGCAACAGCAAGGAGTAAACCAGGAGGGAAGAGGAACTGGGGTGGTAAGGGGGGGGGGGGGAGGTACCAAGGGAGCGTCAAGCAAACCTCAGACCCCAAGGCCCCGGGCAGCGTTGGTGACTAGGGGTCCGGCCGAGGGACAGAGCAGCACGGGCATCTCCAGGAGCCAGGTGGTGGCCTGAAAGGGGCGGAGCCGCCCACAGCCACAGACGGGGCGGGGGGGAGGGGGCTCCCGGGATGAGATTCCTGAATCCTCGGGGATGCAGAGGTGAAGGCCAGCAGCGAGGAGGCTGGCGGCGAAAGCAGAAAGGGCTCCGGGGTCCAGGGTGACAGACACCGCACTCACCTGGTTGGTGACCTGAAACGAGACAGAAGAGGGTTTAGGGACGCGCGCAGGCGAACCGGCGCCGGCCTTCAGACTCGCTCGGTCCCCGGCTGCGGCTCCGGGCCGCGCTCACCTCGGGGTTGGCCTCCAGCGGCAGCCAGCGTTGACCCTCCATGACGACTCCGCCGGCCGCTCTCCAGCTCTGACAGCGGCCGCCGCCGCCGCCGCCGCTTCCGCCCCCGCGCGCTCCGGCCGGTGCCATCCAAACGCCACCTCGTGGGGGGAGGTCAACGAGAGAAGGTCCCCAACCCCGGACTCTTCGCCTCGTTCTACGAAGGCGCCACTCGGATATCACTGTTTAAATGTCAGGCAGATCAAACGTGAGGAATATGAGTTGTGTCCTATTTTACGAGGAAAACAAAGCCAGAATCAACAGTGACCTCCCCCTCACACTTGGACTCTCCCTGCCCGTGCGAGCACCCGAGTTTTACGCATGCGCCACACGCTGACCTGGGCCGCGTGCTTGCAGGCGCTCTCACTTTTGTGCAATGCCAATCAGAAACTCTAGGAGGCGCGTCACGGAGTCCCACTCGGAGGGTGGAACGGGTTTGCTAGCCTTAAGGCAGCCAAGCCAGAGGTTGACTCCTTGGAATCATGGTCCCCTTGCTTCTTTGTGAGGATACTGAAATGATATGTTGGCTTTGCCAGGTATCTCACTGCCAGAGAGACAGGTAATAGGCAGGTGATCGATATAGGTGATAGGTAGCTAGATACTCAGTTCTGCTTGAGAAACAATACGGAGCCTCTACAAAAGATGAATCAATGTACTGAATGTTAGTACAAACGGAAGGACTTTAAACAGCATTTTGAATGTACCTTCCCCTTCACACTAAATTCCAGGATGCCAGATGTATTAAAATTTTCATTTTCTTCATATTGTTAGGGTTTGACTCAATGGCCAGTGCGTAGTAAATTCTCGAAGAATGTTTGAGGAGTGACGCTGGAGAACTAGAGGAATGGTAGAACACCTGTCTGGCATGCATGAAACCCTGGGTTCCATCTCAGTATCACAAAGGGGAAGGGAAGAGCATGATTGCGGGTGCAGAAATACCAACTATCAGTTACGTGGGAAATGCAGAAGAGAAAGGTTTACACGACTGAGGTAGCATTCGTGGGGACAGAGAGGCAGATGCAGATTAAAACGATATTATTACAAGGAGAAATCCTTTTCGATGTGTAGGAGTCAAAAGTCATGACTCTGGAATTTTGACCTGACATATTACTATTCTGATTCCAAGAAAGGGAATTCAGGGAGAGATTAGTTAAGAAGTGGGGGAAATGTTATTATACTGAAATTGTCTTTCTTGGGGAATTTCCAACTTTAGACTCCCACACATGTTCTGGCTATTATTTTTATACCTCGATGGCTTTTTCCAATCCTTTGACTCCTTCCTATCTATCTGATGCCTTGTTGCAGTATCTGCCCAACTTCATGACTTGGTAAATCTGGCAATGTCTGGCTCATGGATCTGCTGTGGTGCTTGTCACGTTCTCAGTCTCTGCTGAGGCTGGTTGGCCTGCCAGGGGAATTGCCAGACCACTTCTCTTGCTCCAGACTATATTCTATATATATAGACAGGTTCTATATTGACAGGTTCTATACTGTGTCTCTCCTCTTAGTGCTTGGCTAGTACTCCACACAACATCCTCATCCACTTTCCATGAGAATTTCTTCCTGGGTAGACAGGCATAGGCTATGTTTGCCTCCTTGTGAGATCCCAGCTGCAAACCAAATACAATCCCACCCAATTTTACCTTGGGAAACCAATGAGATTGCTGGGCAAAGCTGCAGAACATGGAGGTGGAATTATTGGCAGGCACATAGTGACCCCAAAGCATCCACTCTGGAAAGTCTTCACCAAACAAGGATGATAGCTACATGTCTTTCACCTTAGAGAAGTTGTCCTAGCACCGCATAGAACTTCAGACTCCCCCAAAAGCAGACAAACATATCTTGACTTTTAATCTCTTTTGTTGTTGTTGTTGTTGTTGTTTGTTTGTTTGTTGAGGCAGGGATTTCTCTGTGTAACATCTTTGACTGTCCTGGAACTCACTCTGTAGACCAGGCTGGCCTCGAACTCACAGAGATTCCCCTGCCTCTGCCTCCCAAGTGCTGGGATTAAAGGCGTGTGCCACCACCACCTGGCTAACTTCTAATCTCTTAACTTCCAGTTTGTTGGGTTAACTTCCAGCATTGTCCTGTATGTGCCTCCAGGTTCACAGAGCCTCAATCCTCAGACTTGGCAAAACATGAGTATCTGAATCTGAGGCACAAATTTTGATTTACAAAATACAAGATGGGGCCCAGGATTTAGTACCATTGCGCCCAGTGTTTAAACTTCCCACTGTCCACATCCTTTGCCATATGGCTTTGGCATTTTTTTTTTCTCCTAGGTGACCAAATTCTGCCCATATGCTTTATTTATTGATTCTGGGTTTTGAGTTCTTTCATCTTGCAAATTCACCAATAACACTGCCTGTATTTTTGCAGTCACGGACATGTACAGACCTCCCCTACCCCCTGTATGAGTTCCCACTTGTGCCAGGTGGTGCATGCCTGTGACCCCAGCACTTGAGAAGTCAAGGCAGAAGAATCATGGTGAGGACTGTTCTAAGTAGAACCAGCTGGAGCTGCTCCTTAGTGAGTTCCAAGTTAGTGTGAGTTATGTAGAGAGACTGTCAAGTGGGGGGGAGAAGTGAGAAACGGGGAAAGAGAGAGGAAAAGGCAGAAGAAAGAGAGAGGTGAGATGGGAAGAAAAGAGAGAGCAAGGAAGAAAGAGGGTCATTCCCCTAGTAATTTACATCACCCTAAAACCCACTCTGAATACTTTTTCCACCAGCAACAATATTATGTTACACCAAGTCACAATATAATCTTTTAAAAGACACTTTAAGTGGCTATTAAACGTAGTACCTACAGAGTGTGATTCTCATAACTCAAGAGTCATGTGGAAGAACTACGAGCGAGGTCATGCTTGCTTCTGCACAAACAACTGAGTCACAATGCCACGTAGGTAACCGTCAGCAGAACTGATGAGCAGCCACAGGTTTTTGGAGATTTTTAAATGTATAATTAAAATTTTTTAAGAATTGATGAATATGTCTGGGTGCAGTGGTATGCACCTGTAACCCAGCAGCTTAGAGGCTACAGCAAGAGAATTGCAAGTTTGAAACCAGCCTGAACAACATGCAAATTTATCCTGCCTCAGGAAAGGGGGAGAAAAGAAATGAATGAAATTCAACATTTTTCAACGGTTGGCTTAAGTTTAGCACAATGGTTGTAATCAGCCCAGATTCAAGTCCAACTCAACTGTCCCAAGGGGATCAACATCTCTATTTAACTATATTTAACTTCAATCCATCCATGGCATGCCACCTTGTCTATTCATTATCCTATATTACTTTTATTAAGAAAAGTAATTATTTCAGTTGTCATTCTGATGCACCTGTAGTGCCCTGTCATCTGACTTAATCCTGGGTTGGACTGCCAAACCGTCAATTTAAACACAGCCTTGCAAGTAAAAGCACGCCAGTATTACACAATTTGATGACACCTGTGCTCAATATGCAGTAATAATTCTCAACACTTGATCATGACTACCATAAAATGACTGCGTTTCCAGAAGCCCGACAATTCACCTCTTTATATCACACCTTTGAAAGTGTCTCTAGCCAGGAAACTAGGAAGACAGCTAAGTAGGTCCGGTGTTGCTGTGCAAACATGAGGACAGGACCAGAGTTCAAATATCCAGTACTCACTTAAAAAAAAAAAAAAAAAGATGGTGATAACCTTATGTGGTGGGCCACACCTTTAATTCTAGTGCTTAACATGAAGAGACCAACCTGGTCTACATGGCCAGTTCCAGGCTAGTGAGACATTGTCTCCAAACAAAAGAAAATATAAAAAAAACTGGGGTGTTGTGGTGTGCATAGTTGTGATCCTAGTGCTGAGGAGGCGGACACAGGACAATCCTTGGAGCTTGCAGAACAGCTGGTCTCTCCAAATCAGTGAGCTTCATGTTCAGTGAGCGACCCTGTCCCAGAAATAATCCGGTGGAGCACAATAAAGAAAAATAGCCAACTTTGACCTCTGACCTACACACACCCAGAAGCACATATCAACCGCAAACCAAGCAAACTGTATGCTCTTCCCTTTAGCCAAAGGTTGATGACTGTGATGGTTGGCTTTGTCAGCTTGACAAAAATGTAGACTCTCAGGGGGTGGGGGGGGCAGTCATATAGCCAGATCTGTAGGAGACTATCTTAACGACCTTCATTAAGGCAGGAAGACCCATCCTCCGTGGGGGCCATCTTTCCCTAGGTAGTGGCTTCTGGACTAGCATGCCCGAATTCACGCTTTCTCTGCTGCTTGGCTGTGGGAGTGATGTGAGCAGCTGTGTCCAGCTCCGGACACTCCATTGCTCCCCACGATGAGAGACTGCCACGTGGAAGTGTAAGGTAAAGTGAACCTTCTCTCCCTCGGTTGCTTCTGTCTGAGCAACAGAGGAGAGAAGATGGCAATTGGATGTCACCATTTTCAGGTGAATGATTGTTTGGCCAGGTAAAATTTCCGTGTGGGTTGGTCAGATTTGGCTCAAAAGCTAAGAATTTTAAGCCTTTCTTTAAGCTATAAAAACCCTTAGCCTGCTAGGAATATTAATTGTGTCTAGCCAAAGGTGTCCATCTTTGTTTATGTTAACCACTGATTACACAATACATAACTCATGTTCCTGACTAGCCTGAAGCATGGCATTCAATCCCAAGGGAGCACTGGAGGATTCCACGGGGCACACTGGGACTTTGGAATCTCTCTGGAGGCTTCTGAGGTTAGCACTTCAACCATATGTTAAGCCACACTGCTGAAAGTTTTACTTGGGAGCTGTTTAGCACACCTGGACTTCTGTTTCCTTGTGTTTAAAATGAGGAGGAGGAGGTATGCTTTAGACAGCTGACAGACTTTGGAAGTCTGGGGATCATGGTGATGACAGAAACTGCCAGTGTTTGTTCAGAAGTGTGGCATGGAGGAACTTTGCTATGTGTCCACATACATAATCTCATTTACACACTCGAATAAAACACTGAGGAACACTAATAGTCCTCTCTTTATAGACAGGAAAGCTAACACTCAGAAAATCTAACAAGTCACCCAGCAGAATGGTGGAAAGGGACCTCAGTTGGGGTTTAAAGGGTTCTAAAGTCCCAGTACGTCAGTAACACATCACATTGTATTGGTTTCCTGCTGTTACTATAGTCAATGTGTATAGCTTTAGAGAGGCTTTTTTAAAAAAATGTGTGTGTATCAGGCCGTGGCAGTGCATGTCTTTAATCCCAGCACTTGGGAGGCAAAGGTGGGCCTCTCTGTGGGGAGGCCAGCCTGGTTGACAAGAGCTAGTTCCAGGACAGGCTCCAAAGCTACAAAGAAATTTTGTCTTGAAAAGCCAAATAAATAAATTTTTTAAAAAAATCAATTGTGTTTGTGTACCATCCTGTGCATGTTTTGTAGAGATCAGAGGTCAACTGGAGGTGATCATCAAATATCTTCCTTAGTTGCTACCTCTGTTTCTGAGACAGCATCTCTCCCTGAGTCCGGCCCTCAGAGATTTGAGTAGACTGATTCAGAGGGCAATGTGTCCATCAATCCCCTTGCCTCTGGCTCCCCACGCTGGGATGACAGCTGTGTCCTATGGTGCTTGTCTATTTTACATAGGTGGTGGGGATCCGAACTCGGGTCAAGTGCTTATGTGACAAGGCCTTTACCAGTGGAGGCATCGCTGCAGCCCAGAACCTCAGGGCTTTACGCAGCGAGACGTTGTTATTCTACAGTCTGAAGGTAAAACTTCTGAAGTAGATGTTACTGGACTACCAGGTATCCAGGGGGCTGTATTCATGGAATCTATGTGGGAGAGTCCATGTTCTTTCCCATTCTGGCTCCTGGAAGCTGCCAGCCTTCTTGGCCCCTTAGCCCCTTCTCTGTGTACGAAGCCAGCAAATGGGGGAGTCTTTCTCACATTGTTTCACTCTGACAAACCGCCTGTGACTACAGCTCATTGCCTCCACCCTTGCGTTGAAGGTCACAGGTCATCACATTGCTCTCACCTGAGTAACCTGCTTAGCAGCCCATGTGTGGTTTTAATTCCCCCGTGTGATGTAAGGTAGCTTATTCGCAGGTGTGGATCAGAAAGTAGATATCCTGGAGGATTTTGACCGCATTCACTGATGGAGCAGGGTAGTACTGTATGGTACAAGAAATATGTTTAGGAGATTTCCAGTTTTGGTTTGCTTGTTTCCCTAGCATCTTTTCATCTAAGTTGGGTTGAATCCTTACCTCTCCTGCTGGTGATATCGTTCATCTCTGGTACACTAGTGGCTTTACCAGTCACATAAACACACCCTTTATAACAGACACCATAGGCCACAGAGCAGACAAAGAGTAACACAATTTCACCCAGCATTAGTTCAAGGAGTGGGTAAGTGACTCCGTATGTCAATCAGTCTTTCTTTCCTCTTTCCCTCTGTGCTTCCTCTGTCCCCCGGGATATTAGTCATGTGGCTGGGACTCCAAAGTCACCAGTCATCCATGCCTATAAATGTATCCTCTTCCCCCCAAAACAAGTGGAAAAGACAAAGAAAATGGAGTCTGGGAGCAAACAAGAGGCCAAACCAGGCCCGAGAGCCAAGAGAATGGGCTTTTTTTTTTTTTTTTTTTTTTTTTGCTATGCCACTCTCGCAATCCTCTTGGCACGCCGGTGTGTTCCTCCCTTCCAGCTCAGAGGCTGCAGCTGTGAGACAATAGTTCCTGCTATTTTGCTTAGACTATTTGATTCGGATTTGTATCACTGGGCATTTAAAAAGAGACTAAATCTTTTTTTTTTCACATTTAAAATTTTTTTTCCAGTTTATTTATTTTTTATTAAAAATTGCCATCTCCTCCCCTCCTCCTCCCCCTTCCCTCCCCTCCCCTCCACCCACACCCCCACTCCCTCCCTCTTGAGGCCAAACAGCCATCAGGGTTCTCTACACTATGTTGAGTCCAAGGTCCTCCCAACTCCCCCCAGGTCCAGGAAGGTGAGCAACCGAACTGACAAGGCTCACACAGAGCCCGTCCATGTCGTAGAGACCAAGCCCATCGCCATTGTCCTTGGCTCCTCGGTCAGCCTCCACCATCAGCCACCCTCAGAGAGTCCGATTTGGTCGCATGTTCCATCAGTCCCATTCCAAGTGGACTTGGTGGTCTCCCATTAGTTCTGTCCTTCCGTAAAAAGAGACTAAATCTTAATGCTTAAATAGGAAGAACTGTCTTTTGGTTTCCTCCATTCCCCTGGAACCTTCATTCCCTCAAGAGTTCATGACATACAGCACTGTGGACTTCCTCTTCTTTGAGACGGAGGCGTTCCATTGAAACTGCTCTTACAGTAGTTTCTGATTTTCATAGCAATACTTAAATTTGTTGGGTTAAATAAATTTTTAAAAGGTATAACCATGTGTGTATAATTTTGGCAATTTTTGTTACTTCATAAAAATCTTGTATTTTTACATTTTTAATTTTGGATGTGTGTGGGAGCAGGGGTCAAATGATAACTCATGACGGTCAGTTCTCTTATTCCTCTACATGGGTCCTGAAGATCACTCTCAAGTAGACAGGCTCGGTGGCAAGCTCTTTGACCAACTGAGTTTTGTTGCAGGCCCCAAATCTGTATTTTATAAGCGGGAGTCATATGCAAATTATATAATCTTGTGAGATGTAGGCCCAAAAATAGCAGTTTGGCATGTGTTTATTATAACATGAAAAAACATGGATTTGTAGAATGGAGACTTTCTGAAGGACCGTGTCAGGAGAGTTACAGGTTCATCATAGTCAGCCATAATGAGGTCCGAGGTGGGAGAGCATTAGCATGGATGTCCTTATACCATAGGCATGATGGGGTCTTGAAGGAAGAGCCTTCATTTCCAGTAGGACAAAGAGGATGTCTGAGTCTTATAGGTTTTCAGGAGCGGGGTGGGGCAGGAAGGGGGCAGAAGGAGTGTCAACTGCAGACCAGGTGACCAAGCCTGGCCTAGCCTTTGTACCAAGAGTCACAAGGCAGGGAGGCCACAGGTAAAGTAAACTTGTTGTTCAAGGTTGTCTTAAATGCCCAGCTGCCAGGGGCAGGAGAAAACTTCAAGGCCAAACAGGAGGAGTTGTTATCAGGTCTGTGCAACTGCTGAGAGCCTGTAGGGACCTGTGGCCTGATTTCATAGAGAGTGAGAGGACAAGGAAGAGGAGGGCCTGTGATCTCACAGGTCTCTGGAGCAACAGATTATTATTATTATTTTAATGTCGGCACAAAAACACTGCTCTTGTCTTAAAGGGAATAAGAGACTTTATTCTGGAGACTTTTTGAGTGACCATAGCCGGGAACACAGATTTAACTTATCCCAACTTCCACATTCAAACATGAAAGCAGTTTCATGAAGCTTTTACAGGTTGACAGAACAAACAAAGTCATAAACTAAGGCAAGTTTAAAATACATTGATGGGCTGGGATTCCTTTAATCTCAGCACTTGGGAGGCAGAGGGATCTCTGTGAGTTCAAGTCTAGCCTGGCCTACAGTGTGAATTTCAGGACAGTCAGGGCTACATGAAGAAACCCTATCTTGAAAAACCAATAAACAAACAAACAAACAAACAAATAAATAAAAAATACATCAATGGGTACGTCAGAGAGACAGGTACATAGAGCATGCAGGCCGCAGCTCTAGGTGTTTGCTGGATTTTTGTTAACTAGTACAATTCAACTGTGCGAGCTGTTTGGTGATAGGTAGAACCCTAAAGATGTTCAGCCTGCAGAGTCTCATCTCTATTCAGCAGCGCTGAATCCAGGCACTACTCAGAAAGTCTCATTTCAGTCCTATACCTTAAAGCTTCCGGGAGTTGGTCTAAAATATTTGGGGATGTCTTATTTAATCATTTGAATTTTTTATTTAATCATTGAATTCTTGAATTCAAACAGAGAATGTATGTAGGCAGAGACTGCTCGTTCGTTTCCCAGCCACCCAGACCCGAAAATAATCACACAGAAGCTCTACTAATTACACCACTGTTTGGCCGATAGCTTAAGCGTATTTCTAGCTAGCTCTTACATGTTGAATTAGACTATTTCTAGCAGAGTAGGAATTGGCTGGTTAGGTTACCAGACATGAGGGAGACATGTTCTACTATTTGCTTTGGAGAGGCAGCAAGAAAAAAAAAAAAAAAACAGCAAAATACAGAAACTGCATGAAACTGAGTGCTTCCAACAACTTGGATGAGTTTAAAAGCAGATTCCACCTCAGGTCCTTGAGGAAGCCTTACTTGTGGAGCTTTAGATTAGGAATTAAAGGGAACTGGAGTCCTTGGTTGTAGTCTGATTGTGGGCAGGGTAGGTAATTAATGTTAGAATATTGGAGCAAGGTGGGGAGTCCCTTTTTCAAAAAATAAAAATAATATATATATTACATATAATATATATATTAGCTTGTAGCTGAAGTGTTTTTTGGAGGTAAGTGCTTAAGTGTCTAGGGATGCAATACTCCTTATTATGTATATAGTCTGCATTAAAGCAAATGCGTAAAGCAATGACCATTGGTAAATGTGGATGACACATGTACGAATTTTATGTGAAAATACTTTCATTTTTCTAAATAAAATGCTAGCATGGGAATAAAAATTGGTGTGGACATTCTATGCAGAATGCATCTGCGGTAAACAGGAGAGAGATGAGAAGGAGCTGTTGAAATCGGGTTGAAATTTGAATAAAGGCAGCAGAGGTTTTTGTTTTTTAAGGCATTCCTCTCCACCCTTCCAACATCAGGCTAGGCCAGGGAACTCAATCCCAAGGATGAGGATTCGCTAGACAACTGCAGTTAAAGTTACACAGCAAGATCCATGCAAGAGGGGTGTGACCCCCGCAAGCCACAGGCGTCGCTGATTGAAGTCGCTGGCTTTCAGGCACAATCACTTTGCGCTTGCGCACAGACGAGCCCACTCCTTTCCCGACCGTGGGGGAGGCGACGTCCTGAAGGTTATTCGTCCTCCACGAGGTTTCCTCCGCGTCCTTGGCCTTTCTCCCCACCGATCCTTTCTTCAACCCAGTATATCCTAAAACTGATGTTTGATTGAGACAAGTCCAGAATTGTATGAAAATGTATTTTCCTCGCTCTCCCTAGAGTGGGCTGGGCCGGAAGCGGAAGTGCTGGCCAGTGTCTCTGAGTTCCAGTCTGGCCATGGAGGAGTCCCGGTTCAGGGAACCGGTGCTGGACGCCAAATCCGAGGTACATTCGGCCTGGGAGCAGAAGGGGCTGGGGCGGACAGTGGCGCCGGGAAGGCTTTTCTCTGAATCGTGTTTCTGCTTCTCTTCCAGGTCACTTGCCAGGTGAGTGGACGCCCCATGCTGTCGCGCTGCGGCGTACAGTCCCCGCTCCTCTTCGTGGGTCCTTCCCCAGAGCTGCGTTTTTCCTATTTGACCGGGGTTATGTGAACAATTATTTACTAATGTTTGCAAAGATTGCTCCCTTCCTTTTCTTTTAACTTTTTGTTTGTTGTGTTGAGACAGGATCTCACCGAGTAGCCCCGACTAGCCAGGAACTTTTCTAGTAAGACCAGATTGGCCTTGAACTCTCAGAGATCCACCCGCCTCTGCCTCTGAAGTGCTAGGATTAAAGGCAGGTGTCACGAAGCCCAGCCTTTTATTCAAAGAAGTTATTTTGAAGATGAAGTATAAGTTTTCTGACTTTTCCTATTTTACATTAGGAATAAAAAAATTACCTTTCTAAATTAATAATAACACTTCTCCGAGAAAGTCAGAAAACTGGAGTTTTGGACCAGGAGTTGCCTAAGGTCACATAAAATATAAGGAGGTGATGACGTGAAAACATGCTAAGAGTGAAGGGGCTGGTAACATTTAATTTTAATTTCATTTTTTTAAATTTTCATGCTATTCACTAAACTGTTGTGCTGGCTTTAGACTCGGCTTGTAGCTCACACTGTCCTCAAACGTGTGATTCTCTCGCCCCAGCACACCAGGTAGCTGGGTTTATGTGCCTGGCTTACCTTGCTGTTGCTTTTGAAGGCTCCTGGGATACCGAAAAGCCTGCTTGTCTTTGCATACATTATATGAGTTAGTGGCGCTGCGTTGTTTTGAGATTTTTTTTTTTTTTGTATGTCTGTACAACACGTGGGTCACTGGAGGCCAGAAGAGGCCTGGATTCTTTGGGATTGGAATTATGGATGGTCATGAGCTGCCATGTAGGTGCTGGAAACCGAACCTGGGTCCTATGCTAGAGCAGCAAGTGCTTCTAACCACCGAGCCGTCTCTTCAACCAGAGTTAGCTGAGTTGGAATCCTTGTCATTATTCATCTCATGAATTATTTTGTCCATTCACTTTGCATTATGTGTTTTATTAAAGATGCCCTGAGACTGAACTGTACTGGGCTATAGGTTTTTATTTGTTTTATGGAAATTTTCTACCCTAAAGCAACATAGATTTATCCCTTACACTTCTGCAAGTCAGAAGTGTGAAACCAAAGTGAAGGAAGGTTTGGGTGTAAGTGGAGGGAAGGTCTCTTGTTTGTTTTTTCCTATTCTTACCTGCCTCCTTTCTTGGTTTGTAGACTGTCCATGGTCTCAGCCACTGCTCCATCTTCTGACTCTGACCCTCTTGCCTTCCTTCTACAAGGACTGATTACACTGGGCTCACATCCAGGGACTTGCAGCCCATGGTCTTAATTTCATTACACCCTTAATGCTTGCTTTCTCACATGGAGAAAGCCTCTGTGGTTAGGACATGGGCTCATCCCAGTGACCCGTGTGCTGTAATCTCTTCTACACAGTGATTCTCTGGTGATTGGTCATGTGCTTATATTCATAAGAAAAGCCACGATAATTGACAAGGCTATTAGGATCAATAATGAGTTTAGAAATATCATTCAGTTTGGGTTTTCTTTTTTTGGGGGGGGGTGAAGTTCTTTGCATGTTCAGACACAAAGAGCTGAAAAATAGAATTTTAAACAAGTCTTACACCTTGAATTATACAGTAGATTATACAGTAATTATACAGGCGATTGCAAATAAATCCACCAAGCTAGGCATGGGTGCCTTTTAATCCCACAGCCCCTGGGTGGCTGAAGCAGGAAGGTCGCCATAATTGTGAAGCCAGTCTGGGCTTTGCAGAAAAATCTTGTATCTGAAACCAAAACCAAAACTAAACTAAAAATCAAATAACAGATAAAGGCAAACGCTTCTAGTGAGCTGTTTCACAACTTTATGAGGAAACTCATAGGACCATCAAGGCGGCTCACTGGATTAATTAAAGGTGTTTGCTACCAAGCTTAATGACTTGAGTCCAATCCCTGGAACACATGGTAAAACAAAGTAAACGCAATTCAAGTTGTCCTTTGACCTCCACATGCCCAAGTGAATACAAGTTTTTTTGTTTGTTTGTTTTTTTTTTTTTTTTAATTGTGAAAAGCAATGAGTCCAGCATGTAGGGACCTTGGGAATTCTTACTTGGTCCTAATAATTAGAAACTGGAAAGTCGGCAGCTCTTCCTGTGTCTGTCAGAGAAGTTTGTCACAAGGAGTACATTAGTTCACTGCAAAAGAAAATCAGGCAGTCAGCACGTATGTTTTGGTTGCCAGGCATCCTCTTGTGTTTGTAAGACAGACAGACAAATCCTTGGTGTCAGTGTCCAGAGCTGCCTTTATCCAGTTCTGTTTGATGCCATAGCAACACGGAGGAAGCATCATCAAGAGCTAGATTAAAAACACAGTAGTCATTAAGCTTTTAATCTTTACAGTCAAACAGACGTGGGCCTCTGTTCTCGTTTCTGAAGTGTGTGACCCTGAGCCCATCACCTAAGCTCTCTGAAACTGGGTTCTGTCATCTGCGAAATGGAAATTATAACCTATAAAACTGTGGTGACTCAGTGAGGCACTGAGCAGGTGACCGCTGCATAGCACGTCCCTGGCATGTGTCCGTCACGAGGACTGATGGAATCTAAAGCCTGGCCGTCACCACTCATTGTAATGGTAGGTTTGAGCTTGACACTGAAGGGAGGAGACAGCCAGGATGGTTTCCTTGTGTGCCTCGAGCACCCGTGACGACTATGGCACCCATTTTTCTGTTTTAGGACTTATGGGCATGAAGCAGAAAGAAAGGTTAAAACATTTGGTGTGCCATAGTAGAGAAGAAGTTAAGCATGTTACAAAAAGCCACTTTCCCCATCTTTGTGCATCTGCTAGACATTAGGTTCCTTTGTTTGACATTTTGCTTTGTCCACTTGTTTTCTGGTCCTGCTTATGCCCTTTGTTTTCTCCATTGCCATCTGACCATGTTTTGCCTACCAGCGTAAATGAAGCTGTTTCCAGGTACGTGACCAGTACTGAAACCAATACAAGACGGAAGATAGAAATTGGGTATTGTTTCTCACGTGATGCTTGTGCTACTGTGTTAAAGCTTGTAGATTTTCAGTGGAAACTGGGCATGGCTGTGAGCTCTGACCGCTGCAGATCCCTCAAGTACCCATATGTGGCAGTGAAGCTCAAAGTGGCCGAGCCTTCTGGCCAAGTAAACACCAAGTCCATCGAAATGACAATCCCACAGTTTCAGGTTTGTAGTGTTACTCACTGAATTTAAGTTGTACTGCTGTTTCAAAAGCTGTATCAAGTCTTTTTTAAAAAATATTTATTTATTATATATACAATATTCTGTCTGTGTGTATGCCTGCAGGCCAGAAGAGGGCACCATACCCCATTACAGATGGTTGTCAGCCACCATGTGGTTGCTGGGAATTGAACTCAGGACCTTTGGAAGAGCAGGCAATGCTCTTAACCTCTGAGCCATCTCTCCAGCTCTCAAGTCTTTCTTAAGGGAAGATGTTAATTTATTTACTTGCAAGTTGACGTACTTTAGATAATACTAAAAAAAAAAGTTATTTTCTATGGGAGTTCGATAAGTTTTTTTTTGTAAGATGGATTGATTTGTGTATAGTTCCCTTTAATTACTGTAATAGTTTTTGATGAATATATTTAAGACTATTTCATCTTCTCTATAGGATATTTACTCTGTGATTAACTTCTTATTGTTTTTCTTTATGTTTAATAGTAATTTTAAGCAAAAGTAATCTTTTTTGACTAGCATTAGATTTGTAGACTATTTACTAAATGCAGTTCAGAGCTAATACATATTGATGAGTCTTACTAGCTAGAGATTTAAGTAACTCGGTAGTTTATGCTTAAACTTAGGGCATTCATATTATTGTTTTATTTACCTTCTATCCAAGGAAGAGAACAGAAGTGTCCTAGTAAGGGTTTTCATTGCTGTGAAGAGACACCATGACCACGGCAACTCTTATAAAGGGAAACATTTAATTGAGGCAGCTTTCTTACAGTTTCTCAGGCTTGGTCCATTATCATGATGGGGAGCATGGTGGCATGCAGGCATGCATGATGGTGGCTACATCTCGGGTTGCAGGCAGCAGGAAGTCAACTGACTGTCACACTGAGGGAAGCTTGAGTAAAATAGACCTCAAAGCCTGCCTCAACCTTGACACACTTCCTCTAGCATGGCCATATCTCTTAATAGCGCCACTCCCTTTGGGGGCCATTTTCTTTTCAACCACCATGGGGAGTGAACACTGTCTAATTTCCTTTTGAATGTATATCATGAGATATGCCTATCATTAGCTGATTTAACAGTGTGTACAGTTTGGTTTGGTTTGCTGTGAGCCCTTCAGTAACTGAAGCAGCTCTCAAAGGAGAGTTGAGCACTCCAGAAAAGCACCATAGTGAATGAAATGAAAATAAAAGGTTTTTTTTTTTTGTTTTTTTTTTTTTTTAAGAGAATTAAAAACTGCATTGGTTCTGGGCTTCCTTTATTGTTTTTTGTTCATTTGGGGTGTATATCTGTGTACCACATGCATGCACTACCCACTGAGGCCAGAAGAGGGCATCAGATCCCGTGGGACTGGAGTTTGAGACAGTTGTAAATGGCCACGCGAATGCTGGCAATGGATCCCAGGTTCTCCCAGAGAGCAGGTAGTGCTGATGACTGTGGAGCCATCTCTTCAGCCTGCCCTTCCATTTTTGTGTGTGGATGATGTGGGCTCACACCCATGTACTTGCTCACGTGAGGTAGGTGCTACCTCTAAGCCAAGGCTTCTGGAAAAGTCTTCCACATACCACTGTATGACCTTCGAGTTCCTCTTTATAAACTGTATTTTAAGGGGCTCTTGATAGACAAGACTGCAGACATTTGTTCCTAATGATGCTGATAGGCGTCTGAAGGAATGGGGCATGAGGAAAGGAAGTGGTGTGTGGTCATGGACTGAATGGGAAAGCCAGATTAGCTTCAGGCATTCCAGTCGTTCACATGTGCAGGCTCTTCCTTCATCTGCAGGGTGTTCCTGTGGAGTTTTTTTTTTTGGGGAGGGGGGTGTAAATAAATTAGCAAACAAATCACCTTATCCCTGAAGCATTGCTGAGGTATAATTGATAAATAAAAATATGTTTTCAGTGTATACAATGTGATTTGGTAAAAATATATATTGTGCAGTGACTGTTCATGAAGGTAATTATGTGCATTTCCACATGGTGTGTATAAATGTATGTGCACTGAGAACATTTAAAATCTACTCTCGGCCGGGCGGTGGTGGCGCACGCCTTTAATCCCAGCACTCGGGAGGCAGAGGCAGGCGGATCTCTGTGAGTTCTAGACCAGCCTGGTCTACAAGAGCTAGTTCCAGGACAGGCTCCAAAGCCACAGAGAAACCCTGTCTCAAAAAACCAAAAAAAAAAAAAAAAAAATCTACTCTCGTAGCCTCACAATATACTGTTATTCATACTCAGCATTCTATACGGTAGATCTTCAGAATTTTTATAGCTAAGTTAGTACCCCTAGCCAACATCTTCATTTTTTCCTCACTCCTAGCACCTGACAACCACATTCAATTTTCTGTCTCTGTGAATTCAACATTCTTAATAAAAGTGAGATCATAGAGTGTCTATTTTACCATATCTGGTTTGTCTTTACCATAGTGTCCTCTGAGTTCACTGTGTTGGAAATGGCAGGATTTCTTTTTTTTATAGCTGACTGATTCCATTGTATGTATGTGCCTATGCATGCAGCATGACAGATAGTGGCCACATATATATGAATACGTGTAAGGGATTTGAACACCTGTGGATTTTGCTCTCCATGATCTGCCTTCTGAGCCAGGATCCGGAGGATACTGAGACACCTGCAGAAGCTGTGTACATGTGCCATGTTTTCTTTGGGAGGCAGTTCTCCTGTTGTTTAGATATGGGCTTCCAGAGGTTTGTCTCAGACTTGCAGTGCCCTCTTGTCTAGATATGTTTGTTTCTCAGTGATCTTCACTTAGGATGTAATGTTAAAATGCAGACTATATGTGTGGTAGTTATATATAATTAAAAGAACTATGTAAATAGACTGAAAAAGCAAAATTAATATTTTCCCCCTTTTCTCCAGAATTTCTACAGACAGTTCAAGGAAATTGCCGCTGTAATTGAAACTGTGTGAGAATTGATTCTGAAGTAATGGACTCACCTTCCAGAAGAGAACTGCATACGGATGAAAGATATTTATGCAATGAAAAGTGCACTTCTGGGGCTGAATAGGTGGCTCAGAGGTTAAGAGCACTGGTTGTTCTTCCAGAGGACTCAAGTTCGATTCTCAGTAACCATTTGACAGCTCACAACTGCCTGTAACATCAGGACCAGGGAATCCTACACCCTCCCACAGACGTCTGTGCAGGCAAAGACCAATGGGTAGAAAATTAAACTTTAAAGAATTTCACTTCCCAATTTAAAAAAAAAAAAAATCTGATAAACTCAAATTTTTTTAGTGGTCACCATTGCTTTGCTTTTTCAATGAGCTAAAAGTGTCTGTGTTGAATACTAATGTGTATGTATAATTATATCTCAACAGATGAGTAAATGATACTCTTAAATGCGGCATTCTTTTTTTTTTTTTTTTGGTTTTTCGAGACAGGGTTTCTCTGCAGCTTTAGAGCCTGTCCTGGAGCTAGCTCTTGTAGACCAGGCTGGTCTCGAACTCACAGAGATCCGCCTGCCTCTGCCTCCTGAGTGCTGGGATTAAAGGCGTGCGCCACCACCGCCCGGCAAATGCGGCATTCTTAAATGTATATTAGGAGAAAATTTTCAAATCTTACTGATACAGATCTAACTTTATGAATAAAATCTTGTATATGGAGTTAGGAGAGTAATCTTGGTTAAGGCTGCTTTACAAATTCAGTTTTATACCATTCCCTTTGGAATAATTAAAGGAATTACTTACAGAATTAGTGCGAAGAATGGGATCTCATTCAGACATGTGTAACCCAGTTAAGGTAAACCAGTTCCTGTGTTATCGTAGTAGTGCACTGTTTCTGCTGCGGCTCTTTGTAGAAAATTTGTCAGGGCACACACACAGGTGATCCTGCCCCATCTTGTCTGAAGGTCAGAGGGTTTGAGCTATTTTTGCTCTTTCATAGTTGGTGACCACGGGTGTGGCTACCAGCAAGAGGTCCTGACTTAGGGTGTGGTTACTTGGTATTTTGAGCATTAAGATGGCCCACAGAGGTTGATCTGCTCCACCCTGACCAGAGGTCAGAGCATTGAAGCATACTACATCTCCTTCTTTTGAAATAGGAGGTTTGACTTAGGGAATGACTGCCTGCAGAATACTTGGTCTAGGATGTGTTCCCTACCCCAGACATCAAATACTTTGCTCAGGAATTAATGGCTCAGTGTCTCAAGTATTAGAGCAGATTGTTCTGGTTGTACTTTGTATCATGTTTAAGCAGTCTTTTGCCTTCTTCCCCCTTTTTGTATCAGGGTGTAAAAGTATATGAAAAATAAACACAGGTAAACTCAGAATTCAGCATTCAGTATTTGCTGAGTTGCCCTCCTAGTAGTATCCTATGTCTCTGTGTTTCTCTCTTATCTCTGTTTTTCCTAATTAACATTTCTAATCGCAGCAGAAGTCGTCCCTAAAAGGAATGAGTACAAAAGAGACTAGTGAATTGCTAAAGGCGTCCTAGAGTTTCTAGGCAACTGATAGGGGAAAAAAAGAAAAAATATATAGTTATCCTTCAAACTACCAATAATAGCCATTCACAATATGCATCTCATGTATTTGAAATTCATTTGTAATAATCTAAGATACTACTTCATTTTCCTCTTGTCTGGTTACTCTAAAATTGCATGATAGTTGTATGACACACATGGAGCATATAACATGGAGTGCACATCTAAAAAATAATGAAAATAAAGTCAGAAAACTTGAAATTCTGTTAACCCTATGTAACCACCTGCATCAAAAGCTGTCATTGTCAAAGGATGCTGACCCGGGACCTTGCTTTGTTACTTATTCACCCTCCGTGAAAATATTTCATGCTGTAATTTATACACCCTTCAAGTATCATACAAGCTTGGGAGTACAGCCAAAAGGCAATAATGGCCCTTAAAAAGGATGGGATGCCCTAAGGTGAAAAGTCCAGGCACACAGCTATGAAATTCTTGGTAGAGGTAAGCATGTACAGCAGTGACCTGTGTCATCCAACATGCATGCTTTAATGGGACCAGGATTCTTTCATACTTCTCCAGTAAATAAAACCAAGAGACAAGTGAGACAAAGTGCTAGAAGGGATGCTTTCTGTCTCCTTAGATGCTTGATGTCTGACTTCAGAAATGCAGTTCAGAAATGGAAGGCATTTGTGCATCTTGGCAGCCAAAGAAATACAAATTCAGTCAGATGGGCAGCCTCCACAGGAGACAAGGTTCTGTGAGCCTCTGGGGACATTACTGTGATGTGGAATTCCCCTGAGTATGCTATGAATATGTTTTGTCCCCATTGGTCAATAAAGGAGCTGTTTTAGCCAATGGTTTAGCACAGTAAAGCCAGGCAGGAAATCTGAACAGATATATATATAGAGAGAGAGTAGGTGGAGTTAAAGAGACCCATGTAGCTGCCAAAGGAGACAGATGCTGGAACTTTACCAGTAGACCACAGACTTGTAGTGATACAAAAATTAATATAATTTGGTTAATTTAAGATGTAAGAGCTAGCTGGGAATATGCCCAAGTTGTTGCCCAACCAGTGTTGTAATATAGTTTTTGTGTGATTATTCTGGTCTGGGTGGCCGGGAAATGAAAAAGCAGTCCCCCTTTCCGTTACCATGTCACTTGCACCCTTGAATTTGAAATCCATGACTTGAGAGGATCAACTATCTTTTAAGTTCTAAAGCCCATGACCCAATAACTACAGATAGCACTTATAAAATAGGTTTTACTTATCCCAGTAGAGTTGCTGATAACAATTCAGGTAGTGGCCAGGCCAAAACCATCTATAATTAGTCAGAAGAGCTATTGTTTCCCAGATTGGATTTGCATTTTCCCTTAGGTGAGACGGTAACCATCTTTTTTTTTTTTTTTGTCTCAGAAGATTTTAAAAGTGAACACATAAATATTTAGAAGAATCACAACTATAATCTTGATAATTCTGTGTTTAAGGATTACACATGAGTATAATTTGTCAGAGGCTTAGCCTTCTAATCTATGACAAATAATTGAGTAATTGATTCAGATTTGAGAATCTAAGGTGAGACTTTGCTCAACTTCAATATGGTTATAAAAGAATCAAGGATCCTTGGGCAGGGAAGAAAATGCCAGTCACCAGCACTGTGGCTCAGGACAGCAGCAATCAGTTAAAATTAAATCTGTATGTGTGAAAAACTGGGACAGTAATTAGAAAAAACGGTTCTAGGGATTGAACGTCGGCTAGTAGGCATGTGTTGTCGGTGATAACCGCCTTTGCCACCTTGGCCACCTCTCTGGCCTATCACCCTACTTTTTGACTCTTATGTATAGAGGAGCTGTTCAAGTACATGAAAGATTTTTCTTGATCAATTCAGATTAAATAAATGTGCCACAAAACAAAGATAGAAAATTTACTGAAGACAGATACTAAAAAGAAATCCCACACTAGGTCAGAATTGAGTATAATAAGTTATTTATTTAAGGGTAGACTCACAGATCACAGTCCTCTGCTCGAATGGGGAATAGCAACTGACTCCCACAGCCTGAAGAGAGAGAGCAGCTGAACACTTTACATCAGCATTTATAGTATAAGAGGCCATGCCCAAGTGGGCGAGTAACTTAAAGGCTATTGGTAATAGGAATTCCTACAGCACCTCCCCATTTTGTTTAAATAAGAGAGTTCTAAGCCTAATACAAAATTATATACAATAAGAACAAATATCAGGTATAAATATTAGAATTACAACCAGCGTAAACATAAGCAAGAAACGTGATAAATGTTTCAATAATTATCCTATCCTAAGGAGTTTAAGTCTTGTATTCTAAATAACTTGTCCAAATCATGAGAGGAAAGTAACTATAACTATCTAGTCTTCAACTCCAGCAAAGACCCAAAAAGAGAAATACTGTTACTTGAGTAAGCAGGAAGTGCAATCAAGCAACTTCCAAAATGTGCAACAAATGACAGAGACAACTGGCTACTGGGTAATCACCCAAAAGTCTCATTTGCAATGTTGAAGCCATTAACTTTGGCTACAGCCTAGAGTAACTAACAGACCATTTTCAGAGGCAGGAAAAATTTCAAAACCATCTTACCCTCTCTTGGCAAGAGTTAACACTCTTTTTTTCTTGTATCCTGCTTGTCCTGTCTGAACATTATGCATTTTGTCAGTGGTCAATGCATAGGTAGTTCCATGCCCAAAGGCCAGTTTTGCCAAGAAAAAAACAAGCTCTAAGTAGAGTGTCTTCAGTGCTCAACATTCTCTCTGGAATAGATCAGTGCTGCCAGGAACAATTGTGTCTCATGTCAAGCAGAACCCTAAGTTACTTAAAAGCCATATTCTACAGCTCTTTGAAGTGGTGGAAGATTACCTACCTATGCAGAATACCTCTATGTATCTAAAGAACCTAATTGGTCTAACTATGACAAACATGGATGACTATTGACCTATTATTCTTAATACATATATAACTTAAGGACTGACGTTATATTAGAATATTGTACAATCTTTAAACAACTGTGCAACAAATGAGAACAATGACCTCAAAATATAAACAATGTACAAGTATCTTGATCAGAGGTAGAAATTTATATTGCAATATGACAAATATATCCTAAAATTGTATCAATATACAAAATGTCTTAAGTTGAATTAGAAGCATGCATGCATACAATATGACAAAATAACTTTGCCTAGGTATACAAATATTGTAGACAAAAATAGGAACATACTCAATATAAATTTGTATCAATATACAAGAATCTATACCAATGTAAATTGCCTATAAATAATAGCTCACAAGTATTCACTCCATTATTTACTATTATTATTAGTGTGAGTGATTATTATCCCATCCAATTTCCTTTTTTTTCCCAAAGAGATCCTTGAGCTTACATAATCTTCCCCCAGCCCCCAACCCTATAACAATTATATTCAACCCCTAAATGATGTCCCTAATCATGAGGACAAACTTTGTTGGGAAAGGGGACATCGTCTTCTAGAATTACTTCCAGCTGTCATGGTATAATAGCAAATAGTCTCTGAGTATTCGGTAGGATTTTTCTGAGGTTCCTATTTTGAGTTCTGGCCAGAAGGCTGTAAAAATGTACACTATTTCAGCTAACCAAGTTGGAACCTATCTTGAGCAGCTGGTACACAAAACAGGTCTTATAATAGTGCTATCAGCACCATGACATTATATCAACCAGGTGGAGTTGTTGTGGGGCCCCATCTACCTGAAAACTTCAAAGATTACTGCAGGAACATTCATTGTTCACTGTGGAAACTTAATATTTATACAGATATGTATTCAATGAAAGGTACGATAGAGACAAAAGTAGGTATGAAGAAAAGTAAAAAATTTTTTTCTAAATTCTTTCTTCTTTCTGTCCCATACCAGACATAAAACAGAAACTCTGAAATTTTCCTTTAACAACATGCTTAGATTTAGAGAACAACAGCAGAAGGACGAGTCCATGTCACGCGGCAGAGTTGAAGGCAGGAATCCTGGTTCAGTGGCAAGTGTCATAGAGAATAAACCCGGAAACAGCCTGGTGTGGCAGGAAGTGCATACCTGACCTGTAATCCCAACACTTGGCAGCTGAGACAGGAGGATTGTGATTCTGAAGCCACCTATATTAATTACCAAGGGCCTTTCTTTGATCAATAAATCAAAGAAAACAGCAAGCACAAAGGCTTGACCTGGGGTGGTACTCAGCTCTTGGGAAGCCAGTGTGGTTACAAAGTGAGGTCCAGGCCACCTAGAGCTCCACAGTAAGACCTGTCTCAAAAAATCCAAACAAAACCAGCCAGCTAACCAAACAAAACAAATATAAAAAAGTTACAAAGGAAACAAAACAAAACATATGCAATAGTTACCATTCATTCAAGAACGCGGTATCGAGGCGCTCTGGCAGGCACAGCCACGCGGCTTCATAAGTGCGCCACTCTTCTAAACCACCCAGAAGAGCCTACCTTTCTTTTTTCTCGGTTATGTCTTTTTACTGAGCATGCTTTCCGTAGCACGTTTTCCTTTAAAGGCCCCGTTCCTGCCGTGTGTCTGCCTGCTGCTGCAAGTCCGAACTCCATGCTGGCTTACCTCAAAGGCTTTTCCCTTCTCTTCTCCATTGTCCTCCACGAAAGTGCCAGATTTACAGTTTGCTTGCCCTGCGATATTTTTTTCTTTTAAACTTTAATAAAACGTTCCTTGAGATTAAAAAAAAGAAGGACATAAAGACAGCAATACTACAACTTACGTATTTACTGTTAAAACTTAAAGCACAAGCATGCTGGGCAAACTATTTCTTGACTTCGGTCCAGGAGGTTACCCCATGGCTCAGCAGGAATATCTGTTATTTCTCTAAGAGAATTAACTTAAAAAAGATTTTTTTTATTTTTAAATTTTATGTATATAGGTGTTTTGCCTGACCCATAAGAAATTCTGATCATTTCAGACTCCATTCGTGTTAAACATTCCCTAATAATAAGAAATAAAATCATGCCATTCTGTCTCCCTCCGAGTTCTGCTGATGGAGGATTCCCATTGGCTAATAAAGAAACTGCCTGGCCCATTTGATTGGCCAGCTCTTAGGTGGGAGGAGTAGACAGAACAGGAAGAAGGAAGTGAGGTAGATGGCTCAGTCAGATGCCACGCCTCTCCTAAGTTAGTCAGACTGCCGTGCCTCTTCTCCATGAGAGAGATGCCAGATGCAACGAAGCTCCAGCCCAAGATGGATGTATGCTAGAATCTTTCCCGGTAAGACACCACTTTGTGGTGTTACATTATTAGATATAGGTTAGTCAAGATGTGAATAAGAGGCTGAAAATAATGGGTCAGGCAGTGTTTAAAAGAATACAATTTGTGTGATGTTATTTCGGGGTATAAGCTAGCCGGTGACCGGGAGCTGGGCAGCGGGAACGCGGTCCATCTGCCCCTCACTTCATTCTGCCATATTTTATATATTAATACATATGTGTGCATGTCATAAACCTGTTCAAAACCCATGCTTGATTCCATGACCCATGCAGCCAGGTCCAGGAAGCCTGACTGAGCAATGGGGGATTAAGAAAAATGGACATAATCAATGTAAAGCAGGGATAGGGTGGGCTGTGCTCTAGGATGGAGATGCACAGATTCTCACCAAGTTTAATACGTGCAGCACGCATGACACTCTTGCCAAAGCATCCTGAGAGCTCAGATCACAGGCCTGAGCCACCATCCCCAGCTGTGAGGCCATTTTCTCTTTGCATATGTAAATGTGTGTAATGTACATGCATAGGTATGCATATGTGTGTGGGTGTGCATATGGGTGCCTGTGTATCTGTGTAATACTTAGGAGGCTAGAGGTTGATTTCAGGTGTCCTCCTTGATCTACTTGATTTATGTCCACTTTATTTCCTGAGACAAGCTCTGTGGTTGCACCAGAATTGACGCTTTAGTTTAGCTAGCAAGCTTGTCCCAGAGGTCCACCATCTCCACCTCTAGATTCCTGGAATAAGTGCCTGGAGTCTGACCCTCTCGCGTGTGCAGTGAGTGCTCTAACTGCTGAAGATCTCCGCGGCCCTGTGATGCCATTTCTTCGTTTGAGAGTCTTTTATTTTCTTGAGAATCTGGAAACAAGAGGGAGTTTATTTCCCAGACCAGCAAATTCTAATCCCTTTATGATTCTTGTTTTCAAACTGGCCTCTTATTTTCTTAATTCATCTCTTTTCTGAAGCATCTTATTGTATTCTATGCCCCCTTACTTTTCTGCTTGTAATATCTTTGTGCAAATCCAAAAGTACATCAAGTGGCACTTTCTGCCTCATGAGTCATCGTATTTTTAAGTGCCCTTAGCAATTTTCCTCAGCCCCCTGCAGTAGTTTCCCTGCTATTTTTGGAGTCTCTACCAAAAATGTCCTTTCCATGGTCCTGAAATTAGTGATACACATTTTAGAATTTTGTTATGGCACCGTTCTGCTTCTGAGGCATGTAAATTACTCTGATTGTTCTCTCTCTCTCTCCCTCCCTCCCTCCCTCCCTCCCTCCCTCTCTCCCTCCCTTCCTCCTTCCCTCCTCTGCTTACATCCCTTCACAGGAAAGTGCCATGAGATGGCAAGTCTGTCCCAGTATATGGTACACAGTAGGCACTAAAAAGTATTCCAAATAAAGTGATTCGTAGCTCCCGATTATCTGTCTGCTTTCACCTACTCAGCAGTTGGATGACAAGTTAGGGCCACCAAGCATGGCCTTTTGCATGGGTTCTGTGGATCTAACTGAGGTCCTCATGCTTGTGCAGCAAGGGCTTTATTGACTGAGTTATTGATCCAGCTCCCTACCTATATAGATATATCTGTTCATAATGTTTATTTTGAGGCATCTATTACATATCAAGAAGGAATACCACATAGGTGGTCAGATAAAACTACTAAAGAATCAATGGTTTTTATTATTTTTTTATTGAGCTATATATTTTTCTCCACTTCCTTCCCATCCCCCCCTTACCCTCTCCCATGATCGCCATGCTCCCATTCTTGTTTTTTCTACTTCCCATGTAGATTAGATCCATGTATGTCTCTCTTGGGGTCCTCTTTGTTGTCTGTGTTCTCTCAGATAGTGATATGTAGGCTACTTTTTCTTTGCTCACTAGTCTAAACGTCATTTATGAGTGAGCAAGGTATTTAAGAACCACCCTCTGTGTGACCGGTACTATATGTCTGTCTGATTAACAATCAGTTGAAACATTCTATACATACTGTGCAATATTACTTTTTAAAGACAAATATTACATATATTTACATACATATATGTGTGTGTATGAGTATGTGTGTGTGTATCTTAAGGTTTTCATTGCTGTGAAGAGACACCATGATCATTGCAACTCTTATAATGAAAACATTTAATTGTGGTGGCCCAGTTTCAGAGGTTCAGTCCATTATCATTATGGCAGGGAGCATGGTGGTGTGTAGGCAGATGTGGTACTGGAGGAATAGCTGAGAGTTCTACATCTTATAGGCAACAGGAAGTCAACTGAAAGTAACACTGAGGGAAATGAGCAAAAGAGACCTCAAAGCCTGCCTTCACAGAGACACACTTCCTCCAACAAGAACACACCTCCAGTGGTGTCACTCCCTTTGGGGGCCATTTTTTTCAACCCACCACAGTGTGTGTGCACGCGTGTGCATTTGTGTGTGTGTGTGTGTGTGTGTGTGTGTCCGTGCTGCATTTTATTTGGGTTCTATTATAGAATTATATATATTTACATAAAGTTAGCTTACAATTTTGTTTTCTTTTCCATTGGTTTTTAGGGTTGATTTTGGCTATGATAATGACATGAATGACTGCTTTTCTTCCCAACTCAAGAATATTTATTATAACATAGGGAAGCTTGAAATTACACGATTAGCATCTTCATAGGTGCCCTTGCAATCTAGGAGTGGCCATTCAGAGCATTAAATCCACTTGCTGCCATGACTGCTTATGGAGCAACATTCAAGGCCAAGTTTGAATAGTTTCCTGAGGAAGAGGGAAGTGCTCAATTTTCTGCTGTAAAGACAAGGTTAGAGCTGCTACAAATCTTCTTCAACTCAGGAAGAAAGGAAAGAGCATCCTCATGGTTGTATTAAGACAAAAAAAGTAAAATGTATTAAATGTGTTAGTCCCCAAGTTAGAGCACCAGAATGTCCTCCGAGGAGAATAGGGTGGCTTCCTGAGATGCTAGGATCCTGTGACATGACTCATCATTAGAATAAAAACTAAGAGCTTTCAATTTAAGTCATACTTCTGGGTGTTTGCACTATTAACCTTAAACTATGCCTTTGCTGGTTGAATGGTCAAAGGAAAAGTAACACCAACCAGTTTCCAGTTAACATTTGTATAAGGCTGGGCTCTTTTGATGAACAGGGCCAAAAGAGCGCAACTCAGAAAGGGGGATTCACTAAAAAAGCTTACCCAGTAGGGGCCAGGTCATCTGCAAGACTGAGAATCAGAGAACCTGGATAGCTGCTCAGCTGGTGAAGCTGGATCCCTCAGCAGCCCCATCTGACACCGCAGACTTGGAAGACTCTTAGAGACTATGTGGTCTTCAGTTCTCAGTGAAAGGCCCAAGAACCTGGGGTCTGATGACAGGGAGGAAGGTGGAATTAGGGAGGAGGCAGAGGAGAAGACATAGAAAGAAGGAGAGCGGCATCTGAAAATTTATGTCTCTTGTTTCATAGTTATTTAAAGGCTCTATCTAGCCCATCTGTCATTTGTACATGTGATGGTTTGAATGAGAAATGTTCCCCATATTGTTGGTCATTTGAACACTTGGTGCTGAGCTGGTGGTGCTTTTTGTGGATGTTTCATTGGTAAAACCTTGCTACAGAAAGTAGGAACTAAGGGGTGGGCTTTGAGATTAAAAGCCTCATGGCGCTTTCAATTTTCTGTCTGTTTCATGCCTGAGTTGGAAGATGTATACTCTCAGCTCTCTACTCCTGCCGCCCTGCCTGCTTGCTGCTATGCTTCTCTATTCTGATGGATTTTTATCCCTCCAGAACAATAAGCCCAAATAAACTTCCTCCTTCTGAGCAGCCTTGGTCATGGTATTTTATCACAGCAACATACAGGTAACTATGACAAAGGCTGGTAAGGAGAGTGGGTTGATGTGAAGAACCGTACCATATTGGTTTTTTTTGGAGGAATGAGGAAGACTTTGAAACTTTGGAATAGGACAATAGTTGAACTCTGTAAGCAGAGTTTAACAGCCCATTCTAGTATGAACTTGGATTGTAGAACTCCTGAGAACAATGGGGACTGTGATGACCCAGTTCAAGAGGTTTCAGAAGAAAATAATAATAGCAACTTGGTTGGAGCCCATTCCTGTATAATTTTGGCAAAGAACGTGGCTGCCTTCTGTCCTTGTCCTAAGAACTTGCCTAAGGCTAAATTAATAAGTAACAGACTAATTTCTTTGGTAGAGGCAATTTCAAGGAAGCATGAAATCCATCGCATGGATATTTTCTGTACCTCTGATACAGATCTACAATGACCATTGGAGGAGAAAGAAGTACAAAATGTCCAGTTTTAAGAGAAAAAGAGCACCAGGAAGCATATAGTTGCAGCTATGGCTTATGCTGAAAGGGTCAATGAGACCAGCACCTTTTTTGTTTTTGTTTTTCAAGACAGGGTTTCTCTGTATCGTCCTGGCTGTCCTGGAATTTACTCTGCAGAGTAGGCTAGCTTCAAACTTCTGAGTCTGCCTGCCTGTGCCTCCTGAGTGTTAGGATTAAAGGCGTACACTACCAAGTGTCTCCACCTAATCATATCACTTCTCTCTCTACCTGAGTGCTGGGATTAAAGGCATGCGATCCACACGTTGGGATCACTTTTGTGTAAGCTATGTTTCTTTTTTTTTTTTTTTTAAACAGATTCAATTTTGTGTAACCCAGGGTGGCCTTGAGCTCACAGAGATCCATCTGTCTCTTTCTCCTGAGTGCTGGGATTAAAGGTTTGTGCCACCCCTGCCTGGCCTCTATGGCTAGCTAACTAGTTGCTTAGCTCTGCACTCTGATCTTCAGGCACGCTTTATTTGTTAGATTACGAACAAAATGTCACCACAGAGGAGAGAGACATTTTGTAAAACCGTGAAGTTGAATTCCAGAGGCGAGCCTCCAAGTCGCTGGCTGGGGCTGTCACAGGCACAGGGTATCTGCATACAGGGAGTGGAATCAGCCTAAGAAAGAAATGTTTGTTGAAGGAAGTAAAACTGGAAGAAAGATTCATTTACGCCCTTTGACATACACAGAACATAGCAGATTGGGTGTTTTCCACCTGCTTTGTCTTGGGCCAGTATTTATCACCACATCCTCAGTCCTCCCTTTTGGATAAGAATGCATGTTCTGTGTCATTATATGATAGAAGCATGGAACTTCTTATTGATTTTACAAGGGCTTACAATTAAGAGATGGTCTTGGGTTTCAGAAGAGACTCTGGACTTTTTAAACAGTGTTGAGACTATGAAAGACTATGGGGACTTTGGAAGTTGTTCCAAATGCATTCTTTTTATGTTATGATATGGTCTCAGGTGGTGGTGGTAAGAATGAGAAATGCTGGCCGTACTTGGTCATCTGAACAACAAATAGGAGAAGGTTTAGGTCATGCATCTCTGCTGGAGGAAGTACACTATTGGGGGTGGTCTGGGCGTTGGGAAGTCTGTTATTACTTCTGGTAATCTTTCATCTTTCTCTTTCTCCTCCTGCTAGTGACAGCAAGTCCAAATGTCTTGTCTCTGCATGTCCCCTTGCATGAGAAAAGCTGCAGCTCCTTCGCCATGCAGAGAAAGACAAATGGCTTGTTCCACAGGCCTTTACCAGTCTTCTGTCTCTCTGCCCCTCCCCCTCCTGTGTTTTAGCCTTGGCTGGCTTGGGAAAATATATATTTCTACGCTTATCTCAGAGAAAGTAGCAAGGCTTCTGCATTGGGGGTCTACAGTTCCCCTTCACTAGCCCAGCCATGAGAGGCAGAGAGATCTCCCCTCAGAAGATTCAGAGAACTCAAACCCTCTTGCCTTTTGCTTTTCCATCATCCACATTAGGGAGTTTTTTTTTCCCTTTTCTATCTAGAGCAAGGAAAAAAAATATCCTCTTGGCTTTTGCCAGCCTCTGGCTTTTGAAACATAAATGCTAAGAACGGGCTCTTTTGTTCTGTGCATTCTGCTGTGTCATCCTTTCCCTGAAGCCATAACATAGAATGACCCAGCTGCCTGGGCTGGGGCAAGGTCACAGGGAGTAGGGGAAACCCTGGTAATATTTCAAAATCCCATTCAACCACAAAGACTTGTGCTACCCCCAGGCAGAACTCCACCATACATTTGGAGATGGCATTCTTTTACTTTCTAAACTTTGTAATTATCCAGTGGATCTATTTGTTAATCAGAAACGATCTAATTAAGAACTTGGCATATCTCCTCTGTGATAGTAAAACTCTTTCATTTCTAAAGTTCTAATTGGCTACTTATTCAACTCTTTCATTCATTCAATACTTATTAACTACCCACTAATTACGAGCTGCTGTGCTGCCGTGGGAGGGAAATGGAATCAAACCCTTCATTTGGGCCTTGAGGGACTAAGAATCATAGTGCTTGCTAATAGGAAGACACAGAAAGGAGGCCTAAGGTTAAAAAAAAATGTACCATCAGGCCAACCTTCCTTCTTCTTCAGCATCCCCAGCCCTCCAAGTAGAAACTGTTCATCATAACCTTCGCATCTTCTGCCAGGCTCCTTTGGCTGGAACCAAACAACATCCCTGTCTTTGTGCACATTACCCAATCCCCTAGCAATGGCAAAAGCCAGCCAATTCAGAGGGAGAAAGGGGGTCTTTTTCATGCCCCCAAACTTAGAAGAATTTCAGTTGCCTAGGAAGATGTGGCTGCCAGACTGCAGGGGAGTCTCTGTGTGCTGTGCTATGTATGTGTTTTCATTTCCGACAACACTTGACTGATTGCTGTCTTTCTTGTTTTTTTAATTCTTCGAGTCAGCAGAGAAAATGAATTCATTCCTGGACCCCCGAATGGCACCATCCTGATGGTAGTGCTTCATTGCAGGAAAACAGAGAGTCACTCAGTAATTATGAAGACTGCCTTAAGTGGAATACACAGGAAGGGAGCGAAGAGGAGCAGGGATCAGCTGTGGCTTCAGGAGAGAGGGCTCTTGTATGGGATCTTGAATCATGAAGGTGTTCAAGTCCTAAAGGAAGGCTGAAAGAGGCTCAGGTTGTGAGGCGACAGGAAGAGAAGGCAGTTGGAGAGAGACTGGTAAAGCCTCATAAAGGCATGAGCATGAATTTATTTATATTTATTACTTTTAATCTTTTTGGTATGTATGTTGTGTGTGTACATGCATACCACAGAACAGAGGGCAGAAGACAGCCTTCTTCCTTGTTTGAAAGAGGGTCTCTTTGTTGTTTAACTCTGTGTACATCAGGTCAGTTAGCTGGTCCCTGAGCTTCTGGGAAGACACGTTGTTATTGTGCCTGGCTTTATGTGGGTTCTGAGAATTCCATTTCACTTTCGAAGCAAGTGCTTTACTTAGTGTGCCGTCTCTCCAAGCCCATATCTTGATTTTTAAGCAGGAAAGAAAAGTGCATGTGTGTGTGGACACCAAATGTGTGTGTGTGTGTGTGTGTGTGTGTGTGTAAGAGATAGATAGATAGATAGATAGATAGATAGATAGATAGATAGATAGATAGATAGGTAGATAGATAGGTAGATAGATAGATAAAGGACAGAAAGAGATGGGGAGGGAGAGCGGGGAGGAGAGAGAAAAGATCCCTGTATTTGGGAGGAAGAAACAAGGATAGAAGACTACAACGAACTTTTAAACCTTTCTAATCTTACACCATCGCACTAACTCAGGCCTTCTGCTTCTTGTGTACAAGTTATTTAAGGACTAGTGCACCTTACAGCTTTTTTAGTAGTACTGGCACAATTTTATTTCGATGAGTAGAGGAACATTCCAGCTGCATCTGAAGTTCACTTCTGGCTTTTGTATGTAGAGATTTCTTCACGATTCCCCAGGAGAGAGCCTTCTACCAGTTCTTTGGAAATGCTGTCTATATACATATTCTTTGGGTCTTCGTTTGAAGGGGTAGTTGAGGTTGAGAGGGGAAGGGCTGGAGGCGATAGGTGGAGCTCTGCCTCAGCATACAGTAAACACCATCCACTTACATATTCTGTGCAACAATCCCTCTATGTTGTAGATGGATATTGTCTTCAAAATTCAAGTGATGTTTATGCCTGCAATTGAGTGCTTTTTATATGTGAATGGTTCTGTGAGTTCTGGAGGTGAAACAGTGATTGTGAGAAACTAATAGTTTACCGTCTAGTTCATGTAAGTGCAGAGTCAAGTACATTGGTAATTATAAAACAAGTTATAAATGTGTGCTAGCGAATGCATTTTATTTGATAGCCTAGGACAGGTTAATGAGGAAACAGACACACCCACAATCTTAATGGCTTGAGAGGAAAACAGTTTATTATGTATGTGTGAGGAATCTGTCTTGTCTCTGGCAGATTTTCCAGGACAGCTGTCTGCAGTGATTGCTCAGCATTCTGGTCTCTGATCATGAGGCACTTCCATGTGGGAATATTGTTTACATCATAGCCACTGGAAAGCAGGAGTGGACCAAGTGTCCACCGCTCTAACAGAATTAAATTCCAATTCCAATTAAACGCTTCTTCTTCAGATACAGCCGAAGTCACTTCTGTTCACATGCCTCTGTCAAAATAAGTCACATCACATGACCATACTTAACTTGAGGAAGGCAGAGAGAACTATCTTCCCATGCAGTAATAGTTATAAACAAAAGATAAACACAGAAATAAAGACCCACCCAAGGGCTTCAGAGCAGGAAACAACCCTATTCAACTTGTTATATGTTAAAAGACAATATCCATTTTTCTGCCTACCACTGAAAATTTATTCTCTGTTGCTTGAATTTATTTTTGCCAGTAGGAACTGTCCGAGGAAGGCTCCAAACACAACCCTAATCCCCACTGATTTGTTTGGCGGGTCTATAAGGCTTCTGTAATTGATCCATGTCTTCCTCCCTCCCTCCCTCCCTCCCTCCCTTTCTCTTTCACAGTCCTCAGACATGCAGCCTAGGGAAAGGAGATCTGTGTAAGAAAGCTCCTTTTAAGGTCTGAGGATGTCTCAGTCTACGTTCTCAGATGTTTCATTACTCCTTGAAAACGTGGGCTCTATTTTGCACAAATGTTTTGTAGGTGTTAAGTTAAATGACTTAATCAATCAGTAACACCTCCATCTTAGAGTTTAGATGATCGTTCACAAGAGGCTAGCTAGTTGGTGGCCCCAGAGGTGTAGCAAATTTGACCATATTGACATTGCATGAAAACGAAGCAAAGGACCATAGGATATTAGAGAAAGTAAGAACACCATTAAATACAAAATATAAGAGAAGTACAAGAGTATGAAGAGAGTGTGAGAGTTCTTCCAGGATGGTGATACATTTCTGTAACCCAGGACTTGGAAACCCGGCAGGAAGATGCAGTGTTGTAAGGCAACCTGTGGTATCCAGGAAGGAGACTTCATCTTAAAATAGTAACAACAAACACGTAGCAGCAGTAACAAAATCAGTTTAATTTGCTAAAACGGAAAACATAATTATATTACTACCGTTCTGCTTTAAAAATAGAGTAATCAAATTAACCCTGAAATGCTTTTTGAAATATGTATTCTCATCCATAAAAGGGAAGAAATTTGCATCAGTTCTGAAGTGGGGATATGTAAAGAAGTTTACGTATACCTTCTTTATATTTTAGGAAGTTAGCTACATTAGGAAACGGGAGATTCACATCAGTGTTAAAGTTTAAAGTGAATATCACAATTAAATTATTTTGTCATAAAATTGTGATTGAAATCACAAGTAGTGGCGAGAATAGGAAAAAGGATACAGAATATAGTAATATTCACACTTTAGACGGAATAAAACCAAGCAAATATTGCTTAAAAAAATCCCAGCGCCCCACTGAGAATGGCCCCTCTCCAGGGGGCGGTAGAGTCTCCAGGAGAGGAGAGAGGCCGAGCTGGTCCGGAAAGTGCCCGCGCCAGGCTGGGTAAGGCTGCCCCTTGAGGCGAGGTAAGGGGCGGAGGCAGGAGGAAGAGGCTGGGAGGAGACCTCAGATCTGCTGCTGCAGGCGTAGCTCGCCGCCCGCCCGGGTTGGAGGCAGGGCAGCAGCCGGCTTTAAAGTAGCGGCCTGGAAGAAAGGAAGGAAGAAACGAGGGAGGAACGGAACCCCGGAGGAGGAGCAGCGAGCTGGGCTGCAGAGTCGGAGGCTGGAGGAGCGGCCCGGGAGAGGCCACCTTGGTTTTTGTTATTTTCTATTGGAATAGTTCTCCAGGACTGAGCGGGCCGCAACCCCGCGGCCCCGACCTTCCAGGTGACAGCCGGTCACCCTGCTAGCAGTCAGCTCCGCCCCGAGTCACCCCTTCCCGCCCACAGCCCCACTCTCCGCCCAGCCTTCCAAGGCCAGCGCTGGGCGAGCGCGGCGGCCGCAGCGGGCTGCAGAAGCGGGAGCAGCTGACCGCGGCCGGCTTGGTCCCGGATCTTGAGGACGGGCGGCAGGAGTACAGGGGGGTCCGGAAGCGCAATCTTCAGGAAGGAGGATGCGCGCGTGAGCCTCGGTCTCCCCTCTACTCCACTGCGCTAAAGCCGGAGTCTCCTAGCCGCGCCCGGGAAAGTGTCGCATGGGGCAGGGCCGCTGAAGCGCAGACTTCAAGGGCTCCCACGGTGGCACCAAGGCAGGCGCGGGGGCTTGGGGCGACAGTTGGCAGTTTCCGCGGCGCCTGCACAGTGATAGTTGGGGGCGCGGCGCCCTCGCTAGGCGCGAGTTATGGAGTCGCCTAGCTGCATTCAGGATGAGCCTTTCCCGCACCCTCTGGAGCCCGAGTCGGGTACCCCAGCGCAGCCAGGTGCCACCAAGTCCGGTGACAAGCGATTCCGGCTATGGTACGTGGGAGGGTCGTGCTTGGATCGCAGGACCACGCTGCCCATGTTACCCTGGCTTATGGCCGAGATCCGCCGGCGCAGCCAGAAGCCTGAGGCGGGCGGCTGCGGGGCGCCCGCGGCCCGCGAGGTGCTCCTGGTGCTCAGCGCGCCCTTCCTGCGTTGCGTCCCCGCGCCGGGTGCCGGGGTCGGCGGGGGCGCCGGCTCCGGGACTGTGCAGCCCAACACCGGGGTGTTCATCTTCGAGCACAAGGCGCAGCACATCTCGCGCTTCATCCACAACAGCCACGACCTCACCTACTTTGCCTACCTGATCAAGGCGCAACCGGACGACCCCGAGTCTCAGATGGCCTGTCACGTTTTCCGAGCCACCGACCCTAACCAGGCAAGTCTCCTGCGCCCGGGGCGGGAGCAGAGCCGTGGGGATTGGCGAGACAGGGACCCCTCTTGGATCTGGCTGTTGGTTCGAGATCCACGTGGCGCGCTCCTCTCGCTCAGCATTTAGGATCTGGGAGTGGGAGGGAAAGTAATTGGTGGTTGAATTAGCCTCGGGATGGGTTGGCCGACATGAGTGGGAGAAAGGAAAGTGGATGCTGAGTGTCCTGGAGGAGGTGGCAAGTCAGCTGAGCACTCAAGGAAAAGCGCGGATCCTAGGAGGAACCTGGTGACTGGTGCTGGCTTGCCTGGCTTTCGCCAAGGAGTGCATGCATGCAAGTGTGTTTATTAGTAGTACAAGAGACCCCTCCCCCCCGTTCACCCCCCCCCCCCCCGTTCTCCGTCTTGGTGGTCCTGTATTTATACCTGCTTGGCCGGCACGTCACTGTCACCAAAGCACCTCCAGGTGTCCGGGCCTGGGAGGTGAGATTTCAGAGAACAGTTTAGGGTTAGAGTTCGAACTGTTAGGTTGTCAGTGGAGTGGGATTCTGCGAATTTGAAGCCGGAAGACCTTTGCTGTTGTTTTCGCACCCACTATGACAGTAAGTGCGTACGTGAGCGACTTCAGAATCACTATGATAGAAGAGACTTCAAACGTCATTTTAAAAAGCATTCTAAGCTTCTAGCTTAGTGTCCAGTATTTCTCCATACTTTTACTAACTCACAATGTTCTGTTACTAAATGAAACCTTGACTTTCTTCATAAACATGTGCAGATCTAGCTAACACAGCGATTCTCAACCTGTGGGCCGTGACCCCCATCAGGTATCCTGGATATCAGATATTTACATTATGATTTATAACAGTAACAAAAATTGCAGTTATGAAGTGGTAGTGAAATGATTTTGTGTTTGGGAGTCACCACAGCATAAAGACCTGCATTAAAGGGGTCTCAGCGTTAGGAAGGTAACTCACAGAGGTAGGAAACTTCAGCGTAGTTCACTATGCCTTGGGAAACAGGCTTGGAAGCATGGAAAGAAAAGTGTGTGCATGTGTGTGCATGTGTGTGTGTATGTGTGTGTGTGTGTGTTTAAAGTATATTTTCAAAGTGATTTAGGTTTTTAGGGGAATTCGTGTGGACCAAATAAAAGTAAATAAAGTCTCAGGTTCTATCACATGGTAGCTGGGAAATTAAGAATAGACTAGAAAAACATTCTGTATCAAGTCCTTATTTTATTCTTATTCCACAATTGAACTGTAATATTATTGTTCGCTGCTGACATTCCACAAAAATCCTCTAACAAAACTGAAGGAAAAGACAGTTGTCTTCAGTCTGTTGCCTTCTAAAGGAGAAACACATCTTAGGGTTTATTATCTTAAGATTTTATTTATTTATTTATTTATTTGTGTGTGTGTGTGTGTGTGTGTGTGTGTGTGTGCTCGCGCATGACTGCCACACATGCGTGCACAAACATGTTCCTGAGGAGGCCAGAAGAGGACCTTGGATCCCCTTGAGGAGCTGTGCTTCTAGGTGGTTGTGTAGGTGCTGGGAACCCAACTCTGGTCCTCCGGGAGAACAGGAAGTGCTTTTGAACACTGGCAACCATGCTAGCCCCCAAGCAACAAATACACTGAGCAAGCAGAAAGGCCAATGTGAAGAGGGAAAATAAGATATTTTTTTAAAAAAAATCATTTATTTTTGAGATTATAATAGCATCATTCTTCACTTCCCCTTCCTCCCTGCAAGCCTTTCCATATGCCCCTTCTTTTCTCTCTTTTAAATTCATGTCCCCCTTTTTCATTGTTAGTGTATATAAATATGAATGAAATACCAGTAGCCGTGTACTGTTACTAGTATGTATGTGTGTTTTCAGGGCTGACCATTTGGTGTTGGATAACTAATTGGTGTGCTTGTCTCTGGGGAAGAATATTTCTTGCACTCTCAGCATGCCTTTACTGCCTGCAGTTCTCTGTGTAGGGTTGAGGCCTCCTGGTAGCAATTTTAATTTGTGTTCACTGTTATGCTCGCAACAGAATACTTCACTGCAAATGGCCTGAAATTCGCTACCATGGCTGGCCGGTGAGTTTCGGTTCATGCTTATTTATTTAAGACTCATTTCACAAATGAAATTGGAAAGTTCCCGAGATTATCACTATCTTTGTTGCAGTCTAATACAGTGTTCTGCCTCTGGTGACAAGGAAGAACATTACATTACTGTCTCCAGGCCTTTAAGAGACTCTTGGTAGCTGGCCACAGTGGGGCATGCCTTTAATTCCAGCCTTCGGGAGGCAGAGGCAGGGGAATCTCTGTGCGGTCGAGGACAGCCTGGCCTACGGAGTGAGTTCCAGGACAGCTAGGGCTGTTGGACTGTTACACAGAGAAACCCTGTTGAGGAGAGGAGAGGGAGAGAGATTTTTTAGTGACCCTGGCTGGCTGGTTTATGTTACATTCTGGTCTGGGGTATAGCCTTGCTTTTCCTTGCAGGTGTTGGCACTCTGTGCTCTGAACAGTAGTTACGGTGTCTCTCCTGGATACAGGATTTAGAGTCAATTACACACATCCTTGAATTTACCTCCACCATATATTTAAATGTTAAGGGCTGAATGTGCTATTAATTTACAAATACAATGTTTAGGTTAATGCCCCACCCCCCATTTATTTCAGAGAAAACACTGAAAGTCACATGACTTTTTGATAAAAGAAAAAAAAATCTTTTTTATTTATTGTAATTTCCTAGTTGAGTCCTTGGTTTACATATATGGCTTTTTTTTTTTTTAAATTTAAGCCAGACATGATGGCACACATTTTTAATTCCAGCAGTTGGGAGGCAGAGGCAGGTGCTCTTTCTGAGACCAGCCTTGTTTACAGAGGGAGTTCCAGGACAGGCAGGGCTACACAGAGGAACCCTGCCTTGAAAACAATGTAAAACAAACAAGCAAAAAATAAATAAATTAAAATATTACATAATTTCCCCTTCCCTTTCCTCCCTTCAAGCCTTCCTAAACCCTCCTTCCAATCCGTCCTATATCCCTTTCCCCTCCCTCTTAAATTTATGGCTTCTTTTTCTTTGATTGTTATTGTTACATATATATGCATAAATATATATGCACAACCTGCTGAGTCCATTTAGTGTTTCTTTTATTATGTGTATGATTTTGGGGCTGACCACTGCATTGGGTGGGTGACAAGTTAGGGGGCTCATCCTTGAGCAAGGCTAATTCTCTCCTAGTAGTTTTTAATTTCCTGGGCTTCTTTGTGGAGGGGTGGAATCCCTCGTCATTACCCCTTTCTACCTTAACTTTTTTTTTCATATTTTTTGGGATGGGGATAGGACTTCACTGTGTAGCCCTGGATTTCCTAGAACTCTCTGTAGGTTAGACTGGCCTCAAACTCACAAAGATTCACCAGCCTCTGCCTCCTGAGTTCTGGGTCTAAAGGCATGCACAGCTAGCGCCTGGTGTTCTTGTTCAGGTCTTGTTTAGGCAGCGATACTGTTACAATACATGGATGCAGCTTTTCTGTCATTCTAGTAGACACAATCTAACAGCAGAACGCTTGGTATTCTGGCTCTTAGGATCTTCCTATCCACTCTTCCAACATGTTCCTTAGGTGGGGAGTTGTTTTATATGTACCCCTTGGGGCTAGATACCCCACAATCAGCTGTCCTCTGTGTTTTGACCTTCTGTGGTTTTCTGTAACAGTCTCTGTCTTCTGCAAAGAGAAGCTTCTTTTATGATGGGTGAGAACTACAGTACCAGAAGAAGGTTTAGAATGCTCTTAGGAATTATGCTGCTCCAATGAAATGGTTACACAGTGGGTTCCTCTCTAAGAACCATGGCCTTACTCACCCTAGGTGGTTGGCTTGGTGTGATTTCGCTCCTGAGTGGGCCTGAAACTCTATTAGACAGCTCTTGGTTACTGCCAGAATATGTCACTGTTGCGCCTTCAGAGATCCCTTGCCTTGCAGGTCACTGTTGTGGTTCGTAGGTGTCCCAGCTGGTTAGGGCAATTTATTGCCTCCCTCTTTTGGCAGGTTGCACAGCACCATCTGATATTATGAAAGACTGCACAGGGGAGGGGGCAGATTCCTGCCAGAGAGGGTCAGATGTGGTCTCCATAGGGAGCGTTTCGGCTAAGACTTAGTAGTTCTAAACTTCAGTGTCCCAGAAGAGGGCTGAGTGAGGACTGTGGGGGGAACTCATCAGGGGCTGACCCTCTCAGGGTGTTATACAGAGCTATCTGGGAATGATGGGAATGAATGCAAGCTCTGTGATGTAGGAGGGAGAAAGCCGCTTGTTGGTTTTCAGCTACCTGGCTAGTTTAGACCCCAAATAACCACACAGAATCTGCATTAATTAAATCACTGCTTGGCCTATTAGCTCTAGCTTCTTGTTGTCTAACACTTACATATTAGTTTATCCCATCTCCACTAATCTGTGTATCACCATGTGACAGTGGCTTACCGGCAAAGTTTCAGCATGTCTGACTCTGGTGGTGGCTCCATGGCGTCTCCCTGATTCCGCCCTTCTTTCTCCCAGCATACAGCCTAGCTTTCCAACCTAGTTCTGTTCTTCCCTGCCATAGGCTCAAAACAGTTCTTTATTCATTAACCAATGAAAGCAATATATAGACAGAGGACCTCCCACACCACTGTGAAATTTCTGATTTCACAAAAAAGAGCTGAAATTGGTATCTTAAAAAACATGTAGTAAATCTAACTTCACATTTTAAAGCATTGGCAAACATTTTACACACTTAGGAACCCTCTTTGGGTCAAGCAGTACACTGAAGGTTCGGTTTCAAATAGCTCCCACTTTCCACCAAATGTAAATATTTGGGAACTTGGTGAATTTAGTCATTGACACTGTTTGCCACATTTCTCCATGAGCATCTGAGCTGATGTATATGGCTCTTCAAGTGGACGATGCTGGGACAACTGTCTTTGCTGTTTACAGTGAACATACTCCAAAGCACGACTTCAGCCAGACTCACTGGCACTCAACTCAATGAAACTCAGCCGTGAATTTCATTCATACAAAGCAGGGTTTAGAAGGTCCGGGGTACCTTAGAATGTGAAAGAAGGTGGCCTGCTGTTTGCTTTGTCTTAAGTTCTTATTTGAAGTGGAGTCTTAAACTTCTTGCTGAGGGAGCCTGCTGTTCCCTGCCTTCACAGGAGCAAGTCTACAAGGCAGCCTAGAGCAGTGGGGGTGAAAACATCCCTAGGTGGCTGGTCTCACTCTGGCTCACAAACCTGTTTGTTTTCTGGCATGGTCCTGCCTTGAACTAGACCGTATATTTTATCAGTTGTGAAAGAGGGCACCACTCGTAAAGGACTCAAGAATAAACAAGTTTCAGTGTCTTTCCTAGAGGTAAAAATTTAAGGGAAGAAGAGGAGTAACATCTAATTACAGAGGATTTGACAGGAACTTAATCTTCCAGCTTAGTGGCTTCTTCCCAAAAGAAGTGGCCATGCATCTTTGGTCCATGGATATGCTGAATGGAAAGTTTGTCTGCTAGCCAAACACTCTAGGTTTGAGGGGGGTTAGGTAAGATGTGGGATATATTTCAGTGTCAATTTATGAGAGTTTGTACAAAAACTGTGACATTACTTTTTTCAATCCTGATAAATGATCACATTCAGCATGACAAACTCCATTCTAATTCTATTTTTTCCCCACTGTGGAATGAGCGAAATAGTTGTATGGTAGGGAAATTGATTTTGACATTAGTGATTTTCCTTTCTTTTGGATTGTCTAGTGTGTTATTTGTATCTGAAACAGAAGGTATAAGTATCAACATGCTTTATATACCAATTATGAAGAAAATCAGGCAGAAAGACATAGAGTTGTACAATTTGGTAAGGTGATGGGCAGTCTGAAAAATTGTTGCAAATATTATGTTTAATCCTTTTCCTTACCTAATTACTCTTCTTTTTCCTTTATTTTAAGATGATTGTCTTATTAAAAAAATTTGGGTTGGGCTTGATACACGGGCCCAGTGGTTAAGCTCATATACTGCTGTTCTAGAGAACCATAGTTTGATTCCCAATACCCACATTAGGCAGCTCTCAAGTACTTGCAACTCCCATCTCAAGAAAGTCAACACTCCCGGCGACCTCTATCTGAATTCATGTGCACATACCCCTACACAGACATATAATTAAGACATTATTATTACAATTTAAAAAGAAAAAGTCTGGGTGATTTCTTTATAGTTCCATTTAATTAAGGCCCCATATATCCCTTTGTAAAAAAGACGGCAGATCAGGTTAGAATCAAATTAGATTTTTTTTCCCCCTAAGACAGGCTTCTCTGTGTAGCCCTGGAACTCACTCTGTAAAAACAGACTGGCACAAACCCAGAGATCTGCCTTCCTCTGCATCCTGAGTACTGGCATTTAAGGTATGTGCCACCACTTTGTGGTTAAATTACTATGCATTTTAATATTTAATATGCATTTAATATTGTATCTAGCATAATTTGCTAGAAATATGGTTTGTATAAAATACACGGTTGCTACTTCATTGACCTTGTTATCTCAGGTTTCTAATGTGGTATGCATGTCATTCAGGCATGTCATCACCTGTGTAGACCTTTAACTATTTCCTTGAAACAAATGATGGGAAGGGATGAAGTGCTCAGAAAGCGAAGCGCTTGTTGAGAAGGCAGGAAGTCCTGCTTCCCTATCATCCGCATGGTCTGTGTGGTGGTTTGAAAGAAAATGGCCCCCAAAGGGATAGGCACTATTAGGAGGTGTGGCTTTGTCCGAGGAGGTGTGGCCTTGGTGAAGTGTGCCACTGTGGGGGTGGGTTTTGAGGTCTCCCTGCTCAAGCTGCTTACAGTGAGACAGCTCACTTCTTGTTGCCTCCAAGGTGTAGAACTCTCAGCTACTTCTCCAGCACACAGTGTCTCCTCACAGCGATAGGAACCCTAACTAAGATGGACGTTAGTACCAGGGACTGGGGTGCTGTTGTGAAAGGCCTCACCATGCTTTGGTTCGGAGGAATTTGGATGTGAGTGCTTTGGATTAAGAAAGCACTGGAATACATTGCTAATGCTAGTAGGGCCACACTAGTAGAAACATGGAAGACAGTGGTGCTGAGTGTGATTTAATGAACTGTACAGAGGAGAAAAATATTAATATGTGCCCTAGAGACTATTCTTGTGATATTTTGATGAAGAATATGGTTCTTCTGATCTGAGGACAGCCTGGTGTACAGAACAAGTTGCAGGACAGCCACTTAGCCGTTGAAAGCCAGAAAGCAGACAAAGATGTAATAGAACGAGGGGACCGTGTTCCAGCTCCAGCAAGTAGCAGAGCTTTGCAGCTTTGGCTTCACGGTTCTGGAGTTAGGGATAGAAGAGAGGGGCTATGGAATCTGCACCCAAGACTAAGGAAAACCTCTGAGGCTAGGCATGTGTCAGGGGTGTCCCTGAATGGAGGCCAAGAGAGGTAATTGCATGAGGCTGTGAAGTTGAAGCCTGCGTTGCCTTGGAGACCTCAAGATGTTCGAGATGCCAGAGTCTTAGGATACCTTCCTAGGAAAGCTGTTATGAGGGAGTGGACCCAGCCCAAGAGAGAGAAGCGTGTTGCAGTCAACAGAGCTGAAAAGAGTCGGATATCTGAAGAGTGCTTTGACATCAGACATGGAGATGTAGACTTTAAAGTTTGCCCAGATGGTTTTTGTTCTTCCTTAGGTCCAGTATTTTCTCACTATGCTCCCATCCCTGCATCTTGGGACGGTAATGTATATCTCGTGCACAGTTGAGATCTTGTGCAATGTTAAAAGTATGTAATCAGTTTTTTGATTTTATAGGGAATTACACTGAAGGGATTGCATGAATCTCAGAAGAGACTTTGAAATTTATAATGAGGGATAGTGAGTGCCAGCCTCAGTGCCCCCTTATGGTTCCAACAGAATGCCTCAGTATACAGGAATCTTAGAAAAAAAAATCTGAGGGCAAAAAATTCTCCACTACTTACTTTTCCATATCAGTTTTTTGTATTGTTCTTCTATAAATCTAATTCTCCTGTCCTACTTTTAACTTTTCCTAACTTCCTCTTCCAAATTCTTCTTCTATTCTAAAAAACTTGTCTCCTTCAAGAGCCTTGAAGTGGTAAAGAAATTATAAGAGTTGTTTCTCATCAGTCAAAAGCTCATTCCCAGGGCAAGCCATTGGGACTTGAGCTATTGCCATGGCAACACAAAGATCCAAGGTTACAGAAGTGACCAGAGGGTGGGGGGGGTGGTACAATGAGATAAGCTTTGAGATATAGGTCTTTTGTTAACTGATTGGCAAGCAAAGAATTGGCATGCTTTCCTTAGTAACCTTGGTTGGACATCTGCAGCTCTGACCTTGCACATAGGTGTAAGATTTTAAATTTATGATTTATTTACAAAAACTTTTAGTCTAGTTTTAACTTGTTCTAAGGTATAAGTGAGCTAATCATGTGCAGTGTATTTTAGACTGAGATGAAATTGTTACTTTTTGATATTAGCCTGAGTAAAAAAGAAACAAAACAGGCTTTTAAGTGTCTACAATCCTCATGGGACAAATAGATCCAGTTATGAAGCATGTCCGAGCATATGTTCTATGCATCAAAACTGTATATCTAAATGAAAAGTCATTTTCCCGACTACCCACAGATATATGTGCCCAGCAGATAAAATATTTTCATGAGATAAGCACATAAACAGAAGGAAAATACCCAAACCTATTCTTAGGGAAAAAATGACGTTCTTAGGAAAGCGATGGAGTTACTCATGAGAGAAATTACAGACAGGAGCATCTGGATTCCACAGCCAGTAACTCCATGGCCTTACCAGGTGGGGCTCCCTACCAGAGAACCACCCAGCTGGTAGGTCGGCCTGTTGAACTCTAGCTATCACCTGCTGTACCTCTTATGGCCCCCAATGACTTTGGATTTTTAAAGACTGTTGAGATGGTGACAAACTATGGTGACTTTCGAGGTTGTACTGAATGCATTTTTGCATTATGACATGGCTACAAGCCTTTGGGGGCAGAGAATGGAATCTGGTGGTTTGAAAAGAAAATAGCCCCCAAAGGGAGTGACACTATTAGGAGGTATGGCTTTGCTGGAGTAGGTGTTATTTGAGGTGGTGTGTCACTGTGGGGCTGGGCTTTGAGATCTCCTATGCTCAAGCTACTCCCAGTGAGGCAGTACACTTCCTATTGCTTGAAAGATGTAGAACTGACTGCAAGCTACTTCTCCAGTACCATGTCTGACCAGAAGGTGCTATGTCCCACCGTGATAATAATGGACTAAACATCTGAAACTGTAAACTGCCACATCAGTTAAATGTTTTCCTTTCCCAGAACTAACATGGTCATGGAGTCTTTTCACAACAATAGAAACCCTAACCAAGACACTATCTGAGCATGATGAATCCAAGTCCTCTGCAAGAGCAACATGCGATTTTAACTGCTGAGCCATCTCTACAGCCCCTCCATTTAATTTTTTTTTAAAGGCACAGTCTCTCACTGAACCTACATCTTACCAGCATAGATAGACTGGCTGGCTGAATATCTCAAGGATTCTCTGTTTCCCCCTCCCTGGGTTTGGGATTACAGACACATGTCACTGTGCCTAGTTTTTCCCCTGGATGCTCAGGGTTGAACTCAGTTTCTCATGCTTTCATGGGAGGCACTTTACCCATCAAGCCATGTACCTAGTCCCACTGAAGTTATTTCCAGGGTGTGCTCACAACTTCCTAATCACCATTTCCTCAGATTTGAGGTCACGACTGGGATCTTTGGGTGAGACTGTATTCCTGCTCAGCTCTTACAGTTCTATCAACATTCTTCCCTGGAGCTCAGGGCGTATGCACATTCTTGGTTGTATGTCTTGGGTGACAGAGCCTTGTCATGGAATCTCAGTCATGTGTGTACTCCGCGGTTCTGATGCGCAAATTGGCTGTCCTGTTCAAAACAAGTCCAGTTTTTAGGTAATTTTAAAGCCTGTGCATGCTTCCTATTTTTTGCTGCCTTAACTCTCCACCCCTCCAGTTTTCTGCTTGAGTGACCATTGTCACTCAAGATCAGGTTCCAGTGCATCTCTAGCTGAAGGTTGGTACCGCGGTTTTCCACTTCTGTGTCAGGCGTTTGTTTTCCTTCTGACATTTAAAAATTACCATGTTGGTTGCTTTTCTTGTGTGTGGATATCTTCACCTGTGGAATGCAAGCTCCGTGCTGGGAGCTCCTGCTTGTTCATGGTCCTATGACCAGGACCTCGTTCAGTGGGAGGAGTTCATTCCAGTCCACTGACAGAAGATGGGTTTGAACTGGTCCCTGTCCTCGGGAATTTAAATCGACAGCTAGCTGCCGACCGCCAGCAAGAGAATGTGTGTGGTCCCAAATCCCTCACCTTTAGTTATCATCATCTTTAACAGATATCAATTGTACTGTGTTTGTACAATGGTATTTTCCCACATGGATACTTATAATTTTAGAGAAATTATATCTACGGCATATAATGTGAAATGGGATGATGAAATGTGTTTTTAAATGGAAACTTAAAAAGAGTCTTGAGACAGGGTCTAACTGTGTAGCCCGGTCTGGCTTCCAACTTGTAATTCTCCTGTATGCTAGGACTGTAAGCATGGGCCGATCACATCTCAAACAAGTAATTTAAGTACTTTCTGAAAGTATTTTGTAGGTTAAATTTGAAATGATGTCCTCCTCTTCTTCTTCCCATTTCTCCCCCTAAAAGTGCCATGGTGATCATGTGCTTTTACAAGCACAGGTCCTTTTCTCTAACTCCATTCCCTCCGTGAAGGGCATTTTCTCCTTCTTACAGCCTGTTTTCCTCAGAGCAACACCCGTCCCAACATCTCATCAGCACCTGGTCCCTTGCAGGGGGCAGGAGACTTTGTCATATAATGGGTTCTGTACTAGTCACGCTTTTGTTGTTTGATAACGTGTCTGAGAAAAATCATCAAAAAGAGCAAGAACTAATTTTGGGTCCCAGTTTCAGTCCATGGTCAGATGGCCCCATTGCCTTCAGACCTGTAGAGAGGCAGGAGCATTGTGGAGGAAGTGTATGGTAGAGGAAAGTCGTTCACCTCATGGAAACCAGGAAGAAAGAGGAACAGGAAGCGGCCAAGGTCAACATACATCCTTTGAAGGCACACATCCTCCAATGAAGCTTCCCCTCCCCAGTAGTCTGTTCAGAGTTTGAATCCATCAGTGTATTATGCCATTGATCAGACAGAACCCTTGTGATTCAAGGGAGCCTGAAAACACCCTCCAGGATACACACACAAGTATGCTCTATTAATCCCTCTCTCAATCCGCATTGACAGATGATGAGAGATTAACTATCAGCAGTTCTAAACAGCTTTCTCTTTCACTTCCCTAACGAAGTGTATGTGTTGGCTATATGTTTCTCTTATCATTTGTAATGCCTGAAATAGTCTCTGACACCCGGCTTCCATGAATAAGCCTGGCCTGACGACACAGATCTTGTCGGTGGTGCATCGTGGAAACAACACAATACAATTCCTTAATAAAGCGACAAGGTGAACACATTTCATAACACAGCTACCTCTTTGCTAGAACTGTTTCTTTGCACTACTGTGGTGGAGCAATGCACTCATAAGTCATTCCTTATAAACAAATCCTTTGTTTGTTTCTTTAGTGTGAGTGAGCACCTGCATGTGTGCATGCAAATGCACACCAGCCAGGGAGCAAGTGTAAAAGTCAAAGAGCAACCTGTGGGAATTCTGTCCTTTTGTTCTGGGGATCAAATTCGGGTCATTAGGCCTGGTGGCAGGAGCTTCACCTACTGATTGAACTTGTTGGTTCCAGTTCACTTCCTCATGTGGGGTGCTTCCATGCACACACTTCAGGACACGAGCTGAGCCCTGTTGGTTTTGGATTTGAGGCCCAGAACATTAGCTGTTTACTTAGGAACCTGTTTTTCTGCTTGTGATTGTCTCATGTAATAGTTCATTTTCAAGTCCTGTTGGCTATGACTTTTTTCCTCCCTCTCTGAGACTAGAAATGATTTTGGACAGTGAGAGTTAGCATGCGTTTGCCCAGTAAGTTTTTTTTTTTTTGAGCTGCTTATGTTTTCCAGGTGATTTTCTTCGAAAAGCTTGCCACTGATCATGAAAGTGAATTACAGCTCAGCGCTTTGACTATGTCTATATCCACCATGTGGAGACACCAAATTTGTTAGTTTATTTAAATATTGTTAATTTGGGTTTGAAAGACAGCTCATTCATTGAAGTGCTTTCAGACGTGAGTTTCATTCTCCAGGACCCATGTTCAAAAAGCTGGAGATGTGTGTGTGTGTGTGTGTGTGTGTGTGTGTGTGCTGTTTCCTTGTAATTCCACGGCTAGGAGGTGCAGACAGGCAAATCTGTGGGGCTTGCTAGCCAGGCAGCTTTGCCAAATAGGTGAGCGCCAGGCCAGTGTGAGATCTTGCCTCAAAATAACAAGGTGGATAATATCCTGGGGAAGGACTCCTGAGGTTGACCTCTGGCCTCTACATGTACATTTATACCTTCGCACATGAACACACACATACAGACACACACACACATACTACAGTACAGTTGTTTTGTGCTTTTGGTTCTTGGTCTTAATGAATAAAATACTCACTGTGTAAAGTGGAGGGGTAAATACAGAGAACAACTTCCCACAGCCTTCACAGCTCCGAGTATATCCACAGCGATCTGCCTGACACTCGATTAACCGAGGTTGAGCTGTCATTTGCTGTTTGGTGACAAGGTCAAGGACAAGGAGAGTTATTGTTGCTGGTGACATAGGTGGGAGCAAGGCCCTAAAGAGAGCAGTGAGAGCGGACATAGGACCCTGGTGCTTTAAACCCATCCTTCTTTAGTGAGTTGTCACATAGTGGGTCCTTTGGTTATAGAAAGTATTTTTCTAGCTGGTCCATTGTTCATTACTTTATTCATTCCTGTACCCATGACCTGATTCCTTCAACCATTTTCTTCTGTACAGAATATTTGTTATGTGACTGATGGTGTATTCAACAATGATATGTAGTGCAAATTCTAATTGGTCTTAATAATTAAAACCTGGAGTCAAATATTGGGGGTGGACGCTGAAAGATCAGAGAAGCAGAGCAGCCAGCTATTAGTTCTTACCTCTACGGAATCCCCCAGAACCAAGGGGGCAAGATCCTATCTCTACAGATCCTCAGACCGAATGACATCTCTAAGAAACCTCAGACTGAATCCCGAGCTCCTGTCTCCTCTTTCCTTATATTCCTCTGCCTGCTGGGTCATATCACTTCTCATCTCCCTCCTCCCTAATGCTGGGATTAAAGGTGTGAGCCACCACTTGGCTCTGTTTCTCTTTTAGACTGATTCAATCTTGTGTAGCTTAGGATGACCTTGAACTCACAGAGATCCTTCTGCTTCTGTCCTCTGAGTGCTGGAATTAAAAGTGTGCACCCCCACTACCAGCCATCTATGGCTAGCTAGTGTAGCAAGCTCAGCACCCTGGTCTTCAGGCAAGCTTTATTTGTTAAAACATGAACAAAAATATCACCACACTGATGCAGAGGCAAAATGAATATCACCCCTACTGTATTTATTTGACAGTATTAAATGAGGTCAACTAAGCAGACACACAACAGACAAACAACAACAGAGCACGACTTTTTGTTTTTCTGTACCAGCTGAACACTGTGGCTTTGGGGTCCAGCTTCTGGAACTCTCAACTTTACTGCCTTTGGCCCTGTGCAAGGTCCTACACTGCTCTGCACCCTAATATCCTTGTCTGCAATGTAGAGTCAGTAAAATAGGCCAGCCTCACAAGGTCCTTGTGAATACGACGGGAGCTCACTCATATAAAGCGTCTATAAAAGGGCTGTGTAAACGTAAGATACATACCCAGAAATGTCAAATTTCAACTTGTGGTTAGGACCATGGAGGAAAAGGAAATGGAAATAAAAGAACTGAAAAAGGAAATGAAGTCAAAATTGCTCAGTAGGTACAGTCTTTAGCTCTCTTTTCATAAAATTCTTAATTTTCAAAATTGTACTGTCTCTCTATCACTCACCCATACACTGTAGCAAAGCCAGTTTCTTCCTAGCTCCCTTGTGTCCTCTTCACTCACCTTCAAGGATAAGTCCCAAGATCCCAGAGGAAGTCTGAACCCAAGGATGACACAGAGCACCATGTATGCTAAGCTTTTTTTTTCTGTTCCACATACAGAATTTAATGCCTTTTAAGAACCTAACTGAATTCTTCAAGAAGAAGAGGCATCGTATTTTTCTTTAAAAATTTTTAATGTTTATTAATTGTACAAAACGATGAGCTTGCTCATGACTTTTCATGCATGTATATTATACTTTAATCATACCCTCCATTATCACTGGTTCCTTTCTCTCAGGTCCCCTTGCTATTCCAAAATAGCTCACCCCCTCTTAAGCCTGAGTTCTGTATGTCAGATAAAACATGATGTTTGCTGTTCTGAGTCTGGCTGATTTTGCGTAACATGATGATCTCCAGTTCCATTTATTTTCTTGTATGACGTAATTTTATTCTGATTTTCTGGCTGAGTAGAGCTCTAGGGTGTGTTTATGTCACATTTGTCTTATCTGTTCGTTAGTTGATGGGCAGCTAGGCTGGTACCACAGCTTGGTCTCGTGCATGGTGCCTTAGTAAACGTGGATGCGTAGGCATCTCTGTGGTAAGCTGGCTATGTTCCCTGGAGTAGTATGGCTGGATCATATGGGAGTTCTATTTATACGAGTATCAAGGATGTAATATGTTAACTCTTCTATCATGAAGCGATAGACTAGTAGGTTACTGTGGGTTTCATCTGCCAGGAAGCAAGATGTCAGCTGCAACATCATTTTCATTGCTGATTTGTTTTGGAGGTGATCTCATGTGGAGCCTCACAGCCCTGAACACACTTCTTCTGGAGTCTTTGTGACTCAAAACTAAACTGGCCTGGGTATTTACAAGCAGGTTGATGTAAGTAAGAATAATACAGAAGATGCTGGTGTCAGCATAGGAGCTGGAGAAGTTAATTTTTGTTTACATCTTAACAAGAGCCCTGAGAACCTCGTAGCGGTGAGGGTTTTCATCATCTTTGTTACTTCCTTTGCCATCAGTTGGACAGCCCTAGCAAGTACTGACTAGAGCTAATCAAATGTCAGATTAGCAAGCTAGCAGCCATGGCTTTATGTGATTTCTGCAGAGACAGGTAGACAGACACACTGAGGCATAAACTCATGATGGTTATGGGGGAGGCTAGAAAGAAAAGGCACGTTGTTGTTGAGGTGCTCTCTATTATGACAGGCCAGCAGCTGACTGGTCTCAGGGAATGCAGGTTTTAATGTCTGGTTCAGGAGTTTAGGGACAAGTGGTAAGTAATTAAAATTTAATCTTTTTGTAGAGTTACATCCTAAATAAATCTCTTAATCTGACTTTAAACTACGGGACTCGATGATAAGTAAATTTTAATGGAACTACTTCCTTCCCCCCGTCATTTTCAATATTTTAGAAAGAATGTGGCATTTATGGCCTCAATCAAGTTAAGAGTTCTATTAGTGGCATCCTAGTGATTTCCAAGTGGCTCAGAAATGTAATCATACTACTTGGCAAGAACATCTCGAAGAAGCGAGAAGTTTATGGCACCTAGTAATTTTTCACAGCTGTGGTATTAAAGTGATGTATAGCTCCCTTATTCATGGGAACTGTGTGGTGGGTATCATGTGATCATTGCGATTCACAGACAGCCCTTCCCTTGCAGTTCTTTCCAGAATGAGGCCAGGAACAGAGAAGCACAGATGGCCTTTAAATCCTCTTTCTTTTAAGTTACTGTGCACATTTCTTTTCGTGTTACAATATGTCACAGACTCTTCACAGGTAAAAGCAGCAACAGCTAGAAAAAGGGGCTGAGCAGACTTTTAACATCTGTTCCCTTTGCTGATAGACACAGGATCCCCTGCAAACATACAGGAGAATAATTAGACTCACTCTGTGTAAGCCAGGGGCTTCATGGAGTACACACTGTGAATGGGTGCCCTTCATCTCATATGGCTGGTTTGTACAGTCTGTAAGTTTCTGAAGGTTGCCTATGGGGTGACTTTTGCTTAGCTGCTTCCATCAGTTCTGCTTTCCTTTTTATGCACACTGCAGTGACTCAGGGGATGGCCGAGCTCCTTCCTCTGCCTTTGTCATCTTCCAGCTTTCTCCTATACCCTAAACTTCAGTTCTGTTCTTCAGCTTCTCTGAAGTGTCACTATTTATATAGAGGAGGATTGTCATCAGAAGGCAAAGGGTCACATGGCTTTGACAGAGTACAGTCTGGGTGGAATGTGGAGAACTAGTCAGGCAGTTGATCTAAACCTCTATGGTGGTTAATCTTCGTTACCAACATTGTTGGTTTAGAATCGCCTCGGAGATACACCTCCAGGTTTCTCTAGGAGGGAAGACCCACCCTGAATGTGGGCCGGGACACCGTCCCATAAGCCAAGGTCCTGGACTGAGTAAAAAGAAGGAAGTGAGCTGAGCACTTGTGTTATTTCTCAGCCTCCTCACTGTAGGTGCCCTGTGACCAACTGGCTGCCTCATGGCTTTCTGTGCTCGCAGGACTATCCCCTCAAGTCCTGAGCCAGAAAGCTGGTCATTTCCTAGGTAGCCTTTGTCTGCTTATTATCTACCTGTCTGTCTACTCGTCTGTCCATCCATCTGTCTAACTATGTATCTATGTATCTGTCTCTCTGTCTGTCTATATATCTGCCATCTAAATCTATCATCTATCTATCTATCTATCTATCTATCTATCTATCTATCTATCTATCTATCTATCATCTATCTATCTATCTATCATCTATCTATCTATCTATCTATCTATCTCTATCATCTATCTATCTATCTATCATCTATCTATCTATCTATCTATCTATCTATCTATCTATCTATCATCTATCTATCATCTATCTATCTATCTATCTATCTATCTATCATCTATCTATCTATCTATCTATCTATCTCTATCTATCATCAATCTATCATCTATCTATCTATCTATCTATCTATCATCTATCTATCTATCTATCTATCTATCTATCTCTATCTATCTATCATCTATCTATCTATCTATCTATCTATCTATCTCTATCTATCATCTATCTATCTATCTATCTATCTCTATCTATCATCTATCTATCTATCTATCTATCTATCTATCTATCTATCTATCTATCTATCTATCTCTATCATCTATCTATCTATCTATCTATCTATCTATCTATCATCTATCTATCTATCTATCTATCTATCTATCTATCATCTATCTATCTATCTATCTATCTATCTATCTATCTATCTATCATCTATCTATCTATCATCTATCTATCTATCTATCTATCTATCTATCATCTATCTATCTATCTATCTATCTATCTATCTATCTATCTATCTATCATCTATCTATCTATCTCTATCTATCATCTATCTATCTATCTATCTATCTATCTATCTATCTATCTATCTATCATCTGTCTGTCCATCTATCTATGTATCTATGTATCTGTCATTTGTCTGTCTGTCAGTCTATCTATGTATCTGTCTGTCTGTCTGTCTGTCTGTCTGCCAGTCTGTATGTCTATCTATGTATCTGTTATCTGTCTGTCTGTCTGTCTGTCTGTATATCTGTCATCTATCTATTTAGCTATCTGTCTGTCCATCCATCTACCTATGTATCTGCCATCTAAATCTATCTATCTATCTATCTATCTATCTATCTATCTATCTATCTATCTATCTATCTATCTATCTATCTGTTTTATTGTTTCAGCCAAGAGAAGAGTAACTAATAAATTCTTTCCCTATTTGTAGAGGTATCAGTGCTCACCTCACAGACTCATAGAGGAGAAATGTGCTGATTCCTGGGATAGCATAATGCCTGAGGAAAGAACTCACATGATAGCAATACATGTTGTCTTTGGGGGGAGCAGGGTCTTGCTCCTTCCTGAGCGTGGGACCACAGGCTTGTGCCAGTCCTTCAGTTGTTATCATTATAGTTTGTTATCCTTAAACTGCAGTGGCCAGGACTACGATGTAGAGGAGCCCAAGGCAGAGCCAGACAATCAGTCAGGTGCCCAGAGAAGACAGGAGGTGTGGATGGGAAAGTTGATTAGCCTGAGGGAATGGGAAGGACCTGCTGGGGAAGGCAAAAGCTGGGAGCTTTGAAGAGCAGTGGAGAATAAACCACAGGCTACTAGTGGAAAGAATACGACCTTGAGGCTGAGGCATTGCCAAAACACAGTTAAGTTCCTGCTGGGACTGGAGCCAGCCACGGCAGAGTGACCAGCCCAAGGCCTCCTGGGAAAAGCTTGTGTGCCAGACATGGGAGCTGATAATTAGGTTAACCACAGCAGGCATAGATTGTGACAATAGAGCAGAGGTGGCTTCAAGTAGACAGTTGAGACTGAAAGGAGATTATTAGGAACTAGTCAGGAGAAAGTCCTGATCCCAGGCTGCTTACTTCCTTGGGCCTCTGGGTAGGAAGAGGGTGTAAGGAAGATTCGTCCTGAGAGACGAATCTGTCAGTGTCAGACAAGTCTATGTATATTATTCCACCTTTGGTCAACCTGTCTACAGTGGTAAATCATGAAAGAAAAATAGTCATTTACTACGCTTGTGGAAATTTTCAACATTTCTTTTGTCAGGCTTTCTCAAATATTTTGTACAATAAACAGATCAGTCTGAGCGTTCTGCTGTCAGAATTGCTTATGGCTGTCCATCTGTCATCTATCTATCTATCTATCTATCTATCTATCTATCTATCTATCTATCTATCTATCTATCTATCTATCATCTACTATCTATCTATCTATCTATCTATCTATCATCTATCTATCTATCATCTGTCATCTATCTATCTCTATCTATCATCTATGTATCTATGTGTCTATCATCTATTTGTTTTTTTTTTCTTTTTCTTTTTGGTTTTTTGAGACAGGGTTTCTCTGCAGCTTTTTTAGAGCCTGTCATGGAACTAGCTCTTGTAGACCAGGCTGGCCTCGAACTCACAGAGATCCGCCTGCCTCTGCCTCCCGAGTGCTGGGATTAAAGGCGTGCGCCACCACCGCCCGGCTTCTATCATCTATTTGTATATCCATTTGTCATCTATGTATGTATGTATGTATGTATGTATGTATGTGTGCATGTATCTACCTATCTATCTTCATCGTCTGTTTTTATACCTATCTGGTATGTGTAGATGGGTAGATATATAACCTTCAGCAGAGCTGTTGAACAATTGAGATTTCCAGGTCCTGCCCTATAACTACTAAGACTCCATCTCCAGGACAAACTCCCAGGAATTTGTGTTTCTGCGCATCCCAGGCACTTTACCTGGGCAGCTTGGGATAACTATCATCTGTGTCTAATGAAAGACATAATTTCTTGCAGGTCGAGGATTCTAGCATTTAAATCTTCTGCTATGGCCTTATTGTACCGTGATTCTTCCTCTGAGAGCTCCTACACTACTAGACTAGTAGTTTAATGTAGGGGTTTTCAGCTGGAGGTGCCTTTCTCCCCAGTGAACATCCAGCAGTATCTGGAGACACTTGTGGATGCCAAGCGAATCTGACAGAAGCTGGAGCTAAGGCTTTTAGTGACCAGACAGGATGCAGTCATGCTAACCGTTCCACAGTGAACAGGAGAGCCTCCCATAACAATGATTTATCAATAAGAAACCCTGGTTTAGGCCCAAGGTCTGGATCTATTAACATGTGAATGAGTTCCTAAGTGAAATTTTAAATTGTAGTATATGTTATGTGCAGAAGAATTCCAGCCACAGACTTTCCTGCACCCTTTTCTGGAATATTCTCATTCTTCTCTCAAAATCACTGCTTTGATTTCTTCATCATAGGTTAAGTATTGCCTGTGTCTGAGCCTCCTATAAATGGAACCATCCGGCAGGCCTTGTTTTGTGCTGGCTTCTTTTGCTTAGCCTGTTATTTGGGAGGCAGTCATATTGCTACAATGTTTCACCTTTTCATTCATTCCTTGGTATGTATACCATAATATAGTTACCATTTTTACTGTAGATGGGTCTTCCTGTTTTAAGGTTGGGTTATTCTGAATAAAGCTGCTATAGGGATTTTTTTAAAAAAGTCATAAAATTCTCCACTGTGGAAGGGTTATTAGCATGACTCACCATACAATTTTTATTTGTTTTTATTAATGTGTATGTGTGTACCTGCATGAGTTCCATGTGCATACAGGTGTCCACGGAAGCCAGAGCAGAGCATTGGATCTCCTGTAACTGGAGTTAGAGGTGGTTGTAAGGCACCCAGTATGAATGCAGGACCCCAGTGCTCTTAAACACAGAGCCATCTCTCTAGTCCTGTGCCACCTCAGACTTTTAAATAAGGAGATTGACTTAGAAGACAGAGGCCCTTGGGTGAATGAGGAAAGCAACAGTTACCAGTAGGCAGTGGGCACATGGATACAGTGGGCATAGCAAAGAGCAAGGGCTAACTCGGCTCATTACAGAACAGACTGTGAGAACTTCTGCGTCCAACTGACACACATAGTTTGATGCTGCAAACTCATAATCTTAGCATTTGAGAGGGATTTTGGAGTCCCGCTGGCTTGGGCTATACCGTCAAACCTTGTCTTAGAACAAAAAATTAAAAAAAAAGCTATTCATAGTTTTTGTCTTGACATGTATAATCATACAGCAGTTAGGACTGTGTCTTCATCCAAGTTAGGCATTTGTAACATATATGTAGCATGTATTGTGTATGTTATACTTTTTATGAGATATAACAGTATTTACAACACACTATTTATATATGTACATTCTAGAATACCATGCATGCCATTTATGCATATATAATTATATCCAATAAATGTAAACGTGAATAAAGTGTACCTTATTTTAGTTCTGTAAAATATCTCTTCTAGCTATATAAGAAATATGGTTATGCAGCTATGTGGCTGATTTTGTACTAATCCAACTAAACAATGACTGCTTGCCACTCAGGATAGTTCAGTCTCCTGCTTTTGGATGACCTGTGTAAACTTTTAAAAATAGTTTTATTTTTATTTTGTGTGTGTGCTTGCACATGTGCCACAATGTAAGTGTAGAAGTCGGAAGACAACTTGTGGGAGTCAGTTCCTTCTTTTGACCATGTCGTTTTGGGGGAGAAGGCTACCAGACATGGTGGCAATTGTCTTTACCTGCTGAGCTGTCTCACTGGCACCGTAAACTAGTCCTTAAATGTAGGATATTATTTAAATTAAATCTTTATCGGTCCATATTTTGACTCATTTTGTTTCTTTTTTTTAAATATACTTTCTTTATACCACTTACTTAAGAGTTGCCTTTTTTTTGGTTAATTGCTTCAGTTTATTAGATACATAACAGCATTGATCCTTCCTCTCAAGTAAACCATTTTTTTTGTTTTTTTTTTTAAATATATTTATTATACGGATTTTGGATTTTGTGACCAGTTCTTGTCACAGCGCAGGTCTTGCTGGCCTAGAGCTTAGCTTGCTAACTAGGCCAGGCTGTGGTTCAAATTGCAGCAATCCTGCCTGTGCCTCTTGATTGCAGGCGTACTCACGTCTGGCTTGGGGAAGCAGCTTATTCCAAGTGTTATTTAGTCCATGTACGATATGTGGGGTTGCTCATTACGTTTTGCTGTCTACTCAGAAAGTAGAGATTAGATGACCTTTTGTTTTCCACCGTCTCCCCAGAAAATAAAGACACTATACTGAAGTCTGTGGTCACATAGGAGATCCGGATCACAGGGGAGAAAGCTCCCGTTGTTCAGAAAGTGCGCACATGTGATGTGCTAGTCTCTTTGTAACTTGTCGCCTTGGTCGACACAGCTGAATTAAAACACCAGTCAAAAATGCGTAACTGTAAGCCCATCTTCCTAAAACAGGTCATGTTCACCGACAAAGCTGACTTAAAACGCCAATTAAAAACAGGGAAATGTAATTTGCATACCTATTTAATGGTGGCAGTTTATCAACTTTACTCATCTTTACTGAGTTTATAGAAAAGTTATCTTTATTCCATGGTTCTTTCTAAGAACCCGCCAGTTCCATGATTATGTATAAGCCCCTCTTCTGTTGCTTAACCGTGCCTTAGAGGGTGTTACAAATCGCCACCAAAGAAACCAGGGGAGGTTGAACTATCTATAGTCTGCTTTAAAATGCTTGCATCCCCTATGGATGAGTGAGAGGAGTGAGGAACTGTACGGCTCACATGCACTAACAACCTCTTTTCATTGTGCTTATCTAGAGATATCACACAAAAGTCGTCCCCCCGACCCCCGACTCTCAGCAAAGTCTCTGCTTCTTGTTTTCTGTGTGTTTGTTGGTGCGATGGGAGACTTGAGAGGAAATAGTGTCTCCTGGCTTCCAGCTCAGCTCCCTGAACCGGAACAGCTGGTTTCATCTGATTTATGTACTGAGGGAAATACAGGCTATGAAAGACGTTCTTTGAAAAAAAGTAACTCCAAGTCCAAACAGCGAACAGGCCATCTTAGAACCCACAGGCTTCACAGAATGTTCAAGGATATTTAACAAAAGCCGAGCGATAGGAGATTATCTTAGAACACAGGGAAGGGATTGCTTGGGAGAGGGGCTCCAGGTGGCAGGAGAGAGATTAGCTTTCCTTCTGAACGTGACAGAGAAAAGGAAAGGATGGGAATGGTTGTGCCATTGATGAAGCAGCTTTACTGGGCTGTCATAGGTAGCATGTCTTATCTGTGAGTGTGGCTGGTTTATATAAGCCTCCCTTTAGAATACCCAGAACATCCCGAGAAACAATTTAAAGAGGAAAGATTTATTGGGCTCATGATTTCAGAGAGTTCAGTTCATGGTCAGCTGGCTCTCTTGTTTTTAGGCCTTCATGAGGCAGAGTAACGTCGCTATAGGGCATTTACTGCCCATCATGATAGGCAGGAAGTAGAGAAAGACAGGCAGGAAGGAGGCGTAGCTAGATCTAGCCCTCAAAGGACCTGCCGCCAGTGACCTATTTGTCCCACCCAAGTCTCACCAAATAAAGTTCCTAGCCCTCCCAAAACAGTGCCATCATCTGAGGACCAAGCCATCAACCAGGCAGCCCATTGTGGGCATGGCATGTTCAAACCATACAACAGTTATGTGGCACTGACATACCCCAGCCAGCATTTGCATTCTCTTTTCTGTCTGCATGCATGGTGGGGGACGGTTCCACACTGAAGTAACTAATGACCCACCTAAGTCCAAAGGAGCAATGACAAACCACAAAATAAGCAAAAGCCGGTGGCAGTTACCACTGCTGGTGTTTGTCATCAAGATAAGTAGGGTCACTATTTTTAGCTTAGATTAGGCCCAAAGGAAACTTCTCGACTTGGGCAGTATAGGGATCCCAAACCTTTTTTGCTTCTACTGCTCACTCTTGGCTTTGTTCATTGTTTTTTTTCTTCCTAACCAGTTACAGTCAAATATAAATACTAACTTAATATTTTATTGTTCCAGAGCCAAATGGAAGTGATTTTAGGTTTCCCTTCTGTTTTGGGATACTCAAAGCCTTGATCAGTTTTATGTCTGCTCATGATTACTTTAACAGTTATTTTTCCTTTTTCATTAACACATAATAATGTACACATTATACATATTTGTGGAGTGCAGTGTGGTATTTTGTACATGTAGACAATATAACGGTAAAGTACTAAGATCTACACAATTTTAATCTTTTCTGTGAGTGATGTTCATGTGTGTGGAGAGCTAACCCTTTTAGCTATTTCGAGGGTTTACTATTCTTCCAGAGTGCCCAGGTTCAGTTTCCAGCACCCACACCAGGTGGTTCACAACAATCTGCAACTCCAGTTTCAGGGGATCCAACACTGTCTGGCCTTCTCATGCACCTGCAGGCACGTGAGGCACATGAAGACATGCAGGCATGTGCACACATGCATCCATTACTAAAAATAAATAAATCTGAACAAATATTAGTCCACCATGATTCTGGGAGTCAGTGTTTCTGTTAATGTTATTTGATATATGGGAGCACTAGAGACTTTCAGAAGTTAAACATTAAAGCATTTATTAAAAACTAAATACCACTTCTTTGGCAGCTCACATTTTTATTTGAGATTCTACTACATAAAACTGAGGATGTAAAAGATATGCACATGATATTTTTTTCTGGTGCTTGTAATTTGTCCAAATACTTTCTAGAACCATGACTTGAGCAGCATTAAAATGGGAATTATGAATAAGCATCGCTAATCAAGTATATGAAGCTCGCTTCTCCTGAGCACATCGTTTGAACACGAAATGTGCCCAGACTCACGCCATTCCTGCAGATACAAAGACTTGTGAGTCTGACTTGAGGTCCTGCAGAAGAAACAGAAACACATGCAATGAGGCCGCAATAGCAAGCAGCTTGTCCTGGCTGAGGTAATTCAGGGAGAAGCTGAAATGAAAGCAGAGGTTCGAAATGATTGATATTTGCTGGCAGAAGTCGGGAAGGCTATCAAATTGCCGTCCTGTGTCTAAGCTGAACAGTGTTAGAGCTTGCCATTTCAAATTGATACAACATTCTATTACAACTTAATTTTCCAGTAAAGTTGGCACTATAGACATTCTTGGGTTTTATAAAAGTATTTTTCATTTCTTATAGATACAAGGAATGCAATGCTTTAAAAATACCTATGGGGAAGACCATTTTGGATATTTTTTTGAAGAATAGGTTTACATTTTTTTAAGATTAGACCACATTTTGGAATAGTATGCATATCAATGCTTCTTCATAGTAGTCTTGTTTTTTTTTTTTTGTGAAATGAACTTGTGACAATTTCTTGAAAATATAATTTCTAGGTGAGTTTTACACAACAGTCACTTCTGTCCTATTCCTTTTGCACACTATATGTACAATTCTATAGTTTTATATAACTCATAGGCTCAAATCACATCTTATTTTTTAAATCGCCTAGTGTTTTACGAAGCACCTACCTGATCGGAGATAATCATCTCTGAGTTTTGTGAGTGACTACTAAGATTTAGTGATGTTCTAAAAAGACCTGGGTCCAGTGTAGGAGAACCAGTTTGGGGGCGCCGTGAGAACAAAGGGAGAAGCAGATAGAATCAAGCCTGCATAGAGTGCAATTTCTTGGGGGAACTTAGTCACAGAAGCATGTCTTAGGCGGCAGCAAGGTCCATGCATCCCATAGGATTTGAGTCAGAAAGGAGGGAGGAGATAAAAATGACTTCGTTCTCTCTGGAATGCACCCAGCTTATCTCTAAGTGACATCCAAGATGGTAGGTACATTCGGTGCCAGGATCTCATCATAAATCTCCAGCCACTTTAATGGCTTTATGTATTTATAGTATGGTGGGAACCTGTGTGGAGAAAAGTAGCCAGGGGCAGTCATGATGGCTGTGACGCATGGCGGTAGCAATAAGGTCAAGTTGGATCATCTCTACGGGGAGAAAAGGATGCAGTGGATTGTGTTGCTCTAGAATCAATATTTTCCTTTACCTCTGCATAGCCTTCATATACGTCACACCGTAGGTAGCGCTGTGACATCCCGAAATATAGTATTTCAAGTTATTTGCTTGTTTTATGTGTTTGGGTGTTTTGCCTGCATGTTTGTGCACCACATGTGTGCCTGGCACCCTCCTAGGCAAGAAGAGGGCACTGAATCCCTTGGGACTAGAGCTACAGACAGTTGTGAACTGCCATGTGCAGGCTGGGAATCAAACCCCGGTCTCCCGGAAGAGCAGCCAGTGTTCTTGACTGCCGAGCTATCTGTTCAGCCCCTTGGTCTTCTATGTTTGTGCCAGTCACACAGCTGCTTAGTAGCCTCTTCGAATTTCTCATTGTTTGAGGATGAAGATCACTTTCCTTCAGAACTGTTGTCTGCTTTTTGCTGTAGCCTGACTCAGTTTAGCCTCAGGCTTCCCTGTGCCATGACTCCCCCACTGGAGGAATTAGATATTCTTTTTGTGTGTTTACCACACCTGCCTTTTGTTTTTTTTTCTTCTCCGATTGGAGGATATGTATTATTCTAAAATGCTCATTCATTTGTGTGTATCAGTGGATCCAAAGGTAGAAATTTCAACTGTGATATACTTTATTATTCATCGTTTTGATCATCAGTGTTTGATGCATCGCAGATTAAAGATTGTTTCATCTAATGATTGTGTATTCTCCCCCCGAGCCCTACATAATTATGATGCTTATCAAGAATCCTTTAATAAATTATACCCTTTAAAATCAAATGTTAATTGTTATTTTCAGGATACTATTTTTCTAAGTAGTTTTGGATATTTTATGCATATATCAGCTTTTACACTAGTTCTGTTTATATTTGTAACTAATAAAACCAGCCATTACTACTGTAGCAGATTACTATAAACTTAGAGCAACAGAAGTCTATTACTTGACAGTGTTGGAGGTCAGACACCTGAAATAGGTCTTACGGTGCTAAAGGCAGTGAGTTGGCAGGACTCTCTTCCTTCTGGATGCTCCAGGGGAGAATCTGTTCTTGCTTTTCATAGCTCCTGGAGGTTTCATGCACTCCTTGGCTTGTGGCCACTTCCAGAAATTGCATCACTTTGATATGTGTTTCAAGGGTCATAGCTCTTTCTTTGACTCTCTTGCTTCCTCAAGAAATGATTCTGTGATTGCACTGGATGGGCTTGGTGAGAATACGCAGGATAGCTGAGAGTACCCAGGATAGCCCCCATTTCATGACCTACTGAGAGTACCCAGGTTGGCCCCTACTTCATGACCTGCTGAGAATATCCAGGTATAGCCCCCTCCCCCACTTCATGACCCTTTGTTTAACCCTTCAAGGTCCTTTTGCCATGTGATTCATTAGGAATTAGGACATGAAGCTGAGTGTGGTTTCTCCCTTCAGTATCTCCACACTTTGGAGGTAGAGACAGGAGTTTGGGAATTCAGGATCATCTTTGACTGCACAGCCAATTTAATACCTACCTGGGCTACATGGAGTCCTGTCTCAAAAACCAAAAGCAAACCAAAAGCAACCCAAACTGAATTAAGTAGGACATGGACATCTTTTCAGGGACATTAATGCATCCACTAAATGGACTAAATTGAGAGTTACTTATTTTCCTAAACTGAGTGTAAAACTAAATTAGTAATTGATAAGAAAAACCAAACAACAAAACAAACAAGCAAATAGACAAGAAAGAAAAGAAAAAGCCCCAAACTTCATAACACAGACTACAGGATGAGTGGAACATTTATCCATTTACACAGAGTTTTGGGTATGACCAGTTATAGAATACGCTCCATGTGGAGAAATCTCACAATTCTGTACAATCAAAAAGTATGCCTTGCATGGGAGGATGAACGTGATTTTAAAAGATTATGTTAGAGTTGGGCAGATGGCTTGATCTGTAAAGTGTCTGCCACCAACACACAAGGAACCGAGTTCAGATTCCAGGCACCATATGAAAACGGAGTGTGGTTGCTCATGTCTGTAATCCTAGAGTTGGGGGAAGGTGGAGACAAATGGATCCCTGTAGCTTACTGGTCACCCAGACCAGCCAATCAATGAACTCTGGATTCAGGGAAAGACCCTTCTCAAAAGATAAAGCAGAGAGTGATAGTGGAAGATATCCATGTCAGCCTCTGGAATACACCACACTATACAATAAAAATAATCAAATATGTTGTTTACTGAGTTACAAGTGACATATTCAAGTAGGGGACAAAGCATTGAGTTTGACTTGTAAAATATAGAGGTTATGGATCTTGTTCTATTTTGGGCATTAAATGAATAAAAATCATTACAAAATACTTTTTGAATGAAAATTTATCCATAAAACAACAAATAAGCACAGCTGTAGCAATTTTACTTAAGATTTCTGTGGAGGACCTGCTACTACTTCTCGTGTGAGAAGCTCTCCATGGTCTCACAGACACAAATACCATGTTGAGCTTCTCTTCAGTTGTAGGAGCTAAGACCTTTGCTCTCTGGATACATGGTCTCCATCACAGGAAGCCACAACTGGACATGGTACAGAGACCAAGGGACTGTGGGAGCCTTGCCCCAGTACACACATCTTTACCAGACCTCCAGCACTTGAGGCTAGGGGGGAGCATCAACGAAGGGCGTTGGGTCAGGTGGGGAATGACTGAAAGAACCAGAAGACCAGGAAGTCTGCAGTGAGAGCATGTTTCCTAGAAATGGCTTTCTAAACCAGGACCCGAAGAATGACAATTTCAATAGACATGCTAATGCAGAAGGGGGGAATACCTCATGAAGTCCCGCTCCCAGGTAAAGAACTATAGGCAACTAATGATTGCACAACAAGGGAGAATTAGCCTCTCCCAGGAATGAGCCCCCTAATTAGTTACCCAATACAAAACGGTTATCCCTGAATTCATATACACACAAACAACAAAAACAGACTCAGCAGGTTGTGTTTGCATATTTGTGCACCCTCTTCCTCTTTCTATTATATATATATATATATATAATATATGTTACATATATTTATATTATATATAATATATTTACATATATTATATTATATTTATAATATAGGCTATATATTATACATAAAAATTAAAGAAAAAGAGATTTTCAGTTTGAGTGAGAAAGGAGGGGTAAAATGGGAGGGATTGGAGGGAGTAAAGGGAAGGGAGAAGTGATTTAATTATATTTTAATTGAAATATGTTAAATAAAAATAATGCAGAAAGATAGAAGGTCAACAGAATACTTTATAAAACATTTGATACTCAAAATATGTAGCTTTCCTCTGAACTCCTCTGAAACTGTGACTGCTTTTGTCTTGTGACATGTCTCTTTATTGTGTAGGTACAAAACTGTGGGAAACTAGGTTCTCTAAAGTAGGAGTCTTCAGGACATGGATTAGTCACCTTTTATCTGGAGTGGATGAAGTCAGCTTCAAATTGTCACACAGGATAAGTGAAGAGACATCCTCCTGTTCCAGCTGGAAAACCTTAATATTGTAAAAGGTTTTGATGGAGTGATATTTGTAGCTCATGTATCCTTTTCCCTTAGGCATTGCCCTCTCAGGAGACATAGTACTGTTAGCTGTGCTTCCTCGGAGGATGAGAGCTCTGGAGGACACAGATGGCATTTGCTTCATTTGCTTCTTCCTTTATGTTTTTTTTTGTTTGTTTTTATTTTTGAGACAAGGTTTCTCTGTGTATCTCTAGTTGTCTTGGAATTCACTCTGTTGACCAGTCTGGCCTCGAACTCATAGAGATCCGCCTGCCTCTGCCTCCTTGAGCGCTGGGATTGAAGGCATGCACCACTAGTGCCCAGCTATATTTGCTTCTTTTTGAGCACTTCTGATGGAGCTCCTTTTGGCTTTCCATTCTTACGTGCTTACGGCAACTTTTAGGCTTTAGTCAAGAAAGGTATCTCAGGAGGGGTGAGTTTCCAGAGCGTAGACATGGAATGTTCTAGTAGAGCTTGCACATATACTCAAACGACTCCTTTGGAATTGTTCAAATAGCGTGCCTAAGTAATAGAGACGCTTATCTCCTGTGTTCCTCATCAGGGACAAGTTTCTAGAATTCCCAGGAAAACCTAGCTAGTGGAATGTTCACAAGAAGAGGGTTGCGCTTCAGAAAGGGTATGAAGAGTCAGAGGGTAAAAGTTGCTTATGGAAAGACTGATGTACCATCGTGTAATTATTACATCTAGCCGAGAGAGAGAAGGTTTGTGCCATGTTTTGGGCTGTGAGTGTTTATTCGTCTATGAAGCTAAGAACATTTCCCTACACTGTCGGAACTTTGGATGCACTGTCTCTTTATGTTAGGATGGATTTAAAGAGCCTGGGTTTATTAACCGTACTGAGCACAACTCTGTTGGGGAGGCGTTCTGCTAGCAGCCAAAGGTGATGGCTTCTCTCTGGGAAGCTGAGCTACTTAGCGGTTCGTTCAGTTTTATAGAGGAATTAGCTGTTCCTCCCGCATTAGCTGTTGAGTGTTCCTGGGGAGTTAGTTGCTGTGTGACAGTCACTTATCCACTGGAGAATTGCCAGAGTTTTGACATCAGCTACTTTTTAGGGGATCAAATTTAAAAAAAAGGTGCGGGCTAGTGCTTTCTGGAGAAGCTAGAAATAGAGTCGCCTTAAAAAATAACCATGAGGTCCCTTCCCAGCTTGCACCCAGAATCCTCCCCCCCTCCCCCTTCCTCATCCTCCCGTCTTTGGGGCCACAAAATCCCACAGCTCAGCCTGTTTGGGCTCTGGGGACCTGGAATTGAGTGCACCCAGGCCGGTGGGAGGTCCCCTCCTTCATTTGACTGCCCGGAGCAAGGTAGGCCTTTGTCTGAGAGCTGCTTGGCCTGCAAGGGGACCTGAAAGTCTGCAGGAGGATCCATCGTTCTTTGGGGTGAGTGAGGAGTGAGTGCCCGAACCGCGGCAGCTGCCCGGTGAGGGACCACCGACTCTCCACAACTCCCCCTGCCACCAGCACACTTCCTGCTCTTCCTGCAGGGGTTATTCTCCCCGGATACCGCCTCTCTCTCCCTGTCCCTTCCCAGCTTGCACCCAGAATCCTCCCCCCCTCCCCCTTCCTCATCCTCCCGTCTTTGGGGCCACAAAATCCCACAGCTCAGCCTGTTTGGGCTCTGGGGACCTGGAATTGAGTGCACCCAGGCCGGTGGGAGGTCCCCTCCTTCATTTGACTGCCCGGAGCAAGGTAGGCCTTTGTCCGAGAGCTGCTTGGCCTGCAAGGGGACCTGAAAATCTGCAGGAGGATCCATCGTTCTTTGGGGTGAGTGAGGAGTGAGTGCCCGAACCGCGGCAGCTGCCCGGAGAGGGACCACCGACTCTCCACAACCCCCCCTGCCACCAGCACACTTCCTGCTCTTCCTGCAGGGGTTATTCTCCCCGGATACTGCCTCTCTCTCCCTGTCCCTTCCCAGCTTGCACCCAGAATCCTCCCCCCCCTCCCCCTTCCTCATCCTCCCGTCTTTGGGGCCACAAAATCCCACAGCTCAGCCTGTTTGGGCTCTGGGGACCTGGAATTGAGTGCACCCAGGCCGGTGGGAGGTCCCCTCCTTCATTTGACTGCCCGGAGCAAGGTAGGCCTTTGTCTGAGAGCTGCTTGGCCTGCAAGGGGACCTGAAAGTCTGCAGGAGGATCCATCGTTCTTTGGGGTGAGTGAGGAGTGAGTGCCCGAACCTCGGCAGCTGCCCGGTGAGGGACCACCGACTCTCCACAACTCCCCCTGCCACCAGCACACTTCCTGCTCTTCCTGCAGGGGTTATTCTCCCCGGATACCGCCTCTCTCTCCCTGTCCCTTCCCAGCTTGCACCCAGAATCCTCCCCCCCTCCCCCTTCCTCATCCTCCCGTCTTTGGGGCCACAAAATCCCACAGCTCAGCCTGTTTGGGCTCTGGGGACCTGGAATTGAGTGCTCCCAGGCCGGTGGGAGGTCCCCTCCTTCATTTGACTACCCGGAGCAAGGTAGGCCTTTGTCTGAGAGCTGCTTGGCCTGCAAGGGGACCTCACAGTCTGCAGAAGGATCCATCATTCTTTGGGGAAGAGATGGGCAGGCGCCAATGCAGGAGCTCCTCCAACAACATGAAAGGCAACATGACATCACCACAAGCCAGACATCCCGAAACAACAAGAATTGAACACCCTACCCCAGAAGATATAGAAGAAACCGACATTAAACAGTACTTTATAAAAATAATAGAGGACCTTAAACAGGAGGTAAAAAACTGCCATAAAGAAATGGAGATGACAAACAAAAAGGTAGACGAAATAAATAAATCTCTCAAAGATACCCAAGAAAAACAAGAAAAACAAGAAAAAGCAATCAAACAGGTAAGGGAAACAGTACAAGACCTGATAAATGAAATGGAGGTATTGAAGAAAACACAATCTGAGGGACGACTGGAAATGGAAACTCTGAGTAAACGAACAGAAACTTCAGAGACAAGTATTTCCAACCGAATACAAGAGATGGAAGAAAGAATCTCGGACTCTGAAGATACTATAGAAGAAATAAACTCACAGATTAAAGAACTAAACAAATCTAACAAATTCTTAACACAAAACATTCAGGAAATCTGGGACACCATGAAAAGACCAAACCTAAGAATAATTGGGGTAGAAGAAGGAGAAGAATTACAACTCAAAGGCCCAGAAAACATATTCAACAAAATTATAGAAGAAAACTTCCCCAACCTAAAGAAGGATGTTCCTATGAAGGTACAAGAAGCCTACAGAACACCAAATAGACTGGATCAAAAGAAAGCATCCCCACGCCATATAATAATCAAAACACAAAACATACAGAATAAAGAACAGATATTAAGAGCTGCAAAGGAAAAAGGTCAAGTAACATATAAAGGGAAACCTATCAGAATTACACCTGATTTCTCAATGGAAACCATGAAAGCCAGAAGAGCTTGGATAGATGTGCTACAGACACTTAGGGAACATGGATGCAAGCCTAGACTATTATACCCAGCAAAGCTTGCATTCACCATTGATGGAGAAAACAAGATATTCCAGGACAAAAACAGATTTAAACAATACGCAGCCACAAATCCAGCCTTGCAGAAAGTAATAGAAGGAAAATCACAAACCAAGGAGTCCAACAACGCCGACAATAACTCAGGCATCTAGCGACCCTTCACCAGCACAACTAGAAGAAGGGAAACACACAAACTCTACTACTAAAAATGACTGAAGTTAACAACCACTGGTCATTAATATCACTTAATATCAATGGACTCAATTCACCTATAAAAAGGCACAGGCTAAGAGACTGGATACGAAAACAGAATCCAACATTTTGCTGTTTACAAGAAACACACCTCAACCACAAAGACAGGCACCTACTCAGAGTAAAGGGTTGGGAAAAGGTTTATCAAGCAAATGGCCCTAAGAAACAAGCGGGTGTGGCCATACTAATTTCCAACAAAGTTGACTTCAAACTAAAATCAATCAGAAGAGATGGAAAGGGACACTTTATACTCATAACAGGAAAAATCCTTCAGAATGAAGTCTCAATCCTGAATATCTATGCCCCTAATATAAAAGCTCCCAGTTATGTAAAAGAAACACTTCTAGAACTCAAGGCAGCCATCAAACCACACACACTAATAGTTGGAGACTTCAACACTCCTCTCTCACCAATGGACAGGTCAATCAGACAGAAACCTAACAGAGAATTGAAAGACTTAATGGAGGTAATGAACCAAATGGACTTAACAGACATCTATAGAACATTCCACCCAAATAGGAAAGAATATACCTTCTTCTCTGCGGCTCATGGAACCTTTTCGAAAATTGACCATATACTTGGTAACAAAGCAAACTTCCACAGTTACAAAAAAATATTAGTAACCACCTGTGTCTTATCGGATCACCATGGATTAAAATTAGAATTCAACAACAATGCTACCCCCAGAAGGCCCACAAACTCATGGAAACTGAACAGTCAACTACTGACCCACACCTGGGTCAAGGAAGAAATAAAGAAAGAAATTAAAGTCTTTCTTGAATTTAATGAAAACAAAGACACAACATACTCAAACCTATGGGACACAATGAAAGCAGTGCTAAGAGGAAAGTTCATAGCACTAAGTGCCCACTTAAAGAAAACGGAGAAAGCACTCATTGGTGACTTAACAGCACACCTGAAAGCTCTGGAAAAAAAAGAAGCAGACTCACCTAGGAGAAGTAGAAGACTGGAAATAATCAAACTGAGGGCAGAAATCAACAAAATAGAAACACAGAAAACAATCCAAAGAATCAATGAAACAAGAAGCTGGTTCTTGGAGAAAATCAACAAGATTGACAAACCCTTAGCCAATCTAATCAAACGGCAGAGGGAGAACACGCAAATTAACAAGATCAGAAATGAAAAGGGGGACATAACCACAGACACAGAGGAAATTCAGAAAATCATTAGATCTTACTACAAAAGCCTGTATGCCACAAAATTGGAAAATGTAAAAGAAATGGACAGTTTTTTAGATAAATACCATATACCAAAGTTAAGCCAGGACCAGGTAAATGCTCTAAATCGTCCTGTTAGTCGCGAAGAATTAGAAACTGTTATCAGAAACCTCCCTACCAAAAAGAGCCCAGGACCAGATGGTTTCAATGCGGAATTCTACCAGAACTTCCAAGAAGACCTAATACCTATACTCCTTAAGGTATTTCATAATATAGAAACACAAGAGTCACTGCCAAATTCCTTCTATGAAGCTACAGTTACCCTGATACCTAAACCACACAAAGACTCAACCAAGAAAGAGAATTACAGGCCAATCTCACTCATGAACATGGACGCAAAAATTCTCAATAAAATACTGGCAAACCGAATCCAAGAACACATTAGAAAAATTATCCATTACGATCAAGTAGGCTTCATCCCAGAGATGCAGGGCTGGTTCAACATACGAAAATCTATTAATGTAATCCATCATATAAACAAACTGAAGGAAAAAAACCATATGGTCATCTCATTAGATGCTGAAAAAGCATTTGACAAAATTCAGCACCCTTTTATGATAAAGGTCTTGGAGAGATTAGGGATACAAGGGTCATTCCTAAATATAATAAAAGCTATTTACAGCAAACCGACAGCTAACATCAAATTAAACGGAGAGAAACTCAAGGCTATCCCACTAAATTCAGGAACACGACAAGGCTGTCCACTCTCTCCTTATCTCTTCAATATAGTGCTTGAAGTTCTAGCAATAGCAATAAGACAACATAAGGGAATCAAGGGGATCCAATTTGGAAAGGAAGAAGTTAAACTTTCATTATTTGCAGATGATATGATAGTATACATAAGCGACCCCAAAAACTCCACCAAAGAACTCCTACAGCTGATAAACTCCTTCAGTAACGTGGCAGGATACAAGATCAACTCCAAAAAATCAGTCGCCCTCCTATACACAAAGGATAAGGAAGCAGAGAGGGAAATCAGAGAAGTATCACCTTTCACAATAGCCACAAATAGCATAAGATATCTGGGAGTATCGCTAACCAAGGAAGTGAAGGATTTATATGACAAGAACTTTAAGTCTTTGAAGAAAGAAATTGAAGAGGATACCAGAAAATGGAAGGATCTCCCCTGCTCGTGGATTGGGAGGATCAACATAGTAAAAATGGCAATTCTACCAAAAGCAATCTATAGATTCAATGCAATCCCAATCAAGGTCCCATTAAAATTCTTCACAGAGATTGAGAAGACAATAATCAACTTTATATGGAAAAACAAGAAACCCAGGATAGCCAAAAAAATCTTATACAATAAAGGTACTTCTGGAGGCATTACCATCCCTGACTTCAAACTCTATTACAGAGCTACAGTATTGAAAACGGCTTGGTATTGGCATAAGAACAGAGAAGTTGACCAATGGAATTGTATAGAAGACCCGGATCTTAAACCACAAACCTATGAACACCTGATTTTTGATAAAGGAGCCAAAAGTACACAATGGAAAAAAGAGGGCATCTTCAACAAATGGTGCTGGCATAACTGGATGTCAACCTGTAGAAGAATGAAAGTTGATCCATATCTATCACCATGCACAAAACTCAAGTCCAAATGGATTAAAGACCTCAATATTAATTTGAACACATTGAGATTGATAGAGGAGAAAGTGGGAAGTACTCTACAACAAATGGGCACAGGGAACCGTTTCCTATGCATAACCCCAGCTGCACAGACTTTAAGGGCAACATTGAATAAATGGGACCTCCTGAAGTTGAGCAGCTTCTGTAAAGCAAAGGACATTGTCACTAAGACACAAAGGCAGCCTACTGACTGGGAAAAGATCTTCACCAACCCTGCAACTGACAAAGGTCTGATCTCTAAAATATATAAGGAACTCAAGAGACTAGACGGTAAAATGCCAATTAACCCAATTAAAAAATGGGGCGATGAACTGAACAGAGAATTCTCAACAGAAGAAGTTCGAATGGCCAAAAGACACTTAAGGTCATGCTCAACCTCCCTAGCTATCAGGGAAATGCAAATCAAAACAACTTTGAGATATCATCTCACACCTGTCAGATTGGCTAAAATCCAAAACACCAATAATAACCTTTGCTGGAGAGGTTGTGGGGTAAGGGGCACACTCATCCATTGCTGGTGGGAATGCAAACTTGTGCAACCACTTTGGAAAGCAGTGTGGCGGTTTCTCAGGAAATTCGGGATCAACCTACCCCAGGACCCAGCAATTCCACTATTGGGAATCTACCCAAGAGATGCCCAACCATACAACAAAAGCATATGCTCATCTATGTTCATAGCAGCATTATTTGTAATAGCCAGATCCTGGAGACAGCCTAGATGCCCTTCAGTGGAAGAATGGATGAAGAAACTGTGGAATATATACATGCTAGAATACTACTCAGCGGTAAAAAACAATGACATCTTGAATTTTGCAGGCAAATGGATGGAAATAGAAAACACTATTCTGAGTGAGGTAACCCAGACCCATAAAGATGAACATGGGATGTACTCACTCATATTCGGTTTCTAGCCATGATTATAGGACATCGAGCCTATAAGTTTGGGATCCTTGAGAAGATAATAAGAAGGTGAACTCCCAAAAAAGATATAGTAATCCTCCTGGATATTGGAAGTAGACACGATCGCCAGGCAAAATTGGGAACTTGAGGGTTGGGCAAGACTGGGCCAAGGGAAGATGGGGAGAGAAAAGTGTGAAGGGGAGAGCGGGGGGAGCTCGGAGGAATGGGGTGCTTGGGATATAGGAAGGGTGGATATGAGAGCAGTGAAGCATATATCTGAATTTAAGGAGCTACCTGAGGGTTGTCAAGAGACTTGACCCTAGAGGCGTTCCCAGGTTTCCAGGGAGACGCCCCCAGTTAGTTCCTTGGGCAGCTGAGGAGAGGGAGCCTGAAAAGGCCAGTTCCTATAGCCATACTGATGAATTTCTTGCATATCACCATAGAACCTCCACCTGACGATAGATGAAGAAAATGACAGAGCCCCACCTTGGAGCACCGGACTGAGCTCCCAAGGTCCTGATGAGGAGCAGAAGGAGAGAGAACATGAGAAAGAAAGTCAGGACCGTGAGGGAACCTCCAGCTGGCGACAGATGGGGAAGGTGACTGAGTCCCACATTGGAGCACTGGACTGAGCTCCCAAGGTCCCGATGAGGAGCAGAAGGAGCGAGAACATGAGGGAGAAAGTCAGGAACGAGAGGGGTGCGTTCACTCATGGAGACGGTGGGACAGAACTAATGGGAGATCACCAACTCCAGTTGGAATGGGACTGATGGATCATGCGACCAAACCCGTCTCTCTGAGTGTGGCCAACAGCGGGGGCTGACTGAGAAGCAAAGGAAAATGGCTCTGGGCTCTGATTCTTCTTCATGGACGGGCTCTGTGGGAGCCTTCTCAGCTTGGTCGATCACCTTCCTGGACCTGGGGGGAGTTGGGAGGACCTTGGTCTTAGCATAGAGTGGGGAACCCTGATGGCTCCTTGGCCTTGAGAGGGAGGGAGGGGAGGTATGGGTGGAGGGGAGGGGAGGGAAGGGGGAGAAGGAGGGGAGAGAAAGGGGAGAAGGAGGGGAGGGAGGGGGGAGGAGGAGGGAAGGAGATGGAAATTTTTAAATATAAAAAAAAAATAAACCATGAGAAAAAAAAAAAAAAAAAAAAAAAAAAGAAAAAAAAAATAACCATGAGACTGAGGCTGTCAAGGAATGTACTCCATGTGAATAGGTTTCCTTTGGGCCGGCCATGTGTATGCTGAGTGCACCTTTGCTTTGTTCTGAAGTAAGTTCAGACTTATAGGAACACTGAAAGAATGGCACAGTGTTTTTATTTATTTATTTATTTATTTATTTATTTATTTATTTATTTATCTATCTATCTAACTTGGATCAAGTTTCATGTTTGTTAACATTTTCACCAAATTTACCATATAAATTCAGAACTTTTGGTTTTCTCTTTTGTTTTTGAAGAGTACAAGTTATTATTATTGTTGTTGTTGTTGTTTTTCGAGACAGAGTTTCTCTGTAGCTTTGGAGCCTGTCCTGGAACTAGTTCTGTAGACCAGGCTGACCTCGAACTCATTGAGATCCGCCTGCCTCTGCCTTTCGAGTGCTGGGACTAAAGGCGTGTGCCACCACTGCCCGGCGAGTACAAATTATTTTTGAGCAGGCATTTTAAGGCGCCTGTCCATTAGGGTCTTGATTTGGTCCTTCCTAGTTCATGAGCGGAAACCCGGAAGATGCCTTCTGCACTTGCGTTGATGCTCGCTTTCCTGCAGGTGGTGGGCCTTGTGATCAGGTCAGCGGCTCGCCTTGCTGCAGCCTTCTAGTTCCCTGAACCTTTCTGATGCCCCGCAACCCCAGGAGATTAGCCAAGGATCAGTTGGAAATGCCGGTAACGCCAGCTGAGTACAGAGCTAGCCTGATAGTGTCACATGGGTGTGCAAATGTTTAGTGGGTAAGATAGGTTTTCTTGTGGCTCAAACTAGTTACATCAGGATGCTTTAATCCACCTCTTTTTTTTCCCATGGTGCTGGAAACAGAACCCAAAGTCTCATGGGTGCCAACTTCACACTTTATCACTGAACTCCAGCCTCCTGTTCCTCCTTGCTGTTTCCTCTCTTTGCCTCTCTTCCCTTGTCTCCTCCCCTCTTCAGATTGAACCCGGGGTTCACAGTACTGAGTACTCTGCCACCATGCTCCATCCCCAGACCCCGTCTCATGTGCTTGAAGTTATTAACAAAATCAACATGATGTAAAAAGGATTATTATCTGCCTTAGTTCTTTAGTATCGAGTGTTCAAGTTTGTATAGATGGACTTAGAAACTCGGCTGTTTATTATTGCTGAGGTCTTCCTTTGAAGTGATGCTGAGTGAATCCCAGCCTCTGTTCAAAGACACTTTAGTTCCATCTCTGCTCCCAAAGTGCTTTCTGCTGTTGTTATTGTGATGCCTTGGTTGACCTTTCCCTCACTTCCTTCCCTTAATGTAGTGGATATAATTAGATGCAATGAAAACAACTCTTTCTAGGGCAGTGAAATTCTTACAACTCTCTTGGCCTTACAGATTTGAAGATACGCAAATTAGATTCCTTGTTTGATTGCGTCTACATTATTAAAACATTTAAAAATCCCATGTATTTGTCAACGAGATGGCTCAGTGGATGTCAGTGCCTTTCCCATAGGCTGAAGACTTGAGTTTAATATGTAGAGCCCATTTTGTGTTGGGGAGGGGAGAAATAATCCCTGAAAATTGTCCGCTGGCATCCACATGCATGGTGTAGTGTGTGCACACTTGCATTTACACATGCACACACACACGAGAGTATAATAACTCAGATAAAAATTAAAAGCATCATATATATGAAACACTTTTGGCTATATGAAGCTGATTAATTTTCCATTGAATCTCTTTTCCTTCTCATATGAGTTCAAATTTGGTGTTAATTTTATGAGTAGTGTAGTAGAGGAGTCAATTACGTTAGGAAGGACTTGACTCTCCTGCTGGTGATTTACCTAACACTCACCAGTATGCATTGCTCACACCCATTTACCTCAGCATCTGCAATAAAAAAAGGGGCTGCCATTTTTATTCCTTAACAAGGGGAAGCCCGTTGTTTTCATTGTATGACTTTTATGTTCTCTGTGTCTTGATGCTTTGAGTGGAAGGGAACAGGAACTGATGGTGTGAAGAGCCCATTGGCTCTGCATCAGTCACTTTTCTGACAGATGCCACTTAAGGGAGGAAAGGCTGATTTAGTTCATGGTTTCCGTTGGCTCACAGTCCCTCACAGTGGAGAAGGCAGAGTAGAGTGTCTGGGTCTATGGCTGTGTGTGTGTGTGTGTGTGTGTTTGTGTGTGTGTGTGTGTGTGTGTGTGTCATGTTTATTCACATGACATCAGGAAATGGAGGTCATAGGTTGGAACCTGTGGCATGTGTAATCTTCAAAGCTGGGTCCCAATGTCTTACTTCCGTCCCACTTTATAAAGGCCTCAGGTCTTCAAAAAAGTACCAAAAAAAAAAAAAAATGAGGACTATGCTTCAAACACGCACCTTGTGGGGCCATTTCACATCCAAACCGTAACAGCCCCTTGATCAGTCCTCCTGCTGCATGTACGCAGAGAATGCTACATGGAAAGGCAGTTTGTTTCAGCGAGCTCTTAGGGTAAGAGGGTAGGAAGAGGTTCCTGTGTCCTCCAGTGTGCAGTAAGACTGAGCTATGCTCTGATCCCGAAGCTGCATCTGCCAGTGGGTGGCCCAACAATGGGGGTCCCGTGGTTTATAGCAGGTGCTCTGTGTTGTTGAAGAGTGTGGGACGGTGAGTGTGAGCTGAGACAAGGCGTGCAAGGGAAGGAGGTGCTTCTGGATTGGGTTGTTTCCTAGTTCTCTGTCTTACTCCTGCAGAGAGACAGCGTGGTCCTAAGCTGGGTAAGTTTTAGTGTCATGGCTGTTTGAGTGATTCAGTTTACTTAACTATAACACGAAGATGATGGTACTTGTCTATGGAGTGCCTGAGGTGTCGGGAAACCCAGATACTCAGAAGCATCAGTTCTTATTTTCTGCCTCTTCATTTGTAGATACTATGACCTACACACTTCGAATTGCTCCGCCTCGCTGGTGAATGGCCCCTTCCTGGTGGTGTGGGCAGGTGCTGTCTATTCAGTCCTTCCATCCGTTCATGGTGTTGCTGTCTCCAGGTGGCTGTTGACATTGCTGCTCTGTTGCTGACCTTATTGTTTTAGCTGCTGAGGAGCACACTACGTTACAGGCAACTGCTGCCTCAGAACATGTAGTTCTGTGTAACTTCTGCCATGTCCCACCAGGTCCCTGGGGATGCAGACATTAGTTCAGTCACTTCATCTGTACTGCTTGGCCTCAGTGCTTGCCCTGGAGATAGGACCAACCTGATAAACATATTCCCTAGATGCTCTACAGTTGAGCCCACCCTCTGACTACAGAGCTGGAAGGTGATGCTTCCAGCTGTCCCTAGAGCCAACTCCACACTGGTTCTTTCTGGTTCCAAGGAAAACGAATACTCTACTTCTTTATTCTAGTTCGGGTTGGGTGTCTGTTACTTCTCACTTAAGTACGGACTTAGTCGGGAACCTTCATCATCTTTTCCATTTTACCCCTTTCCCTTAGGCTCAGTTTCAGCAGAAGCCAGTTCTTGTCTCTTAAACCAGCCCGAGGTCTCTGAATGTTTCTGTCATTCAAGTCTTTGTTTCAATCTGTAGTGTACTGATAATTTCAAGATTTGTGTGTAAGCCTGTGTGTCTCACTATATTGGGTTTTCTGGTTGTAAATTGTAGAGCTCCCTAGTAACAGCACAGGTTAGGTGCAGTATAGTCAGCGGTTGTTAAATACACAGCAATGACAAAGTAAGGGTTTGCGCTGTCCCGAACTGTACGATGCGCCAAGGTAAAGGTCTTGGGCGAGCAGTAAAATGCCTCAGTCTTCACTTCTGTCATTAAGTTCTTGTCCAGCTCTGGTCTTTAAATTAATAAAGATTATTTAGAGAGCAGAGACCACTCAAGAAACTTGTACAGGGATGCTTATAATTCTAGCACTCATATCTTTGAAACATTTATGGCGTGCATTTATTTTCTCAAGGAGGAAAATCCCAGAGTGGGGAAACAAAGCCGGAAGTCATACTGCTCATACCATTTCTACAGATCAATTAGCAGATTGAGCCAGCTCCCAATCTTAGGTAGCCTCCACCTCTGGTTCTTGAGGAAGGAATTTGGTAAAGTTGTAGCAGAGGTCACTTGGAAGTCTCTGACGTCCCATTTGTTGTCTCTGGGGCACGTCCAGAAATAGCCTAGCTTAAGCTTGCCATGCGGTCCATTTGCTAAGACTCCCTCAGGATCTGAGTTTGAGTACAGCTCTTTCTAAGTTCCATGACTTCCTTCCCATTGGGGAATCAGCAAGGATACTGCCAGTTCTGGTTGGAGCAGTCTGGGAAGTTGAAAGCATGAACAGGTGCGCTAGGAATGGAACTTACCTTATTCCATGGGAGGGGCAATCAGGGAGCCAGTGAGGAGGGCTAATTGCCTACAAAAAAATCTTAAGGGAGTGACTGTTCATAATTATACAAACGAGCTAGAAAGTAGAGGACCGGAAGATTCAAGACAGAAACAGCCATCTGTAGCTGTAATAAACATTTGGCGAGCGCCGACTTTCCCATCTGTCCCCCATGAGCCTGGAGCACTAAGCTAATGGAAAGCAACAATCCAGGAGAAGCCCAGCAGTGCCCCACTCCCTCCCCTGTCCTGCCAGCTTTCCATTCTGCCCCATAAACACCAGTCATGTCTGGGAAGAAGGTCATGTTTGGGAAGAAGGGACATCAAGAAAGAAGAGATCACTTGGGGTGTACACCCACAAGGGAGTGGGGGAGTGGCATGGGCTGTTTCAATGGCCTATTTAGTTTAGAATTCAGAGAAAGGCCATTTGTTTAATATTTCAAACAAATGGCACATCAGCCATTTTTTGTTGTTGTTTTATTTTTTCCAGAGTAGCAACTTGTGGGCCTCCAAAGCTCTGTGTTTGTTTCATGAAGAGGAAGTCTCCTGTTGGCACTTCCCATTTACAGAGTGAAATCCGTAATTTCTCATTGCAGAGTGAGCCTCTGTGGAGACACAACTGTGGAGCCGGGGAACTATGGGGACACAACTGACAGGCATGTCACAGTTTTTCTTTTCTTTTCTCCTTTTTTCTTTTCTTTATTTTGTCTTCAAATTCCCCTTCACAGGAGATAATTGTCCTCCTTCATCTCCATGTTGGGAAGTTTTGGGTGAAGCCCTTTCCTCTAATCTTGTTTTCCTGGGGACACTCTGGAGTTTTCTTCCTCCAGGTGCCTGTTTTGGGGGTTCCATTATCTTGTAGGTTGTGAAATTCGTCTGAAGATCTGTTTACTCAAGTTCTGAAGGAATCTCCTCTACTCTGATAGTTTTACAGGTTTCTGTTTGTTTGTTTTAAATTTATCACCACAATTTCAGTGTCATAAGAGTTTTCTGGGAGAAGATCCTAGAGCATTTTTTTTCAAGACAGGGTTTCTCTGTAGCTTTGGAGCCTGTCCTGGAACTAGCTCTTGTAGAACAGGCTGGCCTCGAACTCACAGAGATCCACCTGCTTCTATTTCCCAAATGCTGGGATTAAAGGCGTGCGCCACCACTGCCTGACTTCTTTCATCATTTTTGTCTTTCTCTCCATCCCTACATCAACGTTGAAAAGCACTAGCTCGACATAAATTTAAAAAAATGGCATCATTTAAATAACTGTTTTGCTTTGTTTGATTAAACAGTGTGTGTGGTCTTGCTCAAAAGTGGCAATTTTCACAGCTTTTCTTTCGGTAGGAAAACTGTTTAGACATTCTTCCCCACAGAGATATTAACTTGCAGGTGGATAACACCATGTTCTTTGGGCTCCGAAGCCTTGATATTGTCTTCAGAGACGGGACGATCCAGGAAGCGTTGGGTCAGCCAGAATCGCTGTTTTGTAGACGTAGTCCCGAAGTTCTTTTCCATATTAGGACTTCCAGTGCATTAGCAACCCGGAGAAGTAGACACTTGGTGACTAGAAAATACGAATTATTCAATGATGCCATCACAAGCCTGCTCATCCTCATACTGACTCATTTGCAGAGTAGGACAAGACATGAACTAATTAACTAGGATAAGGTAACTTGCTAGGTTACCTGAAAGGGGAAGTCATTAAGTCATATACTTGAATTATTAGTGATGGCAAAAAGTTAACGTGATTTTTCGCCATCACATTTGGTCACATTTTGGTCATCACATTTTTGGTCATCATCTCTCCCTTAACTCTTTGTGCAGTGTGGTATCCCTACCTTCTCTTGGTTCTGCTTTACTTTCGCTGTGGTTTTCTTTATGGATGGGTATGAGATAACAATTTAACATTTGCCCAGTCTAATAGAAGTCATTTGTGCACTTCTATTTGGCAGACTGTGCCATTTCTAACTGAAAGAAGAGAGTCCAAGGAGTGGCTGATACTTTTGGATTGGGTTTCTAAATTGCTCCATGCCGCGTGACCATCAGAGCAGTTTGCTACGTTGTCAGGGCAGGTGTCTTGATCCCAGTTTGATATTTGTGAGATTCAGCAGGTAGGCATCGTGTTGAAGACCACATAACAGGTTTACTGACAGGACTGGGCTAGAGCCAGGATGCATATCTGACCCTTGTTCCAGTAAGCCATGTTCCCGCTATAATGGAGATCACTGAATTCATAGAAGGCTAGAGAACTCCACTAGAATGGAAAAGCACTTCCTTACGGTGCTGGCATCATAAGCCTTGGTCACCTGCTGTATCTTCAGAGGGTGCTGTCACCATTTTTACACCAGAGTTTCAGAAAGCTGAGTTGGTGAGTTCACTAGTTATCTAAGGGAATTGTCAGGAAAACGTATCTTTCTGATGGGCAGTGTGTCCCCATTCTGTCTGTCTAAGCAGAGCCTGGAAGAGCATGATGGGGTTCAGCTTGGCATCTGAGTCTGCCCTGTGGCTTTATGGTTACCTTCTTGCTATTGAGAAGGGCTGCCCTAGAACCCTTGTCCTTGGCCACCAGATTATTTATATATTGATTCTTTTAAGGAACATTTACTTCTCTTCCCTAGAAATTCACTCAATCCATTTGATATTGCCATTTAGTTTTGTTTTTCTTAATATATATATATATATATATATATATATATATATTTGCCTCAAGTGAAGGATGAGTCTACTTAAAAATGAATAGGGTGAGCTAATATCGAGAACTATACTGCCATCCTCCATTTGGAAGAAAGATGTTTCTCCTTTCTCTATTATATTTTCATCTCTCTTGTGTTCTATTTCTTGACTTTATACATAGCATGATGTACCCAAGAAATATTGTTTTCATTCATTTTATTCATAAGAGCTAAAGTAAGGATTTGATACCAAATCTGGATTTGTTTTCTTTTCTAGAAAAGGCTAGTAAAGATTCCTATCATCAAGCATCATAACGACCTTCCATTACTTACTCTGTATTTACTTTTTTTTTTAAAAGTAAAGGTAGAATAAGAAACACATTGGGCGGCTGTATTAAAACATAAGCAGTTCTCAGAAAATTCTTCAACTGGTTTTCCTTAAGAAGCCTCTTCTGACATTTCACACGAGACAAACTGTGTACTGTGGACAAACAGATGAGTGTTTCAATCAGTCTCATGAGTGTCTGTACTGTGGAGTCTCAGAATTTTGATTGTTCCCCCCTTCTGCCACACCCTCCTGCCCTCCCAGATCCTCCCAAACCAGTTGCAAAGAGCAGAGGAACTCTATCACTGAGGGCTGTAATCATCTCATCTCATGTCTGGGTCCCAGAGAGAATGTAAGTGCCTGCCTCCTGCCTTTATTTCTAAGGTTCTTCCTCTTTAACAGTTACTTCCATATTTCAGCTTTATTTCCACAAAAGAAATGATTCCCAAGGGCACCAGAAATCAAGGAAAGCTTCATAAACTAAATTGATGAAAAACTGAGCAGATTCCTTTTGTTATTCAAATCCACGCAGAGCAAGAAGACAGAAAGGTAGACTTAAGACTGTTTACTTGGACAATAATCTGCTGCAAGGGTGAGAGGTCCAGTCCTTCCAGGCGCTGATGTCCAGAGTTGGAGAGTCACAACGTGATGCCCTTGAGAGTGAGTGCAGGAGAAACGGCGAGTGCTGAGGGCGCCTATGTTGCAGGGAAGCTTCTGGCTTCTAGAGAGAGATTCAGTGGCGTGACCCTAACGCCCTGCTCTGAAAGTTCAGTCTCAGTATTTTTGCTAATGTGCACAGCTCTGTAAAAGAAGTGTCTTGTGTCTAGTTACTCGTTTATTTTTGTCTGAAGATGTTTTAGTCTGGGATGTCTTTCCATTTTGTAGTGGGGAGCTGTGGGCCGGCGTCCAGCCGCCCGGCTCCCGGCCACCGGCTAGCTTATGCCCCAAAATAATTACACAGAAACTGTATTCTTTTAAACACTGCCTGGCCCATTATTTCTAGCCTCTTATTGTCTAATTCTCACATCTTGCTTTAACCCATTTCTAATAATCTGTGTAGCACCATGAAGTGGTGTCTTACCGGGAAAGATTTAGGACGTCTGAGCTGGTGGCTGGCTTCATGGCATCTGGCTCCCTGAGGAGAGGCATGGCATCTGTGCCAGAGAGGAGAGGCGGGGCAATTGTCTGAGACATCTACCTCACTTCCTTTTTCCTGTTCTGTCTACTCCACCTATCTAAATCTTGCCCTATCAAAAAGCCAAGGCTGTTTGTTTATTAGCCAATGAGAATCCTCCATCACCATTTTCTTTAGTTGTTGATACCCCTAGCTGTTTGCGATCGACACACACTGGCTCATACAAGTCTGATTCCAGATATCTGTAGGAATTTGTAGTTAAGTTGCCGGAGTAGAAAGGAATAGTTCTTAGGTTCTCATATCTGTTGCCAGGGAATATAATTAAATGAGAGGTTATTATGATCAAACATTATTCAGTTTAAGTACAATAACTGTAACATGTCTTGAACCATAAGCATAGACAGAGCCAAATATTTCTCTAATTGTAAATTTCCTTTTTACGACTGTACTTGTTTTCTGTGGAATCACTCAGTAACCCCACAGTTACTACTTTAGAACAGGGAACTTGACTTGCACCTTCAGCATTATAGAAAGTGATTTTCCTTCCTTTCTCACGATCTTGCCAGCACTGGTTATCACTGACCCTTCTGGGACTGATGTCCTGACAACTCTGAGGCTGTCTCTCGTTGTCCTTCTAATTTTCATTCCTATGTTGGCTCCTGGTGTTGGACAGTTTAAAGTAAGTCCTACTTCTTATGTCTGTTAATCACTTGCCTGTCTGTTTCAAGCCCTCTGCCCACTTTGGAAGCGGGCTCTTGGGTCTTTCATTGAGTTGTTTCTTACATACAGTGTGGATCCTATCTGATATGTGGTTCACAAATTCATTTTTCCATTTCACTGGTTGTCGCTTAGGGCTGTTGGTTGCTTCTTTGGATGTGTAAAAACATTCTAGTTTCATGTAATGTCATCCATCTGTTTTTGGTTTGGTTGCTTCGATTTTGGGTTCTAGGAAAAAGAAGCACCCACCACAGTTATGCCACTAAGCTTTTGCTGATGCCTGCAGAGATGCTCTCCAGTCTTCTCGGCACAGATGAAAGGGTTCATTCAATAAATGCTAACAAGTACCACAATGTTATGGAAGATGTATTGTGGGGTACTAAATTTTTGAAAGCATTTTTTTTTCTAATAAAATCATTACAGTAGAAATTTTTTCCACAGTGAAATTAGGCTTCTACGTTGGGTCTGTAGCTTAGGGCAGCATTTGTGTAACATGCATAAAGCCTCAAAATGTCTAATTTTCCATTTTTTTCTAGTGGATGAATTTTTGCTTGACACCAAGGCAATGTAATTAATCAAAGAGTTTGTGTCAAAGATAAATGAACAAATACATGTATGTGTCTGTGTCTCTGTGAGTGTTTGTGTCTGCCTGTTTCTCCCCACTCTTCTTTCTACCGTCACTCTCTCTCCCATTCTCTCTCTCTGAATTTGTACGTGTGAATTTCTTATCTCAGTTGTGAAGAAAGAACATTTTACATTTTTCACCCTGTAGTGATCCCAGAGCAGAGCTTTCTTATGTTCTGGAAGTATTTATTTTACTGTATGTATTTTTTTCTTTCATATTCTGAGTTTTAGCACTATGTGTTTCTGTAGCAGCCAAGGAACTTGGTTGAATTTGGGGCAAGATCAGCTCATCTTTGCTCAATATCTTACAATGTGGGTCAGCTGCTCTAGATTCTTGGACTGAAAACTACATTATAGCAGTATGACCTTCAAAATGGTACTGAGCAAATGAAAAGTGCATGTGTGCATTCTACCTTTGTACACACAGATAGTGAAAAAAACTGTCTGTAGAACATTGGCAAAAATGGAAGGACAAAGAACATACATAATTGATTCATCCACCCCATCATCAATAATTAAGTCACAGTAAGTAACTTGAAAGCAAATGTCTTTTGTAGATTTCAAATGTATGTATGTATGTATGTATATATATTTGTATATATATATATATATATATATATATATATTGAGAAAATTGTTACTCTTTTGATAGTAAAGGAAGGGAGACGTACATTTGGAGCCTAAAAGAGTTATGTCCTAATTTATTGGAGGTGTTTTTACCAAACACTCAATAAGGTGCTGACTCATGTTTTTCTCCCAGGACTACACAGAACCATCAGTGCCCCTTTGAAGTGTGATTGTTCTTAGCAAAAATAATTACATTCTGGAGTTTTTGTTCTAGAACATTTTGCTACAGGAAAGGGTGTATAAATGCTCTCCCAAGAGAAATTCAGCAACTGAGTGTCTAATCCAGCTAATTCCCAGGGAACACCCAGGCCCCAAGGGTAGGAAAGAAGAGTGCAACTCAATTTATCTTCAAAAACTTTTGTGAACTAAACTGGGGACCAAGACCACATAGGGACACTGCGAACGGGGTGGGAGAGATTAAAGCCAAGAGTGGTTAATGAGAGCTTATCAAGAGGATGGCTTGTTTATTTGCCTTGTCTCTGTTCTGAAGTGATGGATGTATTCTGGGAAGCATGCTGAAGGCCCTCTGGTACTTGAGTCCTGGCCAGTGGCCCCATTTCCAGTTAGTTAATCACTGTTCTCCAAAGAACATGTGAGTAAATGTGTCAGGGCTGCAGAGCATCAAGGTAGGTGTGTGCGTTGGTTTTCCACTGATAAGCAATGCACTGCACTTTAAGCAAAGAGGCCATTTTCCTTGTGGATAGCCCAATGTTGACCCTCTAATTTATGTGTTTGTGTGTGCTTGTTTATCTGTATGTGTACCATAAGCATGCAGGTGCTCATGGAAGTCAGATGAAGGCTTGCAAATCCCCCAGAGCTGGAATCACAGGAAGTTGTGAGTGGACTCATATGGTTGCTGGGAGCTGAACGTGGGTCCTTTGTAAGAGCAACAAGTGTTCTAACTGCTTGGTCATCTCTCTAGACCCCTAAAGTTGGGTTCTTAATAGCCACGTGTAGCTGTAGTAAATCATTTCAACTTTCTTTTCTCTCCCTTTCCTTTCATTTAACCTCTTTGACCCTCCCTCCCTCTCTCCCTCCTTCTGCCCTTCCTTCCCATCGTGTTTCAGAGACAGGGGCCCAGATAGCGCAGAACTACCTGGAACGCCTGCTTTAACCTCCTGAATGCCAGGGATTAAAGGCCTGTGTCACCTGTATCATCAGTCTGTGTCACCATGCCTGGCTTCCCATTTCTAATGACTGCTTTGCACTTAGGTCTTACTCACGACTGTTTTTTTTTTTTTTTTTTTTTTTTTTTTTTTTTTTTTTTTTTTTTTTTTTTCTCCTGCTCACTGGTCCCTCACCTCCCTGATTTGTTTCCTTTACTTTTTAGTAGGTAGTATGGTCAGGCCAGCCTTGGCCTACTCTCCTGAGTAGTTGTGACTATTAAGTACTCACCTCAGGATCATTCATGCAACTCTACTAACTGTTACATGTCTTCGCTGGAGTTTGTTACCCATTTTGTGAATGGTTTCTCTATTTAAACACTATCCTGAACTGTTGTTCTCTTCTCTCCATGGAGCGATCATCCTCCACTAGATCTGGATAGTTCAGAAGAATCCCATGAGGGACAACTGATCAGGGTTATTTGAAACTCTTTCTGATTATAATCAGGGAAGTTTTGGGATGTCTCTTGCTTATCAGCATTGAAACAGAAGGTCTTTGTTCAGTCTGTGCTAATCACATGTACATTCCTTGCTTATTACCCTAAACAAACACTCCCCTGCGCTCCATATGGGTTTTAAGTTGTAGAAGTAAGGATACGGAGCAGATGGTGGGCTGCGGCAAGCATTGTCAATGGCTTGTGTTGTACTTCCCTGACAACCTGAGTTGTTTGCTATGACCCATATTAAAAAAAGAAAAGAAAAGCAGCTGCAGTAATGCCAGCACCCCTACAGGACAAGACAGACCCAGCCTCAACAGGTTAAAGGGTGAGAAGTCACTCTCCCAAATTGTCCTGTATCCTCTACACACATCCGGCAGCATTCAGGTGCCTACTTACTCTCCCATGCATTTGAGTGTGCACTTGTGCACACACACAAAGCACATGACAACTTAGCAAACAGAAGGAAGGACATGCATGTACATTTTGTTGATTCCTCACCCGCATGACAGTCTAAAACTGAAGCTTAAAATTATCCAGTCATGATGTTGGCCAAAGGCTTAAGCTCCATGTATCATAATTTACCTCAGGCTTTATACTTTCTCATTTTTATTTTTGGCTATTTCTACTGCCCTTGAAGGAGGCCATGTCGTTAGATGGCTCACGATGACTGGTGGCAGTCCTCATTCATAGGAACGTCTCCAGAACCCTGTGTCCTTTGGCTAGCAGACGCTTTTGCTTCCTTATTTCCGCTGCCATGTGCACTGTCAGTCCTCTCTCACTTCTAGCGTGCTCATCTTCTGGCCTTTTCTCTGGTCACTGAAGGATTTACCAGACCCAGGCTTTTTATATCATAGTCTCACCTGTTGTCTCTGTGCCAAAATGTGTTATTGAGTAGTCTTCAAATTCTTTCCCAATCTCATTTGCACATAAAATGTTCTCGTGTTTGCCAAGTAAAACTCTGCTCTTTGCCATCCAGCCCAAGTACCTCATCATTCATGACCTTTCTGATCCTTCTAGAAACTGTAATCTGTGACCTCTGCCTGCATGGTCTTTCTGGTCCTTCTAGAAGCTGTGATCTGTGCTAGGGGCACAGTGTCCTTCAGTACTTATCATATTTGACACTTTGCAGTGGTTATTTGTGTCTGTCTTATCACCCCCGAGGGAGACATTCTATCATATAATTTATTTTTATGTTTCCAGAGCTTGGAGTGTGACGCCAGGCATACACTGAGCACTCGGTGAGGATGTCTGTATTGAGTGAAATGTGTGATTGCAGCGGTGTGGTTATGAACGCAGTGCTGTCCGCGCGATTGCAGGAAAGTGTGGCGTGCCCTTTGGCCCCAGGCTTTGGAAGACTAAATTTCTGTGCTCCTTGGTGATGCTGCATATTCTCACTTCATTTTTTTTTGTTTTGTTGTTGTTGTTGTGATTTAAGAAATACACTGTTAGACTAGCCGGAAGGACTTTTCTCCCTCATTTGTTATTTCAATAATGTTTTCCATGTAATTTGAAGATAGCTTAATTAGAACCTAGTTATTTACCTTTCTAAATTTTGTGTTTCCTGTAAGCTGCTAACAGAGGACTACCATTGAAAAAGTGCGTTCCCTGTACTTTTAGCGCATGTATCTTTGCACAGACATCAGGGAATATGTGAGAATATTGCACAATGCTTCAACAGTGTTTTGATTTTCCTTTTAGCCCTGGAGTGGGAAGAGGGCAGAGCTATAAAGAGGCCAAATAGTTGCCTAACACCTCCTTTCAGATTGCAACACACTTTTACCAGCAACACCAACAGCAGCCAAATTTTCTCAAGCAGTTATTCGAGAAATCACGGAAAAAAGTAGTGTATAGTAAAGGATCTGGATATGGTCATATTTATATAGTGATTTGAATTATATGATCACCACTTGAGAGTGAGAGGAGATAGGTTGGGAGCATGATAGATGATAGATAGATAGATAGATAAATAGATAGATAGATGATAGATAGGTAGATAGATGATAGATGATAGATAGATGATAGATAGGTAGATAGATAGGTAGATAGATGATAGATAGATAGATGATAGATAGGTAGATAGATAGATGATAGATAGGTAGGTAGGTAGATAGATAGATAAGTAGGTAGGCAGGAATCAGGTAAGAGACAAAGGTACATCAGTGACCCTGGGTTTCTGCCATTATGCTTGTGGCCTGATCACTTCAGGCAATGGGCAGAGTGAGAACTGCTTCTGTAGCAGGAGCAGGGTGCATGTGTATTTTGGGCCCTGGTGGGGTTGGGGGTAAGCAGGGAACAGACAGTGAATGAATGAAGTAATTAAATACAGCACTTGGGATGTGAAAGCAACCTGGCCATGGTTTTTTATCACTGTTGCTCACTGGTGTTGACTGGCCAACTGGCTGGCCAGACAGACAACCTCTTTCTTCTTCAGCTCCATGCACCTGGGCCCATTTCGTCAGTGCCTCATGCTTCGTGTGCTGGTTTCAAATCCTTCCCCTTTTCAGCATGGGGAATGACTGTCCATCCACCTAGATTCTCTGATTTAGACAGATCATTTCATAATGCTGATTATAATTTTTCCTACCTTTCTCACTTTCCTGAAGACTCTAGGGATACTGATACCCATGGTGTATACGCTGAGGTAATGGGAATCAATCTTCACACTACATCTTTAAAGTGTAATTAAAATCTGGAAGTGTAATAAGAAGTATTCTGCCACCATGATGCCCAGTAGCAGAAAGAACTCTTGTCATTTCAAAACTAACAGTCTAGCCCCTTATGGTAAACTTCATGGCCTTAGCACAGCTGACAGAGCTGAAGTAGACAGTCTTCAGGTTTGGAAGTAGAATTTCTGTATGCTTGATGTTCAAAAACAGTGTTAATGTTTGATAAAATTCTGACACTTCATTTGAAGGTCCAAATTTTGTATCCTCCTATAAAGTAGCTGGCACATAGGAGGCCAGTTCTGGCTGCTGGCGTTCCTTGTGAGCTAGCTTTGAATTTAAGATCAACTTGCCTATGGATTAACGAGATTATTGTCTGTCACCTTGGCTGTCTTCTGAGTCTGGTCACATAAATTTACCCAATACCGAGGTATCCTTACGTGGGTGTGTGGACATAGTGGCTCCTATCCTTGGATATTCTTTACTGTTAGCATTCTTGACATCATTTAGTGCATACAATTTCAAGTACTTAGGTTTAATATTTACACTTAAAATACAAATCACTCTCTTTGGACACCAGTTGCTTTTATCTTTAGCTAAGAACACCACAGCTTTTTAGCCAGTCAGTGTTTCTGGGTAGTTGGTGCTCTCTCTGACATTTCTTCTTGTGTGCTGGGGTAACACCTCTACTACCCCGTCTTGTCATTTGTCACACTGAACTATACCCCAGCCCCTTTCTTTCTGTGTCCCCTACTGCATTCTAACCTCAGTGGTGTCTGGGGACCGTGCTTGTCTTTTTCCTCATTTTGTCTTTAGTGCAGTGCTTCTTAGCTTGTAGGACCCAGAGTAGAAGTTTGTATGGATTAAGGGAGCATTGTAACTATACCTCCTATTTAAGAGTTGTGCTTTTCATGCAGTATGACATCTGGTTTCTTTGCATCACAAGTTGGGAAGTAGGTTTGTTAATTGGTCAGGAATTAATCCTAAAGCCTGTATTATTTGCTGAACTTATATGGCTTGAATCACCAACCTTTGTTTTTTCTGATAATGACACAAGAAGACCTAATGACTTATAAAAATTGAGGATGGATGACTATGTTGTGGTTTGAGAGGAAATGGCCCCCAAAGGGAGTGGTACTGTTAGGGTTGTGTTGAGTAGGCGTGACCTTGTTGGAGGAAGTGTGTCACTGTGGGGGTGGGCTTTGAGGTCTCCTATGCTTAAATGACTCTCAGTGTTACAGTCCACATCCTATTGCCTGCATATCAAGATGTAGCCAGCACCATGCTGCATGCCGCCATGCTCCCCGCCGTGATAATGGACTGATCCTCTGAAAATGTAAGCCACCCCAGATAAGTGTGTTTCCTTTATAAGAAGTGCCATGGTCATGGTGTCTCTTCACAGCAATAGGAACCCTAACCAAGACAATAACTAAAGTCAGTGTTACAAATGGAGTCAGTGTTGCTACAGCTCTCAAAGACCTAAAAGGCTAAAGTGTCTCTTGGTTGTTCGGCGCGGTCGCTGGGGTTGTCACTACAACCTCATACAACTTCAATATCGGTCTTTAAAACACTTTTTTCAACAGGTTCCTAAATCTGGGGAAAGTCCCTTCCTTTAAATGTTTGTGGGTGTGAAAATGACCCCACAGACCCACAGGACAGACATACTGAGAATATGAATTGGGTTTTGTTCAGACCTCCTGTGTAATAGTATGTGGTATCTAGTTCCCTTTTATTATCTTGCATCAAAAATGGAAAGAATAGTGTGTATCTTTATCCTGCGTGCGCTGGGATTCAAACTATTCGCACACTTCCCTCACACTCATTCTGAGTCCCAGAAGCAAAGACTCCTGCATTGGCTGGAGGACACGTGGCACAGTGACACTTAGGCTCTTTATGGCTGTCTTCATAAAGCCAGTGCCACCTAGATTTGTGTGTATGCGAAGGGTTTGAGCTTCAAAATTGGTTGAAATATTTCATATCTATCCTTAGAATACAGTTTATGAATTTTACCTGTAGGTTATCGGCAGAAGTAATTCTCACCTTAAATTTCCACGTCTCATCTCTGAAACAAAATAACACATATTTTTTTTTTTGTTAACTAAATGTAGGTCTTCTCATCACACAAAGGCACTAATTTGATGTAACACGCCATGACCACCAATCAAGCCATGTGTGTGGTTTATTTATACTCTGACCTCTTGCCATCATTGGCATCTACTTTATTTGGGGGAATAATTCATTGGGGTCAGCTGAGGAGGAGAAGACAGAAAAAGAAACCCGTTCTAACCTTGTATACTGCTGAGAACTGTCCTACTCGGGATCACCCAAGCCTTGTGGCTGTGGTTCAGGCAGATGACAGTGGAGGGTGGAGGCACGGGCACTTGTGGTACAAGAGTAGACATTAGTTCTATTGAAAAATCGTTCTAGGTGAGACATGAGAAGAATGCATCAAGTATTATTGACTGTAGGTATAATTTGTTGAACGGCTATCCAAAGCACATATTATGCCTAGGATAGCACCTGCACACCTTAGTGGACTTACCTTGTAACAGAACACTGAGAAAGCTGCTGTTTCCTTTGTATAAATCAGGCGACAAGCTTTTAAAGGTCTGTGAAAATTAGGATGAGAAATTCATTTGGTGAACAAATGTAAAAATTCAGATTCTGGGAAATCGTTTAACCATTTTAATCAGGTTGGGTTAGAACAATAAAAAGAATTTAAAAAATTAGTGTGTGTGTGTGTCTGTCTGTCTGTCTATTTGCTTGCTTGCATGTCTGTATGTGTGCATGCATGAGCATGTACTATAGGATACTTATGGAGCTCAGAGGACAACTTTTGGAAGTCAGTTTTCTCTTTCCACCATGTGGGCCACAGGGATTGCAGCTGGGTTCATTAGGCTTGACGTGGGTCACCTGCTGAGATAGCTCACTGGCCCACTAAAAGGTTTAAGATTTTCTTTTTTAGAATTTTTAAAATGTTATTTTATGTGTGTGAGCGTTTTACCTGTATGTATGTCTGCATCACATGCATGTGTGGTGCCTATAGTGATCAAAAGAAGGCAATGGACTGCCTGGAACTAAAGTTATAGATGACTGTGAGCTGCCATGTGGGTGCTGGAAATTGAACCCAAGTCCTTGAACAAGTGCTCGTAACCTCTGAGCCATCTCTCCAACCATGGCCCCACCTTTCTTAAGGGGAAATTTTATAGCTACTTAGAATGGAGTTTGCTAAATGTACTAATTGACATTATATAAGTGTTGAAATCTGGAATTTCAGAGAACATTTATATTTTTTGATGACAGTAGAATTGTTCTTTGGTGGTGGTGGTTTGGTGCTTTTGTTTGTGAGCACTGTACTTAGTATTTTGATTGTTTGATTGGGAAGTTTTCCTTAAGGTTATTTTGAATTAAATTATGTAATAAACTGAATTTACTCATAAAACATCAACAGAACTTAATACTATAAATTATCTATTATGGTTTTTTAAAGCAGGGCAGGGAACCACAAATGAATTCCTGTGAATAAGCCCACAGTGGAAAGAATTAATTGTTGCCTGAAAACAGAGCGCTGAAGTGGAGCAATAAAAACTGTGATAGCAACCATTATTTTCCTACTAGTAAACTGAGGTCCGAGTTCCCTAGGAATAAATGAGAATATACTATTTAAAATAGGTAAATTTATTGTGGAAAAATTCAAGTTAAATTGAGGAGAAAAGGAAAAATTTGCCCGTAACCAGCCATTATTGAACTATGAACAATGTAAACTAGAATTTGTGGAATATAAGACCAACCTGCTATAATCAATCGTCTTTGCATACATTAGCAATAAACAAGTTAAGTCTGACATTAGGGAAAATTCTACTTATACTACAATATTTGAAGAAATTTAACAAAGGGAGTGTAAATTTTTTGCATAAAAATGTAGAGATCATTGTAAACATTAAAGAAAATCCAAGTAAATGGAAAGGTAGAATATGTTCATGGATGGGAAACAATGTGTCGATGAAGTAGCATTTGTAAATTGATCAACAGATCCAAGGCAATTAATCCCTATATGATTCCCAGCCAGCTTTCTTACAGAGATGTACAAGTTAATCTAAGAATTTATGTGGAAATGGGAAATCAATAATACTCTAAGTCGTTGGGCACCCTGGAGAGCTCATACTTTTTTCAAAATTTGTTGCACAGTTACAATAAATGAGATAATATGAAAGTTAGATCAGGATAGACAGACAGTGGAACTCTATCGCATCGAGCATCAGTTGGTTTTCAGCAAGTATCAAGACACTTCCTCAGAAGAACCATCTGTTCAGTAAGACATGTCCAGGAAGCTGGATCCCTGTTCTGAGATTTCCCGCTTGTCTCCCTTTTCTTTGATCTGGTCCTTTGTCCTTTCCTTCTGTGCTCTGTGCCCTGCTCAAGTCTGAGTCTCTTGACACTGTGGGTTCTTGTGTGAGTTGACCTCCTTGTACTGTGCTGCAGGCTGTTTTGCCAGGGCCTGGAGAGGGTAGACCTTTCAGCGTCAGTTTCTTTGCTCAAATTGCCCAGCCAGTTCTTATTGGGAGTTCTGTTGGCTGGGGTGGGATTGTCTGGTTTCTGGACCCGTCAGAGAGCTGTTATTTTCCTTCACTTCTTTTTTTTTTGCAATGATGCTGAGACTGTGCATGTCAGGTATGTGCGTTGTACAATTTGTTTTTAGATTCCAGAGAAATCCTTTAAAACCTAATTTTGTTGTGGCTATTGTTTGTGGGTTTTGATTTTGATCACAGTTGTTTGTTTGTTTCGTGTAGGTTTGGGGAGACCCAGGATTTAGGTTTCCATCCGTGCTTCCATTCTTTGGACAACTGGAAATGAGGTTTAGAAGGAGCTGATAGTAGCAAAGACTAGCACAACATCATTGAGAAAAATCTGTGTATTTTACTACTCTTTTGAAATCCATCACCTGGCTCAGGTCTTGGGATTAGCAAGCACCCAAGTATGCCAGCTAAGTCTGCCAGGAGATGGGCAGCTGCGTGGATGAGGTATGCTTGAACTCATAGCTTGCTGCGTGGGCACCATGGAGATAGTTTTGCTTCCATGTGCAGCTCTGAAACACCCCTGGAATCTTCATTTGTAACTCACTGTTCTGCTTTCTACTCCTAGGTGTCTCAAAAACTTCTGGCAATGACATGTAGCCACCATGTTGGGGTTCTGAGTTGTCCATTGTGCATGTAGCAGACTGAGTGTATTACGTCCTTATTTGACCTTATTTGCCGAGCCTGTGTTCCAGATACCTAAAGCTTCACAATTTCCTTTTAATTTCCTGCTGTAAACCATGCTTGTAGGTAAATAAATCTTCTGCAGTCTCTAGTCATGCCAGATTTCTGCTCTGATGGGGGAGAGGAAGGGAAACTGCCTGGGTGTTCCTGAGCTCTTATTGTCTCGCCGCTTTTGTTTATTCTACTCTCATAAAACCCATGAATATTAGTAAATAGTGCTACAGACCTGTCACAAGATATACTTCCCAACGCTCTGTACTCGGAAACCACTTCCCCTTTGCCCAGGGCCAGCCAATGAGCGTCCATTTTGTTCCTCATATTCTCATCAACTCTCCTGCAGTTTTATTACCTTGGCTCTCTGGGTTTCACCTTATTTTCTTGGAGAAAATTTTCTGGAGGAACTGATGAGGGATGAAGGCCTGAAATGGGCGGTCTGTCCAGAAGGTTGCTGCTGCCGTGACGAAATCCAGGAATATTTCAGTTTCAAGTGAAGTTGAGTGGGAAACTCCGTACCCTTGCTACCTTTCAAATCCAAGTGATGCCCGGTGTTCTTGGCCCTGAGTCACGGGAGCAAATCATGAATTTACAATGGAACTGTGCTTAGGGTTCTGAATGTGTGTGCAAAAGTTCACAGTACTTTTCTACCTAGGAAACTTGGATATATTTCTTAGCAGATTCCCTTGAGGTAGAGGAGGATGCAGTCAGCTTGTTTAAACAAGAAACATGAATCCCTCACAGTTGGAGGTATTAGACACTGCAGCTGTTCAAAGGGCCTGAGTAACCTTGCTAATTATGGCAGAGCATCCTCTCTCTCCCATACTACTGCTTGTCTAGAACTTCTTCCTTAAATAATGTGACTGAGGGAAGGAGATGTGTGAAGAATGTAGCTGGTTAACAGTTCACTTCAGTTGCAGAGGAAAACACACACACACGCACACACACACACACAAATATGGCACAGACTTGAAAAAGGTGAAATAAAAATGAGACTCTTAGCTTGTCATGCTTGAGACACTAAAATGTCTTCTGTTTTGGTATAATCATGAGAATGGTGGCATACAAACATACACGCATGTACGTATACCATAGCTAATTCAGTTCTAAATTAATGAACTTTCAGCATAAATCTTGAGAACATATTTATGACTTTTTGCAAATAAAAGATGATGCTGGTAAAATATGTCCAATATAAAATATAAACACATGCTATTTCTTTTCTAATACTTGCTCTTCCTAGGGATTATATACCCATACATTATAATATATATTATACATTTTTGTGAAAATGTGATCACTGTTTCTACCACAATGAACTGAAAACATTCTTAAAATCTAATGGTTTTGTTTCCAGATTGATGGGATTTAGAAAGTGTCCCTAAGTGCATTAGACAAAGGATGGCCTATGTGTGAGAAAGATGTCAGGGGCACCACAGCCATCCCACTGTGGCTGCCTCTCTCAACCCTTAGTCTCAATGGAATGCTAGTACCTAGAAGTCACTTTGCAGCTGTCAAACCAATCTCACAGATGCTGGAGACATGAGAAGGAGTGGCAGCTGATGGACAAGTGTGACCATCCCATGCCTGAGCATGGCTGGAAAGACAGCAGGTAGACATATGTCTATTATGGAAAGATCTAGGAGGTGATTTATACAGATCTAGAGAAGAAAATAACTATCTTATTATCCTCCAGTCACTTATCATGATTCCAGCTAGCACTTTTTATACTTCTCTTTTTAATGCCTTCTATTAAATGTCTGATTAGAGATGGCATATTACCTTCATAGCCTTCCTACCCAAACTACCATGCCATTCGAATTGTATGAGAAGTGAATACGTCAGTTAAGGAATGTTCCACAGACTGCCTGGTGAGTAGTTCTTAGACCTTCCATGGCCAGAGATAAGGAAAGTGTGAGACACTCTCCTAGCAGAGGGATCTTAAAGAGACTCGGCAACAAGTATGCTGTATCCTGGATGGGATATTTAGGGAAAACCTAAGGTAGCTATATAAAAAACATGCGCTTTTGTTAATAAAAATATGTCAATATGAGTTATTGTGCCACACAAAAGGAGGGTGTTAAAATAGGAAAAACAAAAAGCTAGGTTTTTAAGGAAAGGTTTTATACTATTATCTAATCTTTTCTGGAAATCTAAAACGATTTTCAAAATGAAACAAAGTGGCATCAGGAGTTGTAACGCTACTGCGCGCAGTTTTCTATTCTGACTAATATTACTATGACTTTCCTGTGTCCAGGAAAACCCTAAAACATTTAAAATTGATTTATTGGAACAATACGAGTGGAACCTATGACAGAACCATTTTGTTGAGGAGTAATGATGCTGCTGACGCTGGAGAGATGGTTCAGAAGTTAAGAGAGCCCATTGTTCTTCTGGGCACCCACATTAGTGCTTCACAGCCGCTTGTGACTCCAGTTCATGGGAGATCCACTGAATTCTGGGTTGCATGCATGCATACATGAGCACATTCGCATGCATGCGTACACACACACACACACACACACACACACACACAGAGAGAGAGAGAATGGGGGGAATTAACAAAAAACAAACCTCTTTTTCCCCTCAAAAGACTTTATTTTTTAAAAAATAATTTTAATATTTATTGCAAATAGATTTTTTTATACATTATATGCTGTGGCATAAATTCCAATTGATTTTAATAATAAAACCCCGAGTCAGATATGGGTATAAATGCCGAAAGATCAGAGAAGCATAGCAGCCAGCCAATAGTTCTTACCGCTACTGAATCCTCGGGCTGAATGGGACATCTGTCTCTATGAAACCTCAGACTGAATGCCCTGTGTTCTGTCCTTATCCCACTTCGTAGTTCTCTCTCTACCCGGACATATGACTTCCTGTCTCTACCCCCTAGTGCTGGGGTTAAAGGTGTGAGCCACCACTGCCAAGCTCTGTTTCTGTATTAGAGTATTTCAATCTCACGTAGCCCAGAGTGGCCATGAATTCACAGAAATCAGTCTTCGTCTGTCTTCCAAGTGCTGGGATTAAACTTGTGCTCCACCATTGCCTGGCCTGTGGCTAACTAGTGTGGTTAACTTTGCACTCTGATCTTCAGGCAAGCTTTATTTGTTAAAGCACAAACAACATATCACCACACTATCCTGATCATGATTTCCTTCCTTTAACTTCTCCCAGATCCTCCTACCTCCCCACCCATCCAAATTCACACCCTTTCTTTCTCTCTCTCTCTCATTCAAAAACAGGCAACTAAAAACAAACCAACCAACCAGAACACAACAAAATGAGCAAAGAAATAAAGAGCTAAAAGAAAGTATAAAACATACAGACAGAGACACACACAGTCAAATACAGAAAAATCCCATAAAACCCCAAAATTGGAAACCATAATATATTAGGTGTTTGTCAGCTATTCCATTAGTAGCTTTGAAAACAGAATGATAGTTATGTTAATCTTTCCTCCCCTAGCCCCAAACATTTTTCTTAAAAATTGAATGAGCAGATAGCTCTAAAAACATAGTACGGGGTCTGTAGAGAAGAGCAAGCTAGTGCAGATTTCAGAAAGCTGATAGAACGGACTTCAGTGTTCTCGTCATAAATAAATGATGATGTTTACCCATGTTTAAGCATGTGCAAGTCTCTTAAAGACCACATAGCACCCCATTATATGTAAAATTTTATGCTTTTGTAACCATTAAAAGACAAATATAACTAGAGAAGGTCATTTCAGTTAAAAAATGAAATGAATGATCTTGTGAAATTTAGGACCTGGTAGAAGATGAGGAATTTATAAATTCCTTGGCCCTGAGTGCACGCGTACCTGGTCAGGTATGGGATCCATCACCCTCCATGGGGGAGAGGCTGTCCTGTCTCCTGGCTTGGTTTATTTTGGAACAGTTCCTGAGAGACTGTCCCTAGGCAGAGGGCTGCGTGTTCTTTCCCCATGACTGCAGATGCCAGACATGCTGTGATCTTGAACTGTGGGGCTCATTAACCAGGACCTGATGACTGTCAGGCTTCTCAGCTTCCTGTGTGACAGGGGAGAGGATATTCTCACATCTGGGGTGTGTGTGTGCGCGCGCGTGCGTACTTGTCTCTCCTGGTGCCGAGAACGAATATAATTTTAGATGTAACACATGTCCTTTACTTTATATTCCTTTCTTTTACCTTTTTTTTTTTAAAAAAATTGTGTAATATTTTAAGGTTATTTGTTGAGGATTTCATACATGCACACAGTTTGCAATGATATTCATTACCCATTTCCTTCCTCCAGCACCTCTCAGATCTCTGCCCCCTTTCTCTCAACTTTATGTCTTGTTTCGTTTTGTTTTTGTGAAGTTCAGTTTGTCCAATTAGCACTGCCCACGTTGCATTCGTGTAAGGCCATCTGCTGGAAAGTGATCAGCCTACCAAGAATCACCCCCATCAGGAGAACCGACTCTTCCTCCTCCAGCTGTCAGCAATATCAACCACTCCTCAGCTTGAGGTGGGGGGATGGCAAGTCCCTCCCCCAGCCATTTTGGAATGCTGCCTGGCTTGTTTTCCTCCAGGCCACCATGGCTCCTGCATCCTCTCATGTCCAGAAGACAACATATTGTCCCAGAACTCTTAGATCTTTGGTTCTTATATATATATTTTAAAGAAGTTACTATAAAATAGTTGGTCTCCTTGTGCATTTTTCCAACATTCTTAATGTCCCGGTGAGTGTTTTGTCAGTTTGACACATGCCAGAGTCATTTGGGATATGCAAACTCAACGAGAAAATGCCTTCACCAGATTGGCCTGTGGTGCAAGCTTTTGATTAATGATTGACATTGGAGGGGCTCAGCCCACTGGCCTGCTGGTCCTGAGTTGTGTAAGAAAGCAGGCTGAGTAAGCAATGGGGAACTAGCCCATAAGCTGCCTTCTTACATGACCTGTGCTTCAGTTCCTGCCTCTGGATTTCTGCCCTGAGTTCCTGCCCTCGTTTCCTTCCATGGTGGACTGTGATGTGGAAGTGTAAGCCAAATTAACCCTTTCTTTTCAACTTGCTTTTGGTCATGGTCTTTTCTCACAGCCATAGATACTCTAACTAAAACACTTAGTGTTAGTTACGTATCCCAACCCCTACATTCTCCCCTTTGGTAACCTGAATTAAAATACACACAAAAGTGCATGTATTTACAAAGGGTGAAAGAATGCAAGGAAGCTAAAATGCTTTTAAAAGTAAAATTGTATGTTCCAAATAAAATGTGTGGAGACAGGCAGAAGACTGTTTAGATGAGTAATGGGATCAGAATACTCAAATTTATTTGTTCTTAACATTTATTTATTTATCCCTTGAAATTTCATACATTGTATTTGGGTCACTTTCACCTCTCTCCCCCCCTTTTTTTATCATTATCATTGCTTCTCTCTCACTTCTCCGAGAACCCCTCCCTGTTTTCTACTCCCTCCCAACTTCATGCCCTATTTTTATCTATTTGTTTTTTAAATCACCCATTGAGTCCGATTTGTGCTGACCACATACTTATGGGTATGACACTACCCACTGAAGTGCGGTTGACCTACTAGGGCTCTACCCCTAAGGAAAACTGACTTCCCCTCCCTGCGGTAGAAGCCATCATTTGTCTGTTAGCCTAAGTTAGGGGCTAGGACTCACGAGCCCCTGCCCCATTGAGAATGTTGACTAGGTTGATCCTATTCAGGGTTCTTGGCGGCTACCAAGTTTACAAGTGCAGCGGTCCGGCCGTGCCCAGGAGATGCTCTTTCACTCCGGTCCGCTCTACTTCCAACTCTTACACTTTTCATTCTTCTTGTTCTCTGAGGGCTCCTGAGCCTTGGTGTGTGTGTGCATGTGTGTGTGTATGCGTGTATGTCTGTGTGTGTTTGTGTCTCTGTGTGTGTGTCTGTGTGTTTGTGCGTGCATGTATGTGTGTGTGTGTTTGTGTCTGTGTTTGTGTCTCTCTGTGTGTGTCTCTGTGCGTGAATGTGTATGTGTGAGTGCATGTATGTGCATGTGTGTGCGTGTGTGTGTCTGTGTTTGTGTCTCTCTCTGTGTGTGTGTGTCTGTGTGTGTACGTGTGCATGTGTGTCTCTGTGTGCATGCACGTGTGTCTATGTGTGGGTGCATGTGTGTGTGCACACACGTGTGTGTCTATGTGTATGTGTTTGTGTGCATGTGTGTGTGTGAGTGTGTGTGTGTAAGACAGATGTCCCATTTGTGGCCAGGTCACCTTTGTTTTATCTTCTTCTCTGAAGCTGTTACCTGAGAATGGAAGTATTTATTATACTATTAAAATGTATTTTACTTTATTAGTTCTTTATTGGAGGTGCAGGGAAGTCTACTACTTCCCTAATAAACAGGATACTTCTGATTATTTGGAATTTTTCTAAAAGGCTCAGGACAGGAGAGGCTGAAGGCCTACTCCTAACTGAAGGTGTAGTCCGCTTGCAGTCTGTCACAAGCTCTAAATCCCTGAGACCTCTTGCTGTATATGAATGGCTATTGTAGATTTCATCTTATTCTGTAGTGCATTCTCTTTTAATGCGAAATGTATTTTAAGTTGAATGACAGTAAAATAATTTCACTCTCTTTCTTTCCACCCTACAAATCAAAATGAGTAGAAAATAGGTGCTGTTTTTGTCTTTGATCTTGGGGCACCCTTGGCACGGGATTACCTCCAGAGTGGGCAGAACTTGGGTAAATAGCCTTGGATTAGACAGAGGAAGTAGCTCACAATCCCAGTGTTTGGGATGTTTGTGAGCAGAATGTTTATTTGCAATATCCTTTTGAACACTGTGTTTATGACTTGAAACCTTAATTCAGCCTCCTTGCATTTGGCAAATATTATAATCTCCAGGACTTCAAAAGAGTCTTCGTGGAGTCCATTGTTGTTCCTCAATAATTTCTAGTTCTACAGATACATAAAACACTAGTTGAATATGTTCCTTTATTCTCTAGTAGCTGAAATCACAACCCAAAGCCTCAGACCAGTAATGTCTTCATTTTCTGGAATGTGAGCCTGCTGCTGTCTGAGAATCTGCATTTTTAGATAATCATTGCTAAAAAGAGATTTATTGTCAAGAGAGAATTGCTTTTTGGAGGGAAGAATACAGTATTGCATTTTGTGTGCAAGTCTTATTAGGAAAGAATTAATTGTGCAGTTTTAAGTGAAGGTAAATTAATGTCTTTTGTATTTTAATTTGCTTTCAGCTATTAAAAGCAAAACAACAAAAAAGAATACACCCCCAAACAAAACAACAACAACCAAACAATACAAGTGCGACAGATACCAAGATCACTTAGTCTTAGGACTGAGAGAACTGTTCAAATAGTCCTTTGGGAGTGGGGAGGGGTGTGGGGGGAGCCTCTGGCTTCAAACAGCTTGTGCAGACTCATGACTGCAGCTGTCATTTCCCTTCTCTATTGCAGGAGCAGGTCTTGGTGGCAGGGAATCTAGGGACTAGAGAAAACACTGTGACTTTTGAGAAAGAAGGGGGAACTTCAGGACAGATAAGAGAGCAGATCCTACAGATGAGCCCTCAAGTACACTGAGGGTCCAGCCAAGGCATGTGGAAGATGGTCTTTGTTTCTGACTTACTTCTTCCAGTGATTTTGAGAATTACAGTCATACTGAAGGCGGACAGGGGAACATCTAGGTACAGATTTTTGTTAGTAAGTACTTGGTTACAGTGAGTTATGCAAGTTCTCAGGTTTAATTTTGGCAGTGTGCATACACGTAGAGTCTAGAAACCATCTCTTAGTTTTTCCTGTTAGACCTCAGGTTGTTTTCTTTTTTGGTTCATTGCTCCTGGAAAACAGTCATGAAACTGGAGAAGTGGAAGTTCTATGAAGCAGGCCTGAGAACTGCTTTTTATCCTGTGTGTGATAAAGGGCAAGCAAGGGTTGTCAGCATGGGTATGACCTTAGCTTTTATACTGAAAATTATATTAGATTTGCTAAACATGGAAAAAAAAACTTTGCCTCTATGGTGGTTTGAATGAAAATGACCTCACAGGTTCATATGTTTAAATGTTTAGGGAGTGACACTATTTGATGGGATTAGGAGGCTTGGCATTGTTGGGGGAAGTGTGTCACTGGAGATGGATTTGAGATTTTAGAAGCTCAAGCCAGGCCCATTGGCTCTCTCTTTTGCTTCCTGCTGTCCCTGGATCCGAAAGTAGAACTTTCAGCTATTTGTCCAGCACCAAGTTGCCCTGCATGTTGTCACGCTTCCTGCCATGTTGATAATGGACTAAACCTCTGAATCTGTAATAAAACCCAGTTAAATGCTTGCCATGGTCTTGGTATCTCTTCTCAGCAGTAGAACACTAACAAAGGCAGTCCCTTAAAAGGACAAGTTATGTACCATTCTGTCCCCACTCTCCAAATACAATGTATATACTCTCCAAATGTCGTAGTCTAAGGACGAGATCAGTGCGGTAGGTGTTCTCGTTCAGAACGATATGCAGGGGTAGTTTGTGAATTCATGTGACAGGATTGCTCCATAGCAAGTGAGAAGAGCATTTTGCTTATAATTTTAATAGTCTTAGGGAGGGTAATAGTGGGTGATGGGGGGGGGGGGAATGACACATTAGGGAGCTCCTGAGAACTACTCATGAGAAAATGAAGAGATAATATACACAGTGATGGTAAAAGAAGCGGGAATGGGCTAGAGCAAAGTTGAAGAGCCAGAGATAAAGGATGTGATGGCCACCTGGGAATCCACAGAAAGGAATGAAAAGACACATAGTGTTGGTTCTCTTTTTTTCTTTGTGTGTGTGTGTGTGTGTGTGTGTGTGTGTGTGTGTGTGTGTGTGAGAGAGAGAGAGAGAGAGAGAGAGAGAGAGAGAGAGAGAGAGAGAGAGAGAGAGAGGAAGAGAGAGAGACAGACTCTTTAGTCCTGGCTGTCCTGGAGCTCTCTGAAGACCAGAAGACCAGGCTAGCCTTAAACTCACAAAGACCTGTCTGCCTCTGCCTCCTGAGTACTGGGATTAAAGGCTTGTGCCACCATACCCAGCTCAATGTTGGTTTTCAAGGGTGTGTATAACCATGGCTTAAGCCACCAGCCATCGCTAAGCAGCCAGTGGCAGTTCTTTATTTGTCCTTTGTTCTGCAGTTTGTGTGGTTCCTCTCCACTCTACTTCATGCTGCGTCTGATGCCGCTGGGATTTTCAGGGTGGTAGCTGTCTTTTTCTGATTCTCATTTGAGATGGCTGTGTCAGGAAGGAACTGTCTGGATCTCTTACTTTGACCTGTCCCTAGGACTGGCTTTAGTTGCTGTCCAAGATGCCGGTCTCATAGTAGTTTCTTATTTTTGTTTTTTTTTTTAATGCCTTTTCCTAGAGTTCAAAAGCCAAAACTGAAAGCTTTCTCAGAATGGGACTGGAAGAGTCTCTAAACACTTATTGGTTAAAGCAGTCCCGGATCAGAACAGACTCATGATGCTAGGCAGCAGTTCAATCACAGAATCTGTGGGCTCGTATTTAACCCACCACAGCCTGCCTTCAGCCATGAATATTCACATTCCTTTACAGGCAAAATATACTCACTTTGCATGTGCCTGGTAGTCTTCTCCCATTACCGCAAGAGGCTCAGACACACATATCAGAAATCTACCCATTAAATCATATTAGGTACAAAGAAGGGAGGCTGGCTGTGGCTTCTCACATACACAAACCTGAGACGTGAATGGACAAGCAATGCATTCTCTCGTTCCCCTCTACATAGGGACCAGATCGGCCCGCTAGACTCCCTGTTCAAAATGATCGGCAGGCGTGGTTTATGGAGTCACGTGACAAGAAAGGGTCCACAGCAAGTGTAAAAGTCAGCTGATTCCTGTTTTTTTTTGGCAGAAAGGAGAATCTCTTTTTATAGGATCCAGATTTCACTGGGGTTGGCTTTCTGGGCCTTTTGGCTCTGTCTTCCATGTCGCGCTTTCTTCCCAGTAAGAAAAACGGGTACTGGTATTTGATCTTTTCGTTCTGCCTCCAGCCAACAGAGGATCTGGGACTGGGGGGTTCAGAGCCCCCTTCTTGTCTCATTTTATTTTAGTCAAAGTGAGTACAGCTCTGGACATTCTCACGAGCATTCTGTACATTCAGTTAAAATCTATTTGACAGAGTCACTTTGGAAATAACATTGACTTAGATCGCTTCTTATTTCAGACTTATTCCCCCCCACCCCGCCCCGGGCGTTTTTCTCTTTCCCCTGGCAGAGCTCTATTTTAGTCTTTGTCTATAACAGCGTTTAATTGCGCTGAGGGAGACTGCAGATGGGAAGCAGGTTTCCTTCTGAATGCGTGGAGTCCTGACTTGTGATGTTTTCTCTCGTTCCTCTGAAAACCCAGCAGTTTCTCCGTAGCTCATCTTGCAACTCCTAATTTCCTCAGAAGCTCTCAGAAGATGACAGTGGCTCTTTCAGCTTTCTGTCAACAAGACTTAACTCAGTCTTCAAGTTCGTGAGACACCTTCGTCATGTGCTCAGTTGCCCAAGAGTATGTACCTTGCTCCCTAGGGCTCTGGAGCAGTTTTCTCCCAGTCCTTTGGGCTCTCTCTCCTCCAGGCCACGCCCACCTCCATACAGTGACCATTCCCAAAGCTAAGGCCACAAGCTGTGGGCTTCTGCTGTGGCAGCACCTTATTCCCAGATCCTGAATTTTCTATTGCGGGTTTTTTTTTTTTTTTTTTTTTTTGCCTGAGAAATTCCATACCACTTGGGGTTTGAAAACCAGAACAGTATTTGCTTATTTAACCAGCCTGTAATCTGAGTTCCTTCGCAGTGAGAAGGGCTCATGTATGTACCACATGGCATCTGCTGGGACTGGATTGTCAGAGTGACTTTGTTAGGGCTACAGTCTCAGCTGCACACACGAAACATCCGGGCACTGGCCAGCTATGTCTGTGTCTCCTAGAGGCTTCTCCTGGGACCAGCTCAGACTCTTCACCAGTGTGTCTAGGTGGGCTTTTCACATAGCTTGATGGTTCTTCTAAAGTTGATTTTGTTTTTAATTCAAATATAGTTCTTTTATCCCCCTCCCTCTAATCTATCCCTAAATGAAAATGAATTCATTTTCTTTAATTATTTTTGTTGGACAAGCATACACATGTATAGGAATAAATATACTTATATATTATATATAAAATATATAAATGCAATCTGCCATATCTGTTTAGTGTTGCTTGGATGTGCATGTTTTTAGGACAGACCACTTGGTACTGGATAACCAATCAGAGGGCCCATTCTGGGGAAGACTACTCCATCTCTCGCTACTCATTAATTGCCTATGCTCTTCCTTTAGGGATGGGGCCCCATAAATATTTTAACATACCAGCTAATGTTTTCATTTTTCATTTTTTTAAAAATGAAAATGAAGCCACCAGGTATTCTTAGTGTCTGAACTGGGAGATTCCAAAACGTTCTGTTAGCTAAATCTTTTGGGCAAAGTGGCTACTGGGCCTGCTTGGATTCAAGGGAAAGTAAATAGCTATCAATAGGAGAACTAGAAGAATTTATTGTTTCCTCTAATCTATTGTACTAGGGTAAAGTCTCAGGTTTTGTGTGGGTTTTCCCCCTCTTCTTTTTCTTTTGAGCCGGGGACAGAACCCAGAACCTATTCATGATGTCCCCAGATTTTTCTGCCTTAGGCAACCCTTAGTAGATTTTGATGTTACTCACTTCGACTTGAATTTCTGGGAGAGGTCGTCACTCACTCATGCATGCATTTCAAAGACAACAACTTAGAACAATAGCAGTAACAAGACAAAACCCAAAATGGTAGAAGAAAGTGCGTGTGCGCGCACGCATGCGCATGTGAGTGTGTGTGGACTGACCTCGCCATCTCTTCCCGATATTTCATCTCACCCCTGTAATCTTTTTCCTCTTTCGCCAGCTATGGATGAGTCTCTTAGTCTCCAGCTGTTTGATCACTGTTCCCTTTATATATTTTCTTCTACTCCCAGTTTCTGGTTCCTGATATCTGCTCTTGTTTTTTATGTTGGAGGTTGATCATTCAGTAATAGGCTTTTGCTGTCGTGGATGAAACCTGGCTACTTTTATGCTAACTTGTGACAAACTCATTGGAGGGGAGGGAGTCTCAGCTGAGAAAATTCTCCATAAGATGGGTCTACTGGTAAAACTGTAGGGTGTTTCCTTAATTTAGTGATCGGTGGGGGAGGGCCCAGCCAGCTGAGCAAGCCACAGGGATCAAGCCCGAAGCCACATTTCTCCAAGGCCTCGGTATCCGGTACCCGTTTCTGCCTCCAGGTTCTTGCTCTGTTTGAGTTCCTGTCCTGACTTTCTTTGAAGATAGACAGTGATGTGAAAGTGTAAACCCAATAAACCTTTTCTTTCCCAACTTGCTTTTGGTCATAGTGTTTCATGACAGTAAGACCAACCCCAACTAGGATAGAATGAGCGGAAATTGCTGTGACAGTCTTGATCATTTGTTCTGGGGGAAGATTGTGGAAGGACTTGGAAATTTAGGCTAAAAAAGCCATTCAGAGCTCCGGGAGATGTTCTGTAGGAGCTTGGAAGATAAGAATGTTGAGGGCAATGTGGACGATGGAAGCCTTGCTTACAAAGTTCCAGAGAGAAACCTAAAAGCTCCTTCAGGGCTGTTTATCACTGTGTTTATTAAGATTCCGTTGTTCTGGTCAGCTGGGGCTGAGAGTCCATCATGACTAACAAAACACCGGCACCAATGAAATGAAACCTTTGTTACTGGGGCAACTGATGCTGGTCAGCTGGAACTGAGAAATTAGCTGTGGTTAAGAGACCAGCAGCATTAAGGTTGTCTTCGTCAGTATTCGATTGCTGTGAAGAGACACCATGACCACAGCAACTCTTATAAAGGGATGCATTTAATTAGGGATGGTTAACAGTTGAGAAGTTTAGTCCATCATCATCAGGGTGGGAAGCATGGTGACACGCAGGCAGAGGTGGTGAGATTTCTACATCTGAATCAGCAGGCAATGAAAAGAGACAGTGACTCTGGGACTGTCTCACACTTATGAAACCTCAAAGACACCCTCCCCCTTTCTCCAACAAAGCCAAACCTTCAATAATGCCACTTCTTATGAGTCTATGGGGACCATTTTCATTTAAACTAACTCAGAGGGGGAAATCTTCTGGGCAGTGTTTCCTCGACCAGTGCACAGGAGCTATGTTCAATGGCAGGCCTGGTTGTACTTAGAAACTGGCAGCTGAACTTGGTAGTGTACGAGTCACCCAGGTGGTACTGGTTTTGAAGGCATGAAGGAGTCATGGAGAGCTGCTGAGACTTGACACGGTAACAGGCCAGTAACTTGACACGAGAGGCCATTGGTGATGGTGCAGTCTCACTGGTGATTGGAGGCCCAGGTCAGGTAGAGAATTTGAGGCTCAGCACCATAAAAAGAGCCTAAGAGAGGCTATTGGTTAAAGTACAGCCTGAATGCGCAGAAGACCCCAACATCTTGGAGATGCTAGTACCATGGGTGGCCACCAAGAACAGCAGCTGCGGTGGAGTGGAACAAGCAAGCTATGTGTGCTGCATAGGGCAGAGCCAGAGAGGTGACCCAAGCCCCTTGGAGGAGGCTTGAAGACCAGAAGTGAACTCCAGACTTTGGAGGTTTAGTTATTTACACTGCTAGAGTTGGGCTTTTCTTTGTTCTGATTGTGACCATGCTTTGATTCTTCCCTTTTGAAATCAGAACGTATCTAATTCATCTTTGATTTCACAGATGCCTACAGTTTGAGTGTGTTTAAATTAAATAAAATGAGGCTTGGGTGTTTCACAGACACTTTTTTGAATTTTAAAAGAGACTGGATATTTTTAAAGAGACAACTTGTGAAGTGCTTGAATTATAAGACACAGACTTGAAAGTTTGTAAAATGTTTTATAATCTGATGTCTTTATTAACGTTTGATCTTGAGGATGAACAAGAAGGGAAAGATTATGGCTTAATGTGATGTGCTTTTGTGTCAAGCTGACCAGGGGTCAGCTGTGCTTCCTAGTTCTATGTGAGTTTAACACAAGCTAGAATCACTGGCTAGGAAGGAGCCTCAAGTGACAGAATGCTTCCAGAAGATTGGGCTACAGCCAAACCTCTAGGGTTTTTTATCTTAATTAGCAATTGATGAGGGAGGGCCCAGAGCATTTTGGTTTGGTGCCCCCTTGGGCTGGTGGTCCTGGGTTTTATAAGAAAGCAGGTTGAGCAAGCCATGGGGAACAAGCCAATAAAGCAGCACCACTCCTTGGTCTCTGCATCAGCTCCTGCCTCCAGGTTCCTGCCCTGTTTGAGTTCCTGTCCCGACTTCTTTTGAAGAACAGTGCTGGGGAAGTGTATCCTTTCCTCCCAAGCTTGTTTTCCATCAAAGTAGTTCATTGCAGCAATAGTAATCCTAAGCAGGACAGGTTGTGCATTTACTAAAGAGTGATTAGATTTCGTTGTGTGTAGATCTCTCTCTCTCTCTCTCTCTCTCTCTCTCTCTCCTTCCTTCTTTCTCCTTCCTTCCTTCCTTCCTTCCTTCTTCCTTTTTTATTTTCTTTTTTTCATTTTTTTTCTTTCTTGGACTCCGCATTTACCCATTCTTTTTTGCCTCTCCCATTTTAATCAGACCTTTAAATTCTTCTAACATCTCTAATTCTAAGAGCTAATGAAACCCACATATTTTCTAGCTGCTCCTTCGCTAGCCTGTGCTGCTCCCCTGGCTCAGTGAACACTTAGGTTAGAGTCTGTGGTGCAGTCCTTAGTGCGGTTCATTTTGTTCTGGCTTCCTGATTTTTCTCTTCTGTTCCGTCCCATCAATTTTTCAAACCCTTTCTCAAGATGCATTCATGAGTGACCTTCGAGTCCCTCCTTGAATGAAAAATATTTTGTGATGAGATTGATTTTTTTTGACATTGTAAAAAAAAAAAAACCTAAGTGCTCTGACCATTGTCTTCTATGATTACCATGTAAGATCATATGATCTCAAGTCTTTGTGATTTCCCCAAAATGTACATTATATTACATTATCTTTTTCATTATTCCTCTGTTTTAGAAATTACAATCAAACATTACTTGCTGTTTTTTTAAACTGATAGCAATAGTTGTTTGCATCTGTGTGAAATTTTTCTTCAATAACTCTACAGGAAAATACTTGTCATGAAGCAAACAGACCCTTTTCAGAGGAGCCCATAAAACCCCTCAGAGTTCCCCCACTTGTTAGCATGTAGGACTCAGTTTCCGTCTGGTGATTCAGGCCTGGAATGCTTGAAGAGGAAGGGCCTCCTGTAGATGAATCTGGGTTTTGACTGTTCAGACAGGGTTTGGGGGAGGTTGCAGCCTTGGGGCAGACAGCATTTCAGACCAGTTCTGCCAGCCTTTGTACAGTGGCTGATTCGGTAAAGGTTGAGATGTCAACTCCAATATGAGCATTCATCATTGGAAGAAAAACATTACTTTCACATAATGAATGGGACTGTCTGGGAGGTCATCATGGGTCTTTTTTTCCTACCTCCTGTGGAAGTGTGAGGTTTACAGAATGTGGTTTTTAATGAGAGTCTGAGTTAAACTTTCACCCTTAATGAAAATTATAACCAGGCAAAAGAAACCCGTGCAAAATAGTGATTGAAATCAGGCACCATGCTATTAATAGCGGCACATGAGATAAATGAAGGAGTCAGCATGGAGTCCCTGATCAACAAGTTGCAAGAATAGCCTGGTTCCATTTAAACAGCACAACCTATTAAGACTGAGGGAACACACATATTGACTGCTCTGGAGCCAAGGAACATACCAGGGTGGCATTTGTTTTCACTACCAGACTGTGAGCTTTGCAAGCTGTTTGTGGGTTAGCTATGTCTAGTAACTCCTTGAGCAATGCAAGGAATTTTTATAAATAGCTCCTGATCCTATACAGAGGTTTTATTCTGGAGTTAGAGGAGCGGATTGCATATCACGACCCCAGCACGTTGCCGTTCATTTTCAGAAAGACTTTATGGGAGGAGCATTGTAGTTTGAACTCAGCCTTTGCCTCATTTGCTGCTGTTTAGATGCTCTTGGTTAAGGCTGGCAGCTGCATGGTGAGCAGTGGGTGAGGACGAAGTGATATTGAATGATATCTTACGCCTGGCCCTGTCTGGTGCTGCGATGGTGACCAGCGTATTTCAGGGATGTCCCACTTCTGTCCTCAGACTTAAGAGAGTACGTTAGTGTTTAAAGGACATTCTGCTTAGAGGAGAAACTGTGAAATGTTCACTTTATTTCACATACCTCTCGCAAACACATTTCTATATGCAGTGTCTGTGCTCTGAATGTCAGGGGCACTTGTGTATTCAGTTGGCAGCTTCTAGATTAGATGCCTTCCCCCTGTATGGGAGAGTATGGTGAGTCTTGTTTTTCCTCCCCTAATATATCCTGTGCCAGACATCAGCAAGTATATGGTATATATGGTATATGGTAGTAACTCAGTAAGTGTTTGCCGGATGAAATTACTTAGGTGCTGTTCTGTTCCTGTGTCTCTGTCCCTTGGCATCTGCTGTGTTGGGAACACAGTACTGGAGACTTCAGTGCTCAGGATCATGGCTAGAACACACTTAATTCATGGTTTACAACAATGAACAAACACAGCTAAACAACTGGCTCTATGCTTCTAATTTATAAAACACTCGCTGACAAATTTGACCTCTACTGTATATGATTCCTTATGCTATTTTAATAAAAGATACGTTTTCTGGCATTTATTTGGCAGGGAGTGATTTTTGCTAAGTATTTTTTTAATTGAATTTTCTGTCATTGTGTGTGTGTTTGTGCGCGCGCGCTCATGCACGCACAAGTGCGTGTATACATGTTTATGTGTGTGTATAGCTAAACTCTTGTCACAGAAGCTTCTTATTTTAGTGGATAACAATTAATGTAGAGACTCAGGACTGTCCAGAGTAGGAGAGTAAGGAGCTGCTTATCCGCACACGGGCCAGCTATACGAACCTGTGCTCCACCAAGGCTCAAGAAGCAATATAAAGCCAGGGGAAGGAATAACGTAGGAGTCAGAGGATGGGGAAGAGTACTGAGAAAAATGTCCCCCATACATGTCATTGCCATTGCACGTATGAAGTGACAGCAGCTGTCCTTGTCTGCATAAGATCAGTTTAAAAATCAGACATGGAGTGGGGAGGGGCTCCCAAGTCCCTAGCCTGAGCTAGCTGAAGAGCTGTCAATAGTTGTTGGCTGAGGGGTGGGGTGGGAAGGGTACTGGTAGCTGTCTAGGCCTAGACCTGTGTATATGCTGTCAACGCTAATTGAATCCAGATGGTTGAGGATGTGAGGTTGGGAGAGAAATATGTTTGGAAGGGGTTAGGGCAAGTTGGAGGGAAGAAATGGATTTAATCGAGACGTGTTGTCTAGATATATGGAATTTTTCAGAGAACAAACTTAAAAATATATCAGGAGCTTCTGAGAAACCAATTCAATACATAGTTCAAATTGCCATTGTTTTCCCTCTGAATGTCAGTGCCATTATGGCCTCATGTGTTTCTACAGTGTTATTTCCGTTTTAGCATTTGTAAGGGTTATGGCAAGGCAGGGGACCTGTGGAATTTAAACTGTGGTCCGGCCAGACTTATGTAAATAAACAAGGAAGTGAAATAGTTATATGAATTTAGCTTAATTTCAGGAGGTCTGAGACGATGGTAGATTTAAATTGAAAACTTCAGAGTTTGGGGATCGGTTCTGTGTTGGCTAGTTTTGTGACCTTTGCTTTCCCGATTTAATTATATTTGCTCTTTTTCTTCATAAGGTAATTGTAGCAGTTAACTTAAAACTAGCTGAAAGGCACCTTTTAAGCTATTAAGCTGTACATATAAGCTTATAATTATGAGGTCTTCTTATGTAATCCCTGCTTCAAAGTCACCCATGTAGACAACCTGGGAAACCATATCGCTGGGACAGTCTGACCCCTATCAACTTTTCCTTTTGGAAGCAAACATTTGTGTTGCCCATGATTTTTATTTATGCCACTTAACGCAAAACAAAACAAACAAACAAAAAAAAAGAACCTTTACCCAGGAATGTGGAACTTACAAATTTCCCAGGGGTGGGTAACCCCAAACTTCTGTGTTGTTATGCTAGAAAGCCTATTCCTTGTATATCTGGCCTGTGCATAGCAAGCCAAGTGGCTGTTAGTCTGTAGTGTATTATCTAGTGGGTTCTATGAAGTGAAGGAGAGCTATTCACTACCACTAATGAATTGTTTAGAACATAGCCTGGCAGACCATATATCCTAGGTAGTTTTGTTATATAAATATGAACTATGAAATTATGAATTGTTTTTATAGAATGGTGGTTCCATGTTAACTTCCCACAGCCACGCACAAAGAAGGTCAAAGGAGACCAGGAGGGCCTCGCTGCTGTCCAAGAGATGACCTTTTCATTCACGGTTACAGAAACGTGGCAGCAGAAGAAAGGAAAGTGCAAAAACCAAGTTCAGCAGTGAGGTCAAATAGAGGCTCTCTATGGATGTGTGTATCTTAATTTAAATTAAAACAATTTCACATTGCCAAAGGCTGAAGCTATCTTGGAGGCTCCAACCCTTTGATCTTAAATAGTGGAAACTGTACTCCACCAGGATACCAAGAAAAAAAAGAAGGAGAAAAAAAGGGACATCAGTCCCTTAGACACATTTCTCACACACGCACGCACACACACACACAGTAAAGAAGGTCATAGGAAAGAAAAGGCTAGAGATCCTAAGGAAGAGTGGAAGAGTGTATGTTAAGTTTGGGGTGGTTGTGAAAGAGGGGTAGACAGGTCTTGGAAAAGATGAAAGGATTCACTCTAGAGGTGGGAGGAATGTGATCTCAGGAGTTAAAAAGGGGAGGAGGAGGAGGAGAAGGAGAAGGAGGAGGAGGATGTGGAGAGGGAGGAGGAGGAGAGGGAGGAGGAGGAGAGAGCTGCAGGGAGGGTGATCCTGAAGAGAAAAAGAGTACCCAAGAGAATTCACAGAGTCTGTATCACGGGGAGGCTGCATGCAGATGGTTACCTGTGAGGACTGGCCTTCTCTTCTATTTGTAGACCAAAGTGGTCAGAGAAGAAATAAACGTGGAGGAGGTGCACCCGAGGGAGGACAGGAGAGGCAGAATGAGCAGTGGTAATAAGATGGACACAAGGTGGGGAGAGAGCCTTGATGATTGTTATGGTAGTGTTTAGGACACACTGCCATAATTCTTAAATCAGATCATTTGCATGTACCTTTAATTGAAATTTTTTTTCCTAATTTGTTTAAGAAATACGTATTTGTTGAGAATCTTTGCTCTCTTGGGGCTCATATTTTATTGAGGGAAGACAGACATTCAAAACAGAAGTAAGAAAAATCTGTAGTAAATACATGTGAGGAGACATTTTTCCAGGAAAGGTGGGAGTAGGCAAGGTATGGGGAGGGGAGAGGAAGAATAAAATGAAGGCGAGAGGGCTATTTTAGGGAGTGGGATGAGTTATGTGTTCAATGAGAAAGACCAAGGTTGAGTGAGGCTTGAAAGGAGATGAAAGAGAGGGATTGTGTGTTCTGGGGCTGAGGGAGGAAGCCATGTTGACGTCTGTGTGGGAGGAACGGTAAAGAGGCCTGATGGATAAGCTGACTGTGTGAGGAGACAGTGATAGGAACTGAGCTCAGGGACCATGGGTGGAAGCAGACAGTGAGGTTCTTGTTAAGCCCTAAGGTTGGGGAGGATGACTAGCCTTAAAGGAGAGAGAAGCAAGTAGGAAAGAGAAGAGCACCAATTGCTAAAGTCTAGAGGGCTGGGCTCTAAGAAATAAGGCAAGGGCATTGAAAATGGAGAGCTGGAAACATGGCTGAAAACTGGGCGAGTGTGGCAGCCAAATGAAGCAAGGATTTCAAAGTCCATCAGCACCTTCTTTAGGCGCAGTGAGTGGCTGGGAACCACGCGTGGACCTAAGGGAGCTTCTGTCACCGGGGTTTTGCTGGGTGACTGGGACAGCGGCCTGTTTGAGTTTCATAAAGAAACAGAGAAATGAGACAGTGAGCCCAGGTAAACAACCCTTTCAAGGAGTGTCCCTGCTACCAGGACGAGAGAACTGGGCGAGGACAAGAGAGGGAAGAGACATCGAGAAAATTCTCTCAGGATGGAAACATCATCAAGGAGATGTCTGTATTGACATTTGCATTGCTGATGGGCTAGCCATAGCTAGCAAGCCACGGACAGGAATCAACACGAGTGAGTAAACTCTGCGTTGGTTGTTGTTTTGATACCTTCAGGAGTCCACAGGTTTGGGATGGTGACTAACACAGAAACTCAAAACCAGTCCCAGTTCAGAGACTGTGACTGTCACATATACAGCCACATATGGGGCATTGTACCACACCCTCTCCCCCAGGCTAAGGGGGTCATTGCAGAAGAGAAGGTGGAAAGACTTCAGGAGCCAGAGGTCAGGGGGACTCGAGTGGTATCATCTGGACAGGAGAGGACTGTTGGGCTCATGAACCCCACAACACCTGTGGGTGCCTTTACGAGACCTACATGAGCTAATATTCTAGCATAGAATGGGGATCTGCGGGCTACTGATGGCTTTTCTGGGAGAGAGAGTCCGTTTTCTTTAATGGTGTGACTTGACCATGAGCAAGTAGACAGCCTTGCTGCTAGAAGTACGTGGCTTAAACAAACTGAAGTCGATGTGTTATTAAATTGAAGAAAAAATAGGAAGAAGGGGAAGTTGGGTAGGTGGGACAAGGAGGAGTGAAGAGGAGGTGGAGGAGAATGTGACCAGATTCCACTGTAATGGAATTACCAAGGAATAAACAAAAGTATTTTAGAAAATAGTTCATCGGTTGCACGAGAGGAGGTTGTAGTTCTAGCACTTGGGAGGTAGAGGCAGAAGGATCATGAGTTGCAAATCAGCCTGAGCTGCCTATCAAAGTCCGGTCTAAAGAGGCAAATACTTATAAGCAAGGGAATTAAGGCCAAATTCACTTAAGAATGTTTTGAAAAATTACCCAATTATAATTTGACCATTTGTATTAGACTATGTGATAAAATCAGTTATATACCGCAGACAGCCATTATCTGGAGAAAAATCACTACGTGTCGCTGTGTCGACTGAGTGGTAAGCATTCACAGCTCTGAAATGTAACCATGCCCCGATCTCAGAAGTCTGTCTTTGTCTTACTCATGTGTCAAAAGTAACTTGAAGATCTGCTTAAAGTTCAGGACCTTGAGACAGGCTGATAATCCCGGGTCACCTGGGTGGGTACAACCTAACCATGTCACCCTGGGTCTTTACGAAGGAAGGAGGCAGGCAGAAGTGGCTGAGGATGAAGTGTGTGATGGACTTCACCTAATATTGCCAGCTTTGAAGGTAGCCTAAGGAAGCCATTCTCCATGGAAAGCAGAGGCCCACTGGAGGCTAGGAATAGCTGTTGAGTGACAGCCAGAAAATGGGAACAGCAGCTTCTGAACAAATGGAAAGTATTTCTTGCTGGAGATTTGAGTGAGGATTTCTGTCACCAGCCACTGGGATGTCAGTTGGGAAAGATTTACACTGAACTCTGACCCACAGAGCTGCCAGGGGTCACGAGAGCCTGCCCGTCTTCACCAGGCAGCAGCTGAAAGCGAACACAAGTGAGAGGAGCAGCTACTGTTTCATGGAACATTTTTATTTCATGGAATGACTCAACAGCAAAAAGTCAGTGGCATTTTCTTGAGAATGAATTAAGAGGTCTTGCATTTGCAAGGAAAAGAACCGCCAGTGTTTAGGATCTGGGAGGAGGCTGTGTTGTCACGAGGGACTTGAAGGCTTGCCAGCACTAAAGCCTTGAATGGATTGGTGGTTAGATTAACAAGCATTATATTTTGACGTCTCAAAAAAAAAAAAAAACATGTCAAGATTTGCACAACTCAGTGAGTCCATATTTTCCAAAAAGCCAGGGCAAACGTTTCGAAACTGCATATTGTTCATGATCTATTTGAAAAGATTAAAAAGAAGGTCTTTGTAAGCAGGAACACCTCCGTATGCAAAGATGCTGTGTACACTAGGGAGCATGAGCGCCAGTTAAGCCTCTAGATTAGAAGCTCTTTTAGGAGGCATCACGTGGTTATTAGAGAAGTTTCTTGGCACAGCATCATGAGGCAATGAGATCAGCAAATGTTATCTTAGGCAAATCAAACTAACTGTATCATTGGGACTGAGAGTCAGGGGAGAGGGGAGAGTGTAAACTAGGTGTGTAAGGATAGGAATGAGGCGCTCATCTGGTAAAGAGTTAATAGGATCATGATGGTTTGACTTAATCATTAACTCGACTGGATTTAAAATCCAACAGGCACACCTCTGCTCATGCCTAAATGAGGCAGAGAGGCCTACCCTGAAAGCAGCAGGAAGAGCCGTTCTAGGAGCTGGGGCCCTGGGCTAGAAAAGAAAGAAAGTCCCAGCTTTCTTTTCTCCCTGCTTCCTGACTGAGGATGGATAGGCAGAGAATTCAGCTTTTAAGAGAAGAATATAGATGGAGTTTTCATTGAGACCACCAGTGCCCCCATAACCACACAGAGACTTCTTATTAATTAGAAATGCTCGGCCTATAGCTTAGGCTTGTCCCACTAGCTCTTATAACTTAACCTGTATTGCATATCTATGCTCTACCACATGGCGGTACCTTTTCTCAGCATGGCATATTCATCTCCTGCCTCCTCTTCATCTGGCTGGTGACTCTGCCCCCTCTTTCATCTCAAGGGGATGCCCCTGCTCTCTTTTTGTCTGCAAGTCCCACCTAAGCTTTATCTTACATCATTAAGCTTGTTATTAAACCAATGAGAGCAACACATATTCACAGTGTGCAAATATATTGTTCCACAGCAGAAGATGTAAACCTATGTTGCTAAGTATACTATACAAATTAGTACTTGCAGAAATCAGAAGGAAAGTTTGAAAAAGATATCAAACGGGTTTTATACTAACAAAATGCCATTCATGACTGTAGCATTAGGTCCCACTCTTTCATATTTTGAAAATTATAATTTATAGCTTTGGAACTTTTATGGTAGAAAATCTCAGATCATAAGGTTGTTTTATGTTAAAAGAAAAAAATGTAATTAATGGATCTCAGCAATTAGGATAATAATTTTTATGCCTTTAATATACTATTGGATACTACTTTCATGTACTCATTTTACCAATGGAGTTTCCCATAAAACTCTATTAGGCCTATTACTAAGCCAACTCATGCCCTGGTGTGTGTGTGTGTGTGTGTGTGTGTGTGTGTGTGTTATAAATTGGAACATTGAAATGTTAGGTGGGCATTGTGGAGCTTGCCTTTAATCCTTGCTCTTGGAAAGCAAGTGGAACTCTGTGAGTCTGAGGCCGAGTCTACACCCAGGTTCCAAGCCAGCTGGGATTATATAATAAGACCATGGTGCAAAGAGAGACCACAACGCAAAGAGAGACAGAGATACAGAGAGACCAGGACAGAGATACATACAGAGAGAGACAGAGACACAGAGAGGCTGGGCCAGAGACACATACAGAGAGAGACAGAGACACAGACAGATGATGAAAAGGAAAGACAAGAAAGTTTTATAATTTAAGCTTTTGTGTGGAGTGAGTAGACTTGACTCATCAGTGACATTCTGCTTAATTGACATACATTCTAAGTTGGTATGGGAAGTCCTTCTGTATATGTGTTGCTTTTATTGGTTAATGAATAAAGAATCTGTCTTGGGCCTGGCAGGGAAGAATAGAGGTAGGTGAAGAAAACTAAACTGAATGCTGAGAGAAAGAAGGTAGAGTCAGAGAGATGCCATGCAACCCTGCCAGAGACAGATGCCTGATGGAACCTTGCTAGTAAGCCACAGCCACATGGCGATGCACAATTTAATAGAAATGGGTTAAATTAAGATGTAAGAGTTAGCCAATAAGAAGCTAGAGCTAATAGGGCAAGCAGTAATTTAATTAATACAGTTTCTGTGTGTTTATTTTGGGGCTGAGCAGCCGGGAACAAACAAGCAGCCTCCTCCTACACTAAGTGACTGTCCATTGCCCTTTTGCTGCCCCTGTAGCAACGTGGAAATTACGGGAAGAGCAGGAAGAGCATCAGACTAATGCTTCCCTCTGTGACGGCTGTGGATGTAGCTATTGGCACCATCTGAAACACTCAGCTATTTTTGAGTAATGAGGAATAGTCCCATGATTGCCTTTCAAGATTTGTCTTTGTGTTTATTTCTTTAATTTGAGAAAGCTGCTCTTTATTAGTTAAATTTGCTCTTTGGCCATTTCATCCATGTATACAGCACATTCTGATTACTTTCACCCCTTTCCGCTCTTATCCTTCACCCTCGTAAGTCCCCCTTTCCTACCCGCCTCATCTTCATGATCAGGTCATTACTTTTCTGTTACGGTGACAAAGTATCCTGAAAACAAAAATCAGCAGAGGAGAAGTTTACTTAGCTCTCAGTTCCAGGTTACAATCCATTATGTAGGGAAGTCATAGCAGCAGGAACCAGTGACAGCTGGTCACTACACATCCACAGTCAGGAACACAGGGAGCCAAATGCTTGTGGGCTCTCTACTCCTGTCTGCTTGCTCTCGCAGGCTTCACCTGTCCTCTATAGTGCAGGATGGAAGCACTCGCAATGGGCTAGATCTTACACCAATGTTCACAGCCTACACTGATCTTGGTAGTCCGATTCAGGCTCACTTCCTAGATTAGTGTTTTTCAACCCGTGGGTCTTCGCCCCTTTTGGGGTAAAACAACCCTTTCACAGAGGTCGTGTGTCTATTATGCTATATATCAGATATTTATATTATGATTTATAACAGTAGCAGATTTACAGTTATGAAGTAGCAATAAAATAATTTTATGATTGGTGGTCCCCACAACATGAGAAACCGAAGTGTAGGAAGGCTGAGAATCACTGTTCTAGATGATTCTATATTGTAGAAAGCTGATATTTAAAATTATGTAACACAATGTCTTTTTGCTTTGTTTTGTGAACCACTGAGTTTAACCAGGATGGTGGGAGTCATGATGGCTCTGGGCTGATTCAGTGGCACCTGGTGGGTTCACTAGAAGGGAAAATCTGAAGATAATGATTCTCCCTCTCCCAGAATACATCACTACTTAGCAGTAATCAGGGAGGGGCAGGATCCCATAATCCTAACTTGGGAATTTTTTTTTAATGTAGCCAGTAAAATCTACCTTTACTTAGTGCACATTTCTGTACCTTTGGCCTGATTTTTAGGTCATTCTGTGGCTTAGTCATCTGTCTATCATCTGTTAAATCTATCACTAGTTTTTCTTGTTGAAGAGCACTGGCTGATGCTTTATCTGTAGTGCATCATTGGCAATTATGACAGAAACACAAGTTGTTCCTGATGCCCCTTCTCCTCTTTTCGAAGATAGAATTTTAAACTTGGCACAATGCCATATAGAGCCAGGACAGTAATTCTTAGTCATACCTTTGTTAGAAGTCACTCTTGCTCTGTTCAATAGGGTGTATTGACCGAAAATAGATTTATTGTGCACCATTTCCTTAAGAAACTTTGCTTGAGAGAATGTCTAAGGCATGTGTACTGGACTGTGGGTGCATGTGTATATATTTGTATGTATTTGTATGCATGTATATGTGCATGTCTGTATGTGTGTATGTGCATGTGTGTGTGTGTGTGTGTGTGTGTGTGTAATGGAGTGATGTCCCTTTTTTCTCCTTCTTATTTTTCTCTTTGTGTCATGGAGTCTGGAGAATAGTTGACACTATTTAAGATCAAGGAATTGGAGTCCCCAAGAGAGATAAGCAAAATAATAGAAAGAACCTGATCTTCAGCGTTTAAGGACAGTAAATAATATCAAATAGCCCTAAGCCTTTAACTGTACTTTCATTAAGAAATATTAATTAAAAAATTATTTATGATGTGTCTAAGCTCTCTCTCTTTCTCTCTCATTGTGTGTGTGTGTATGTCTGTGTGTGTGTGTATGTGTGTGTTTGTGCTTCTTAAGTGATTCTTTTATCTTTATAGTTGAGGGATGAACTTGTAGATCATGGTTAGGCCAGTCTAGAAGATGGGGTCTAGGTGTTTGCAGGAACATCCTCCTCCTTATGTGGGTGCTGGGTCTGAGCTCTGATCCTCATGATTGAAGGTGAAGCACTCTCAACTGCTGACTCATCTTCCCACGCCCAATCCCATCCTCCTCAGCTGGGTTTTAAATGAGAGGAACATCAACTTTGTGTTGTATAATCAGTTACTGTATTTTGGTTTTAATCAAGATTGATAAATCCAGTCCTAATCATTAAATTTTACATATCTATGGAATATTAATAGTTTCTTAACTGATATATTAATGTCTAGTCTCACAAAGTGAAATTGTTAGCTACATCTCTTAGGCAAGAGTGGAAGCCATAATTTGACAGAATCTTGGAGTGGCCCAGGACTGCAGGAGGCCGAGAGCTCATCAGCTACCCCTCCCAGGATATCGTTATCCTGAACTCAGGGACTTGACTCTACAAGGACTTTCTCATTTCACTTCATCCTTTATTTCTCTTTTCTTTTTGGTTTTGTTTTATGATATTGCAGACTAACTTTCTCCAGGGAAAGCAGATGCACACCTATAATACCCAGCTAACTTAACAGCTGGAGGCCTCAGGGGAGAAGTAACTGCACCATCTTTGTCTACGATGATAACAGTAGGGAATGTTGCAAACTGACCTGGCTGGGACTGCATGAACACCCCAAACCTGTCACCAGAAAAACTTGCCTTTTGGCCTGTGTGGCTACATTATGAGGCATAGTGACTGGACTGGGGAGGGTGCAATGATTGGCGGTCTCCACAGAAGCATTTGTTCTAAATTATAGTGAATGCTGTTTAGACTTAAAGCCATGTCTAACACAGCTAAATCATTCACAAATCATTTACAAACAAGTTCACATGTCAACAATAGAGCTCCTGGTTTGTTTTGAACGTGGCTTCTGACTTGAAGTTGCTTATATACAGCTCTTGCTTCCGCTGATGCAAATGAATTCTGTCCACGGCATCACACCATACACATTAATTATTAGTGACCAGGTTTTACTCATTTCTTTCATCTCAAATCATGTTGACTGTAATGTTAGCATTGAAGCACTGGCTTCATTAACCCTCAGGGTATTCACGTTTTAGACTTACCCCCCATGTGTGTGCATGCATACATGCGTGCAGGTGCCTATAGAGGCCAGGGTTGACATCAGAATAGGCTAGCTGGCTAATGGGCTAGTGCCCACATTTCTCAGTTCCTCTAGTGCTGGGATTATAGGCAGATACTCCTGTGCCTGCCTTCTGAGTGGGTGCTGGGGATCAAGGACTTACCAAGGTGTCATTTCCCCAGCACAAGGCTACTCTATTCTTACAAATATGTTAGTGTCACAAATCTGTTTTAGTTTCTAAGAAGGAAGAAATCAATAGACTTAAAAATTCACTGACTCCATTGTACAGCTCCTGAAAAAAATTCAGTGACATATGTGTGGTATTCATGAAATTTCATAAGTAGAAATATCTTCTTGAGGTCTTTGATTATATTGTTATCAAACACGCCAGGAGGAGCAAGATTGAATTCTGTTGAATGGGAGAGGTGACCTATTAGAGCATAGCATCCAAAGGTGGGTAGAGCCCCGTATGAGCTGGGTAAAGAACACTCTTTTAGGTGTCTCCCCAGCAATGTGGTGACATTTCAGAGACCTCAGGGATAGAGGCTTATTGCTTGTGACAGTGTGTATTACATTTACTAATTGGATTTTAAATTAGTGACATACACATAGGTATGTTACTTTTCAGACACCCTGAAAGTTTCATATCCTTCCTCCCTCCCTCTTTCCTTCCCTTCCTTCCTTTCTTCCTTTTTTCCTTCCTTTCCCTCCTTCCCTCCCTTCCTTCCTTTTTCTTCCTTCCTTTTTTTTCCTTCCCTCCTTCTTCCCTTCCTCCCTCCCTTTTTTCCTTTCCCTTCTTTCTTTTCTTCCTTCCCTTCCCCTTCCCTTTCTTCCTTCCTTTTTCTTCCTTCCTTCCTTCTTTCCTTCCTTCCTCCCTCCCTCCCTCCCTCCCTCCCTCCCTCCCTTCCTTCCTTCCTTCCTTCCTTCCTTCCTCCCTTCTTTCCCTTCCCTTTCCTTCCTTTCTTTTCCTCCCTCCCCTCTCTCCCTTCTTCTCTCACTCCCTCCCTCCCTCCCTCTCTTCCTCTCTCCTCCTCTCTCCTCCCTCCCTTCCTTTCCTTTTTTCCTTCCTTCCTCTTTCTTTCTTTTTCTTTTTCTTTCTTCTTTTTCCTTCTTCCATTAAAGGTGGCAGACAAAATCATGTCCTTTGAGCCACCTAAATGGTTACATTCTCTTTAGGAGTGGAAGGGAGAGGTGACTTTGCGATTTTTAATGAACAGTGAGGAAGACCTCAGGTCTGCCGATGTGAGAGCTGGAGGTGTCTTCTGGTAAGAGTGCTCCCTATATGATTGATGGTAATTGTGCTCTCAGGTTTGAACCTGTACTGATGGCCTGAAAGACAGCCTTGCCGGAAGACGTCATACTGTTAAGTTTCATTTGCTGAAATAGCTGTATCAGACACACTTCACTATGACTCCTGCTGTTTCCGGGTGGGGGTAAATCTACTGTGAGGGCTGGAGACAGGGCCATATGGAACTCCAGTACGCATAGGGACTGTGGGGAGGCCACTCCTGGAACATCCCAGCTTGGGTCAGAGAGCAGGCATCTGGCTGCTGGTGGCTGCCCTTTCTTCTGACCTATTTTTGGACGGAGGCAATTGTGTGTTTTCTTTTTATCTCTGGGTGATATGGAATCATTTTAATTTTGTTTTTGTTTTTCTTCTTCGAAGAAGAGGAACACATGCACCTTTAGTGATTATTATGTTGGCAAACAACCGAAATCTCTGGAAAAGATGACCAAGGATGTTGTCTATTACTTTGTTTACAATGTGAAAGATCTGTTGTGCTGTTATTAATATCTGGAGCGATATGGAGTGCCAGGACAGAAATAGGTTTCTGAGAAATGTGTGGCGTTTTAGTTTCCTGATACTATTACAGCTCTATCTACTGATCTAGCGATGTGTGTGTCCAGGTCCTCTGGGCTCAGAGGTCGGCCCCTTGCCCCCATTCCATTGCACAACTATGCCTGGGTCAAAACCTGCTCTTTTCTTGAGTTCAGACATTTCATGCGTTGACGTTTATTAACTCTCCCCATTTGACATTTTGTTTAGAAGGCATCATATTTTCATATATCCTGGTAAAAACCAAGAAAATATTTTTACTATTTTTATGACATCTGTGAACTTATTTAACAGGTTCAAAGTCATTAAATCCTGACCTTACAATACTTTTTTCAAAGTAACCTTACTTTTTATTAACTTGTTATTTTTATTGGCATACTTGCTTAAATATCAAACACTCAGTTATTTTGTCTCCAAGTGGTTGATTTTATGAGGCTAAACTAAGAGCAATGGTAATAATATTTTATAAACTATCTTTTTTCAGTAATATTTTGTAATTATATTACTTACACGAGTTCATGTGAGAAAGCTCCCCCTTGTGGTCATTACAGTAAGTGCAGGTAGTATTAAAACAGCATTAAGTACGTACTCCTACTAAACATCAATTAGTAGGTCGATTGGCTGTGTTTTGTGTTGGTTGCAGGGATATGCAGCATTCAGAACCATTCAGTGCCATTAGAAACAACAGCAATTTGGAGTATTTCGTAGTGCTGTACTCTGTGTTACTACAATTAGAAAAAAAGATTAACTTTTTTGAGTACGCATGTATAAGTTTTACTTTCATGTTTCAGCGACTTTAGTTTTTGTTTGGCTTTTTAAAAAATGCATGTGCATAAGGAAAGTAGTGGAGAATTATTTCTCATAAGTGACACCTTGATAACCAGACCTTTTTTTTTTTTTTCTTTTTTGGTAAGATACAAAATGTTCTCTTCTTCTATCCTGTCTATGCAGACATATTCCAAAATACATTTGTGATATTAATCTTCAGTCTTAACCCAACTGGATTTGGAATCACCTAGGAGACACACCTCTGGGCCTGTCCGTGGGTGTGTTTCCAAGAGATTTAGCTGAGGAGGGAAGACCCACCCTGAGTGTGGGTGGTGCCATCCCATGGGCTGCGGTTCCAGAACAAGGGAGAAAACAAGTCAGAGAAATCCATTTTTGTCTTCCTTTTCACTGACTGCCCTTGCAATGGGACTGGATACCTCACGTTTCTGCCTCCACGCCTTCCTTTCTATGGCTGATGATCTATCTTCTAAGTAGGAACCAGAATGCACTCTTCTTTAAGTTGTTTTGGGTGGATAATTAGTCTTAGCAACATGAAAGGCAAACGATACAATGCTCCTTAGAATCACTCTCAGCTGCAGCCTGTGCTGGGAGTGTAGTTTATTTCCGCGACTTCATTTAACGGTGCAGATTCCTGTTTTCTATTTCCTGATTACCAGGTTTCGCCTGCGATAGTTAAGCTCTGTAGTAAAATCTTCCTTTCAATCATAATTACCTTCATGAGACCTCAGAGAGAGGTAGTGTTAAGATTCCAAGACAGCTTTTCATCACAACGAGGCTTCGAATCACTTTGCATTAAATTTAACGTCTCCCATTTAATGTTTTGCTGGGTCTTCCTCCCCTTCTGCAGCTCTGCTCGTGAGCGTGCCTTCTGACGTGCAAAGGAGGGGAAAGGAGTGGAAGGAGGAAGCCTGCTGCTGCTACCCTGATATCGGCCCATACCCGGGGCCTCCGCAGTTCCCTTTCCCCATGCATGGAACTGTTCCTGCTTCCTTTGTGTCCTCTCTTCCCCTCTGTCCCTGCATTTCCGCCATTTTTTCCCAGCCTACCAGGTTGCCCATTACTATTAAGCATTATCCATTGAACACCATCTTAGAAATTATTTAGGATGTTTTCGTTAGGTTTATTTTATTATTTTATGTGTATTGTTGGTGTTTTGCCTGCATGTATGTCTGTGTACTAAGTGTGTTTCTGGTGCATGAAGAGATCAAAAAGGAACATCAGATTCCTGAAGTGGAGTTGCAGATGGCTGGGAGCCACCATGTAGGTACTTGGAATAGAACCTGAGTCCTTTCAAAGAGCAACAAGTAACAGCTGAGCCAGCTGTCCAGCTCCATCATTGTTATCTATCTCTCCAGCCTTCATAGTTTTGCTTTTCCTGTTTCTTTGTCATTTCCACTTTCTACTCTGAATAACGGACCGATTTCAGCCTGCTGACACTGTCCCTGGATGTCTACGTGCATCTCAGAAATTTATAGCCTGAGCCAAGCTCCTGATGCCTTCAGCTGCCTCTCTCAGCCTGGTGCACTGCAGCTCTGCTTCCCTAATTCCTCTCCCTTCCACTCATGAAGTTATCACGACCTCTCTGTCTCCTGTTCCCCGCTCGTGCCCATCAATACCCACACTGTTCCTTTAAAATTATACGGAGACGCTGGCTGCTGCTTGTCACCTATTTCCATGGCTGTGGGTGTGTGAGCCTTTGGTAGCTCATCCTGAGTCAGCATAGATGTCTGTTTTCCATGGAGTAGCCAAAAGGGTCTTTTGAAAAGTATAACCCAAATCATGTCATTCCTCTGCTCAGTCAGTCACACTAAGAATAGAAGCTGAAGTCCTCTCAAGGCCTGTATGATGTCATGCTCTGTCTCCCCACAATTACCTGGGTCACCTAAGTTCATAATCTCTACTCATTTACTCACTCCAACCACACGGACTTCCTGCAATTCCCTGGGCACATCAGGCCAGCGTGTGGCTCAGAGCCTTGGACTTGGTGTTCCTGATGCCTCGAATGTGCCTCCCCCCAGACAGCTGTAGGAATAAGGTCTGTACTGGCCACGACCGTTGCTCTGTGTCTGATAGAGAGTTCTTTATCTAAAACTGTGAGGAGTCTTGTACTGATTTCCTTTCTTTCCAGCTCCTCCTCCTTCCTTGTGTTCGTCTTTTGCTTCTTGAGACTTTCACTCTCTAAACTGCTCAAAAATTCACTCACCTTGTGCAGTACTTTTTTTCTCCCCATCTCTCTCACCTCTCCTATTTCTTGAAGGCCAGGATGTTTATGTCATCATGGCTTCTTTTATTTCCTTATATAGCACAGAACAGAATTATACTTTAGCTTTAATGAAGCATTATGGGCTGTTTTACTGTCCCAACATATTCAGGCATAGTCACACACTTTATTCAAAGTTCCCAGCTTAGCTCTAAGCTAAGCTTTGTGATTGACGCTTTCCAGATGGAAAACTCAACAGATGCAAACCCTTCTGTAGGCAGCAGTAGGTATTGGAATGGGGCTGCAGCCGAGGGCGAAGTTTATGCTCTGTGCCTTCATACGATGCCACGTAATGACTTGCATCTCTTTCAAAACAATGGTTTGTTTGTGATGGAGAATAGGACAAATGACGGTTTTCTTCTAGTATTTTTTTTTTTTTTTTGCTGTGTCCTATTATCCTTCCCTCTGTCATTGTGCACTACTCTTTCTAATGGGATTCTACTCTTAATCGAATCCTATAATTCCCCAATATTTCATGCGAGTTACTCTTGTGTACGGTCTGCGCTTCTGCAATTTGTAATGGTCATAGACTAAGAAGATAGACCTGGAGTCGGAGAGCTGGCTCAGCAGTTAAGAGCTCCGGCAGTGAATCAGAGTTTGCTTCCCAGGGCTTACATCAGGCAGTTTACAACCACATGTCACTTCATCGCTGAAGGCTCTGATGTCCCTTTCTGGCCTCTGTGGGGACACACATCCATGTGTACATGTAAACACATGTAAGTAGAAGTAACCTAAAACATTAAACTTCCCATGGAAGGAATTCAGAATGGGGTAAAGAACTTGGCGAAGATGTTAAACACATCTGCCTCCACGCTAACTCGCCCTCAAGAAAACAGCGGTGAGAAAAATTCTGGGGTGTTCCTAGAGTTTGGAGCAAAGCTGTTGAGGGTTGCTAAGAAATAAAGCAACCCTGGACTAAGAGGAAACCATCTTGGCTCAGAGCCCAGAGATCAAAACCAAAACTGCTCGTAGGAGTCTGGTCCAAGTCAGAGCTACTGCGCTCTGCTTTCTTTGGCCCCTAACAGACTCTTTTAATCTCATTATCTTCTTTATTGCTTTAACTTTTGATGTTAAGGCATTTGTTTCGAAACAAGATGGAGTAGAGCAGAGACTTCTCGAGGAAGTCTTTTTAAAGTTACTCTATTACTCTAGTCTGTTCTGTATCTGCACACACCCCAAATTCAACTTTCTCTTACTGTGCACCATTCACTTTGATACAGTAAGGTAGGGTTTTAAACCAAATGCAAAGAATCTGGAGGAGTTGTGGGAAGAGTTATGAGTGAGGTTGTGTGTGAGAGCATACGTTTGTAGTCCCAGCTACTTGGGAGGCTGAGGGTAGTGGATTGCATGAGCTTCAGAATTTGAGATCAGCCTGGACTGCACGGGGAGATACCATCTTAAACTATGACAATGAAGGATTCAGACAGCCTCACCTCACACTGCAGCATGAACTGGATGTGCTGCCAAGGCAACAGTGTCTGGAAAAGTAGCTAAGACTGTGTGCCTCTAATATAAATAAACTGCTTCATGGGATGCGCACCTCCCATTATCCTCCACTGTTTGGCGACGATGATTTTGAAGAGCTCAATAGAAGTGTTAACATTGAGTTATCAAAATACTCTTTCTTAAAATGCTCGACTTCACCTTATGCCATTCTACTTCCAACATCTCACCGTGCCTAGACAACCTATATTCTACCTATTTTAAAAGTGTGTTTGTGCCGGGCGGTGGTGGCGCACGCCTTTAATCCCAGCACTCGGGAGGCAGAGGCAGACGGATCTCTGTGAGTTCGAGGCCAGCCTGGTCTATAAGAACTAGTTCCAGGGCAGGCTCCAAAGCCACAGAGAAACTCTGTCTTGAAAAACAAAACAAAAAAAAAAGTGTGTTTGTGCACATTAGTGCTAGTGCCTGCAGAGGTCAGAAGAGGGCGTCAGATCTCCTGGAGCTGGAGGTACAGGTGGCTGTGAGTCACCCTAAGTGGGTGGTGGGAACCAAACTCCACTTTGAGCCAACTCTGTGTGAGCAAACGTGTTCCTCACCCCTCAGCTATCTCTCCTGCCCTTGGAATCTTGTTTCTTAAGCAGAGTAGAAAGAACTAGCCTTCCTCCAATGGTGTGCATCACTTAGAAGACAGGTGCCATGATATGTCTATGTGGGTGAGGCTACTTTGAAGTGTTATTCCCAGCCTACAGCTCCTTCCGTTTATTTGATATTTCTGTAATATTTCCCCTCAACTTATATATTTTTCCCCTTTTCAATATTTCTGTGCCCACTTGTAACTATTTGATGTGGGATTCCCCTCAGTATGCTACGAATATGTTTTATTATCATTGGTTAATAAAGAAGCTGCTTTGGCCAGCAGCTTAGCAGAGTAAAACCAGATGGGAAATCAAACAGAGATATAGAGAGTTAATAGGCAGAGTCAAAAGACACCGGCCAGCCACTGAGGGAACAAGACATGTAGGAAATGAGGTAACACCATGACTACATAGCAATACATAGATGGGTTAATTTAATATGTAAGAGCTAGGTAGAAATATGCCTGAGCCATTGGCCAAGCAGTCTTGTAATTAATATAGTGTCTGTTTGAGTATTTGGGTCTGGGCAGCCTTTCCTGGCTGGAAGGTGGAGTCTCTGTTACAACTATTAGAAAAAAAAAATCAATAATGAACCAATCAGCTAGGATCACACCAAATGTAAAGATGAACCTAAACTGATCTTTTAGAATTATTTTAGGGAGAGTACTCTTTCCTGTTTGCAGCCCTTTACCAATACTTACTAATGGGCATCTGGGCCCTGTTAGGAGAGTGACCTCATACTATAGATTAATTTTATCTTATCTGTACAATTAGTAAATGTTAGACACATGAGCGAAAGGAACGGAAAATTCATCAACAATAAAGCATTTCTTCTTTTTTAAAAACGCCGAAGCTTTGGCGCCTTCATCTCCAGCAGCCTGCGTGTTTTCCTGATTGCAGACTCAGGCAGTACTTCATATCTGAAGCAATTACGTTTGGGAAGTCTTCTCATTGGCCACACAGGGATAACGTGGACTTGAAAGCAACACTAAAACTGCAATTGGCTTGTTCAGAAAGAGAGAGGGACGGAGGGGGACAGCCGGGGAGGCCCAAGGTCTAGCATTCTCCCTACTGTCTATGGAAGATGTCATTGTCAGCTGGATTCCTGATCAGAGGTATCTTTCCTTATTGCTTTTTGCACTCCATGGTTTTATCTTGGGTCTTCTGAACTCTTAGGCCAGTGATTTTAAACCTGTGGGTGGTGACCCCTTTGTCAAACCCCTTTTTCCAAAAATGTTTACATAGCGGTTAACAATAGTAGCAAAATTACAGTGATGAAGTAGCAATGAGAATAATTTTATGGTTGGGGGGTCACCACAACTCGAAGAACTGTATTAAAGGGTCACAGTGTTAGGATGGTTGAGAACCACTGTTTTCGACATGTGTGGTAGTGGTGGAATTGGTGTTCTCTTGAGTTAGGCAAATTATAGCACAAATTTTTTAAATATGTTAAACAATAGTGTTTAATTGATGATAAATAGCCCCCTGGCATCAAAGGAACTGGTATGCATTGCTTTAATGTCTGGATCTTGGTACTTGACTCTGTTGTTTTATTGAGGCCCTGGAGGTGTATCAACAAAATGCCAGCTAAAAGTGGCACCGTGCTATTTTTAATTAATTAATTAATTAATCAATTAATCTATTTATTTATTTATTTATTTATTATATATACAATGTTCTGTCTGCATATATGCATGCAGGCCAGAAGAGGGCACCAGATCTCATTACAGATGGTTGTGAGCCACTATGTGGTTTTTGGGAATTGAACTCAGGCCCTCTGGAAGAACAGTCATTGCTCTTAACCTCTGAGCCATCTCTCCAGTTCCGTCACTGTGATGTTTCTAAATGGTACGAGACACTTGAAGAAGCTTCCTTCGTTTTATTGTCTGTTAAATTGGTAAATGGATATTTTCAACAATGTAGGCCTTTTCTGACTTAATGTTAAAATGATACAAATTTTCTTTTTTTCCCTACTACCTTGGCACCCTCTAGAAACAGATTCACAGATTTTTGGCTCTCTAAGGGAACTTTTTGTGAGCATCTGTCACTTTTCATTCTTGAGACAACTCTGGTTTGCAGAGGCAAAAAGCCACTCTCCAGAGGGAACTGAGCAGAACATCAGCCAAGCTGGCTGTGGAATATAAACTTCCTAGTGTCTGGCTCGCTGGCGTCTTTTCCAGTTTTGTTTCGGTTAGAGAATCAGCGTTGCCCAGAATAAAAGCGGCGCCTTGAATTAACTCGAAGTCTGAATCAGGCTGTGTGGGCTGCAGGCAGCGTCTGAGCATGCAGGTATTCACTGCCAGGGCACAAAAATCCTGGAATGCACAGCTAGAATGTATATGGTGGGGTGCTGGGCAGCATTTGGGGGTCACTGGAAGTGCATCCGTACTTCCTATTCTGGTGGACAAAGGGAAAAGCTATGGTTCCCCACATCTCCTGTGAAGCACAGACAGACAGACAGACACACACACACAGACACACACACATAGACACACACAGAGACACACACAGACACACACGCATAGACACACACATAGACGTGCACAGACACACACAGATGTGCACAGACACACACAGAGAATAATTCTTGGAAGACACAAATTACTGTAGCTTACATTTTCCTCAAATAAATTCTCATGTGTTATGGTACAGGAAAGAGATGAAGATGTAACATATGCACAGAGGACTCAGTTATTCAGCCATATTCATAACTGCACAGATAGATCACACCATTTAGTGCTGTGCTACAGAAGAACACTCAGTTCTACCAAAACAGGTCTGTGCCAGAGTTGGAGAAAGACTTTATTCCTATTACAATGTTTCTGGTGGATCCCATATACAATCACTAAAAAGGAGTGTGTATGTGTTTGTGTGTATGTATCTGCATATACGTGTGTATGTATGTATATATGCATGCTTGTATATATGTGTATATGCATATATATGTGTGTTTATGCATGCATGTGAATATATGCATGTGTATATATGTGTGTATGCATATATATGTGTGTTTATGTATGTGTATATATGCATGTGTGTGTATATATATGTGTGTGTGTATGTGTGTGTATATATATGTGTGTGTGTGTATGTGTGTGTTTGTGTGTGTTTCTCTGCTGTGGATACCTTATCCTCACAGTAATGGTAAGGGACAGTGTGTCCTTTCTCATGCAGGCAGGGGTGTATGATGCTCGGTTTACTTCTCTGTGTCTTTCACATAGTGAGAGGCATAGACAGAGTCGACTCTCCTCAGCTAGGTTCTGTGGTTAGCATATGTGGCCTAGATCACTGCCACTGTGGTGAGTCACAGTCTGGAAGGAGATATTAAAGGCAATAGGAATCAGGTTTATGGTGTAAACATGTTAAATTACTGGAAGGTTAAATTACCCACTCAGTTTAGAATTCAGGATGACAGGCTCTGCTCATGTAAATGGAGCCGTTTACTGAGGTGTTGGACCTTCTCTGTGGTCACAGAAAGGAGCTCCAGCAGTTGTGGAAGTTCAGCCACTGGTTATGCTTCCTTGAAGAGATCTCAATTCTTCATACAACAATAAAGAAATACCAAATAAACAGTCCAGAGGACTTGGCAGAAAGTAGCGAGGAGCTGGCTGCGTTCAGTCTCACTTGTAGAATCTAACTCTGAAGCTGTACCTGAATCATTTATATGGTAACAATGAAATAAAAAAAAAAGCTGAAAATATTCTGGCAAGGAACTGGAGAGATGGCTCAGCAGTTAAGAACACTTGCTGTTCTGGCAGAGGACCCTGGTTCAGTTCCCAGCACCTACTTGGTGCCTCACAGCCATCTCTAGCTCCAGTTCCAAGGAATCTGATGTTCTCTTCTGGCCTTTATAGGCTTCAGTGACTTATGTAATGTGTGCATGTACATGACACACATTCATATATACAATATATAAAATTATATATGTGCATATAATATACATATAAATGCATACACATATAATGTTATATATATATATATATGCCTTACATATACACCTGAAATTAAAAAGAGTTCCTACAGATAATGTTTCTGTTTATACTGTAGATACTTGAGGTTTAGGGATCTTTGGGTTAGTAATCAGATGAAGTGATTACTGGGACAGAGTTGACAAGGAGAGAAAGATCATTCTCATAAGGCTGCAATCAACCTACTGAAATAAGTGTGCTTTGTCATAGGGTTGAGTGTCAACTAGCTTACTCTTTAACACTGTGGATTCCTCTTGTAGAGTAAGCAATGAACTTAGGCAAATAGATAGAGTCAGAGACTGTGAGTCACCTGTTAGCACAGATACCTGACTTAATCCTTGAAATGTGTGAGAAGTTCAGGGTGAGTCCCTGAAGAGATAGTCTAGGGACTTTGTCCTCCACAGAGAATCTTCATGTTTGTATTGTTTTAAACCAATGACTCCTCTGGCACTCGATCCCAAGTAACCATGTGAAGGGCAAGGAATCCTGGTCTTGACACAGTCATTAGAAAATTTAAGGGCAAAATACAGAGTATCCCTGAGTACAAGATGGTTGTTCCCTTTCCCTAAAAAAAAATGGAAGGTTTTTTTGTGGGACTAATACATATATGGGGATCTGCTATCATCCAGAAATTATTCTAGATGCTTAGAAAACTAGGGAAAATGGGAGAAAAATAGAGATAGATGTCTCCATCCTCTAGAAACGTAAATTCTCTTTTATGTAACCATTTCTACCCAATGTTGAATGCACTAGGCAGCAGGGAGTGCTGGAGCAAGAACTAACCCGGGGGCATGCTGGTTGTGTCTGTGTGTGCATGTACAGAGATGGTGGCCATCAGGCTCTCTCCACGAAGCTGTTTAACAGTTTGGCAAAGTCCCGTGTCCTTTAATATTCCCGCATAAGGTGCTTGCGAATCGCCACTCCTGCATTTAGTCCTTCAGCGCCAGCTTTGGCAGTGAAGTCCCATCTTGGGTGGGTTTAGTTGGCTAATGCTGATGAGGGCAGCTGGTTTTTATCTCACGATGAAACTTCAGCTCATCCCAGCAGAGTTGCACAGGAACATTTAACCTATGAATTTCATGTAGGCTCCATGATCTGAATAATCTCATGCAGTTTACGTCAGAGTACTGTACCCTTTTACTGTCCCTGCCTCCTGTAGGCACCACATTGCATTCTGTGTTCCTATCATTCAGGATGAAAATCTAGTCTGTGTACCTGAAACAGAAACGGTCTCCGGACAAGCCGCTAAAAGAAGGACTTCAATTGTCTCCCCAGGTTCCAGATGTGATCAGTAGCATCAGGCAGTTGTCCAAGGCGGCCATGAAGGAGGATTCCAAACCCAGCAAAGACAACGAGGACGCCTTCTACAACTCTCAGAAGTTTGAAGTCCTCTACTGCGGGAGGGTGATCGTGACCCACAAGAAGGCACCCTCCAGTCTCATTGATGACTGCAAGGAGAAGTTCAGCCTGCACGAGCAGCAGCGGCTGAGGCTGCAGGGCGAGAAGGCTGGGGACCCTGGGGATGAGCTGGGTGTCTTTGAGGCTGAGTCTCCTGTGTCTCCAGATGACATCCTGCCTGAGAAGTCAGATGGTGCGGTCACCAGTCACCATGCCCTGCCCTCCCTGGCCAGCCAACCCACACTGGCCAGCTCTCGGGTTTGCTTCCCAGAGAGGATTTTGGAAGACTGTGGTTTTGATGAGCAGCAGGAGTTCCGATCGCGGTGCAGCAGCGTCACAGGCGTTATGCAGAAAAAGGTCCATGACAACAGCCAGAAACCACAGCCAAGGAGGAGGCACGCAAGCGCGCCCAGTCACGTGCAGCCCTCAGATTCGGAGAAGAACAGGACCATGCTCTTCCAGGTAGCCTGGCAGGGGGTTTTGGCCTGAAGCTTCTTAAGATGTTGAGCAGCTATAACTCCTCCCTGGTCAGTGGGTGCCTGTGTGTGTGTGTTGCTCACGTGTGTCTGGGTACATGTGGAGGCCAGAGGTCAACCTTTGGGTACCACTCCTTAGGCATCATCTTCCTTGTTTTGTTTTGAGGCAGGGTCTCTTCTGGAAGTATGGGAGGTTGATTGGCTAGCAGAATTCCAGGGATTTGCTTTTCTTCCCAGTATGGGCTGTACGAGCACTCGGCTATGCTCTGCTTTAAAAAAAAAAAACAACAAAAACAAAACAAAAAACAAACAAAAAAAAACATAAACAAAATCAAAGCTGGGCTCTGGGAATTGAGGTCCTCTTGCTTGTATGTGAGGGACTAAGCTATCCTCCCTGTAGTCCTGGCCCCATCTGCCAGTCTTCTCTTTCTGCTCACCCCAGTAGCCACAGTAAGCCCTTCTGGCCTTTAGCTTTTCTCTCTCAGAAGCAGGAGGACCAGATGAAGGAAGAACACAGATGAGTCATGGACCCCAGGGAGGCAGAGAGAATGCAAAACTTCTCATAACAGTTGTGAAGAGGCAGGCAATAGATACGAGGTGTTCGTCACCAGTGTCTGGCTTGGGTTGATTCCCAAATACACTCTTTAATAAAGCTACAAAATGTTAGCAATGCTTGTAAGGCATGAATCTTGGAAAGCTAGTTTGGTGAGGTAGACTTTGGCGAGAGGAGGGAGGGAAGGAGGGAGGGAGGGAGGGAGGGAGGGAGGGAGGGAGAGAGAGAGAGAGAGAGAGAGAGAGAGAGAGAGAGAGAGAGAGGTTCCAAAGATTTCATTCATGTAAACACTGATGTACTTTTCCCCCAGAAATAGAGGAGTAAAGGAAAATGATTGTCCTGATGATTCACTAGGTCAATTATTCAATAACTTGATACAGCTATATTAAATGTAAAAGGTAATTCTGTGTGTTGTGAGAGAGAGAGAGAGAGAGAGAGAGAGAGAGAGAGAGGAGAGAGAGGGAGAGAGGGAGAGGGAGAGAGGGAGGGAGGGAGAGGGAGAGAGAGAGAGAGAGAGAAAGAGAGAGACAGAGAGAGAGAGACAGAGAGAGACACAGAGAGAGAGAGAGAAATGGGGGAGAGGAGAGCGGGGTTTCTGGTGTGTGCGTATGTGCCCAGATCTGGTATCCTGTGAAGAAGTTAGGTTTTAGCCTCTATCACTCTCTGCCTTATTCCTTTAATGCAGGGCCTCTCCTTGAATATAGAATTCTCTTATCAAGTAGACAGACAGACAGCAAGCCTCTGCCATCCTCTTGAGTTAGCCTCCCGCTACCCCTGTAGTGCTGACATTACAGTGCCTGTAAGACCAAGGCCAGCTTGTTAAGTGGCTCTAGGACCTGAGCTCAAGTCCTCCTGCGTGCACAGCCAGTGTTCTTAGCCACGAGCCATCTTTTTAGTTCCTCTATGAGATATTTTTATCTTAAAAATAGTTTACAAATTTACAGGATTATGGAAAATGTAATTTCACTTAAAGAATTGAATATATGTTGTTGTCCCGGAGAAGGTTTGTGGTTAGTCTGCAGCTGATCTCCGGCTTGCATCCTTTGTTCTGTCATTGTCTTGATCCGTCACCCTCTGGGCTTATGGGCAGACTGGCTTTGGTCCTGTGTCTGGTGATACGTGAAGTCGGTTTCTCCTCTTCTTTGGATTCCCAGACATGTTCTCTGCTAGTTGGAGTTCTTTATGTTAGCTTTTTTGAATATCTATTTTCCAAAAATTTAACTGAGCTCAGTTCTGCATATATCATTTTATTGACTGTTTTGAAAAGCATCTAATGATAATGCCAGTCAGCTGGTGTAAGATTAGTGACTTGAGGAAAGCTTACACATTAGAAAGGTTTCTTTGGATGTATTGATCCTATGTGTTATGAGTGTGTTGCCTGCATGCATGGATGTGTATCGCAGGTGGCACAGTTTTGAAAAGGAAGTCATTTCTTAACTGCTAAAAAGATTTGTGTTCTTTGGCTTAGAAAGACTTGAGGGTTGCTTAATTTCCCAACAGAGGAAAGAAATGACTCGAGAGACCTGACTTTGGGTTGGATGATATGGCAAAACACACGTGAAATAGGTTGGTCTGGGCCACAGCATTTGAATCTCCATTGTTGCGTATTTCATTGCCCAGGAAGACTGAGGGCCTCAAGTGCTAAGTGATTGATGCTCTGTCTTTTCCTTTTCAAGGTCGGCCGTTTTGAGATTAACCTCATCAGCCCAGACACTAAATCGGTCGTGCTGGAGAAGAATTTCAAAGATATTTCCTCTTGTTCTCAGGTATGCCATCAGGTCACAGCCCAGCATTTGAAGAAACCAATTGTCGTGCTCCACAATTAGTCACAATAACAGCTGTGCTTCCTTACATCACATATTATTTTAAACTTAAGATTTTTTTTTATTTCCCTTTTCTTTTTCTTCATCCCCCACCCCAGGAATGAACCTAGGACTTTTCTTATACATACTGGCCTAATAGTGGCTTCATTGCTGAGCCAAATTTAAGAGAAATAATGTTTTAAAGAACACTTGTCCCTTACAATTAAAATGTGTTCATGTGCTTGACTCTGGCAACGGAATCCTTCCCAGGACCTTGAGTGTCTGTTATTCCATTTTCCCCTCACTTTCCTTAGCTTTTTGTCTTAGTGATGTTTCCCCAAACCCTTCTGCTGGAGGAGGTTTTGTGGTAGTGGATTCTTTTGAAAATACCTCACAGCAAATGTTCCTCAGACTGGTGGGCTGTGGGTCTTGTGGGTGTCACCAAGATAAGTTTGTTCTTTATCCCACAGCAGGTAATAAAAGGAGAAGTAGTCTTCTTCGTTTCTGCTACCATATATAGTCAACTTTGAGGAGTCCTTTTTTTAAAAAATTTTTACTCCACAAAGAATGTATTTATGATTTAAAACATCAACAGAGACAAATGTATATAATATTAGTCATAGACTATTGTAGTGTTTTAGAATATCTACCCCAAAGTTTGAGCTGCCTGAACAGACTGTAATCATGAGAAGAAAATATATACCTGCCAGAAAAGAAGGTGTACTTAAGTCAAAATGTGGAAAAATTACATATTTAATGACATCTCTGTGGGATTGAAAATAATCTTTTGTTACTGGCCTGGTGGCTTAAAGTACATTCAGGAATATACTTTTTGCAGGGTCCCTGCATCTTGATGTTGAAAAATCAGATTAGAGGGTCAGCTCAGCCATTAAAGACAAAGGGTCATACTTCTACATGAGAAAGTCATTTCTACTGTAGGGTCTTCTCTTTGAATTATGGAGTCAGCGTTACTCTTGGTATGACATTCAGACTTTTTTTTGATGGCAACGATTTCTTTGTATGTTTTATTAGTTATTTGCTTTAACTAATGTACTTTTATTTCTAACACCTTGTTTTAATATTATTCCTATAATAGGAATTTTTGAGTGATAAACATTTTCTACTCCAGCAATGTAGAGAGCAGTACCATTTGAATCTAGGACGGTTAGATTACAAACGTCGAAATTCCTATTTAAGGAACACAGGAATTCTGTGGGAATATGATTCTAACCCTCAAAATATTTAACTCTTTTTTTAGTTGTCCATTTATTGGGAAGTTCCTACAAGGTCACAAACCTTGCAGAGGTTTGTGACTAATTGACTTATGGTATGAGCATGTCTCTTTTGGTGGGACATTAGAATCTCATGTATTGAAATGGAGCCCTTAGATGTTGAGTACACATGACCAGTGCGAATGAGCTTGTCTCCATGGTTGGCCACGGGCTACAGCAAACGTGACATGTAACCCAAGTTTAGCTCATGACATACTCGGCACCAAGGTAGCAACTCCTGGCCCCACTTTCCTAAGCTGCCCAGTGTGCATTGATTATCCAATGAATGTAAGCACACACAAGGACAAACCAAACTTATGGGCGTGGAAGCTCAACTTTGATTTCCTTTGCCTTTTTCCTTTTAAGGAAGTCAAGCTCTGCGTTATGATATTGTAGTTCAGGAAACAATCAGACAGCAACCAGAGGGAGCCTGGAGGGAAGGCATCCAGCGTCAGCCGGCTCATCCACTTCTCCTCACCCACTCCTACCACTTCCGCACAGGAGATGAACGGATGCAAGGTGGCTGTGTTCAGGAACTGGCCTCCCTTTGAATACCTTATGCCTACAAATGCTTCTTTTTTTTTTATTTCTGGAAGCATTGTCTACATCTGAAGGTGCACTGAGCTAATGAGGCCCTGTGAGGTCCCCCACTTAGTACTAAGGCAGTAATAAAAGCTCTTTCACCAGAGTTGTGCGTATGGAGCTAATTTTACCAGTCTTACTCCTCTTTGCTTCCCCCACCCTTACACAAAATCCAGCAGAGTTAATTTCTTTTTCCATGTCCTTTGCATAGATTGAATATTTCATAGCAAGGAAGAACGGGGTCACTGATGAAACACTCTTGGAGCCATCAGAGCTGTTTCTCGGTTCTAGCTCCCACACCTTCCCCATAGTAGCTGTCTTTGTGCTCTTTGATACTGAATAAAGGAAATAAAGCCAGAGACGGCAGTGGATGCTGAGCACAGTAACTCATACCTCAGTCAGTAGCTGAGGCAGCACGGAAGTGCAGATCTGACCCCAAAGACTTTTCTTCTCATTTGCATTTAGGAGATGTCGGGCACACTTCATATTTTCCGTCAACCTAGTTTTCAAATTGCTGTGTTGCCATTGAAACATGGTACTGATTACTTACTGGTATGTGCATTCAGACTCAGCTTTTATATTTAAAAAAATATTTTGAGCCGGGCGGTGGTGGCGCACGTCTTTAATCCCAGCACTCGGGAGGCAGAGGCAGGCGGATCTCTGAGTTCGAGGCCAGCCTGGCCTACAAGACCTAGTTCCAGGACAGGCTCTAGAAACTACAGGGAAGCCCTGTCTCGAAAAACCAAAAAAAATTATTTTGAAAATGTATTTATTATCTATCTGTCTGTCTGTCTGTCTGTCTATCTATCTATCTATCTATCTATCTATCTATCTATCTATCTATCTATCTACTATCTTGTTTTGTTTTTTCGAGACATGGTTTCCTGATTGTCCTGGAACTCACTTTGAAGAGTAGGCTGGCCTCATACTCCCTGAGATCCATCTGCCTCTGCCTCCCAAGTGCTGGGATCAAAGGAGTGCACCACCACAGCCTGGCTGAAAGCGTATTTATTTATTATTAGTGTGTGTACGTGTGCATGCTATAGCACACGTGTAGAGGTCAGAGGCTAACTGTGAAATTGCTTTTCCCTTCCACCTTTGTGCAGGCTCTGGGGATTGAACTCTGTTTTCCAGGCTCATGCATCAAGTGCATTTACTACTGAGACATCTCATCACCCCCAGTCTGAATTATTTTAAATATAAATTTTATTTCACTTATTTTTTATTTTAAATTTATTTATTTTGCATTCAGACCATGGTTTCCCCTCCCACCTCTTCTCCCTGACCTTCCTTCTCCCTCCCCCCTGCCTTCCCATTCACTTCTCTTCCATTTCTATTCAGAAAAATACATGCCTTCCATGGATATCTACAAAACATGATCTTATCAAGTTGCATAAAAACTTAGCTCCACATCTTGTATTAAGGCTGAGCAAGGCAACCCATTATGAGGAACAGGGTCTCAAAAACCAGCAAAAGAGTTAGATTCAGCCCCTGCTCCCACTGTTAGGAGTCCCACAGAAGACCAAGCCACACAACTGCTAGCCTGAATTTTTAATTAGAATAAATACAGCTGAAATCATTTAACTTGGATACAGAAAGTACGAAGGTTTGTGACTGTGGATAATTGGCACTTGCAGCAAGCACGTGAAGAAGAATATCAATCTTTCCTTATATGGTTCCTTGAATATCTATAAATTGACAAGTATTCCAGCAATTTCCATACAAACTTTATAGAACTGTACAGTATTTAATTTGAGGGGTGCCTCTTGTAGTTTTTCTGAGATTCTTATCTTCATATAGACTAGGAAAGGTTTTATGTTGAATCACTGGCTACAATGCTAAGACAATAAATTGAAAATTTATTACAGGCAAACATCATGTTTTCATTTTAAGAAATAATGGACCATACTAGCAATGTTTTTTCTTTTGTTTTGTTTTTTTTTTTGTTTTTAATAAAAAACACAGGGTCTAAGTGGATGTCCCTCTTTATCTCTTGCATCAGCGGGGCATCTGTGAGCATTATGTTTTATGTAAAATGACATTATGTCTTTGGTCACATTGCCATGAAGGAGAAATTTGTGGAGTTAGGCAGGTGTAGAAATTATGTCAGTCTCTATCAGGGAACATTCCACAAGCCCTGCTTGTATTGTGTTTCCCCCTTTATCTAGGGAATAAAGCACGTTGATCACTTTGGCTTCATCTGTCGGGAGTCTCCAGAGCCAGGGCTGAGCCAGTACATCTGTTACGTGTTCCAGTGTGCCAACGAATCTCTGGTAAGTGGGGCTATTGACGTCCACTGCTTCTGCGACTGGATCTCTCTGTCTTTGCAGTCTCATCTGTTGGGAACTCAGTCCTCTGTGTGGAAAGAAGATGACATTTAGAGATGTTTTTACCCTTGAAGAATGAACAGAAGTCAGGAGCCACAGCCCGACCATCGTGGAACTTTTACATGTGTATGCCCTTGGCTTAAACAGGCTTTACTGTGTTACCGTGGTTATTTTTTTTTCAAGGGTGGAAGAATAATGACAGAGACAAACCATTGTATTTCCTGTTGCTTATGGATGGTGACAAAGACCACTGACCTCTTGTTTATGGTTATGGTGTCACAAATTAGATAATACTTTTATCGGGAGGAGTGCTGTGAAATTATTCCCGTGCTTTTCTAAGGTTGGTCATACAACGGAATGTAGCAATGTCGGCTGCTTGCTTAGTATGGTTTTGAGCTCTCCTTTCAGTTTCACGAGGCTTCAAATGCAGAAGTGGATCAATATTCTTTCAAAACAACTTCTTTTTAAGCCAGGGTGTAGGAGAATAGGGACCGAGAAGTGGAAGCGGGGTACCCTAAGCATCACAGGTGACTCTGCTCACCAGACCTGGCTGAGTCAAGGCTGCTAGGATCCAATATCTCTGCCATGAGGGTTTCAGATGTTACCAGAGTCCTACAGAGTGTGGGAACGTCTCCCCTTCCATGAGTAACCTTGTCACAGAAAAGGCGTGGTGGCCTGTGGAAGATGAGGAGCTACTTGGTTTCAGAGGAACCTCGGGGATTCTAGATAGTTGATTCAAATGCTAGGCCAAAGCAAGAGCAAGGCAGAGAGCAGGCTGGCCATCCTGGGCTGCTGGCCCCATGGTGACAGTCAGCTCTTGAACATTTAGACGTCACAACTTAGAATCACAAATCATAAGTAGAATGGCAGTAAGTCAGACAGTGTAGAAACACGGCTAACAGTATGCATAGATTTCCCCGCTGGTATTTTACTTGAGATCACTTTCCTTCAGAACTGACTCAGACACAACGTTGTTTGCTTTGACACCAACAGCTGCCTAGAAGAAAAGGATGCCTATTAAGATACCCGAACGCTGACTCGAGTTTGTTGCTCCCAATACGTATCCAAGGAAAATTCCAAAGACATGCTTGTCTGACAACTCATTCAATTAAGCAAAGATTTGATTTACTAATTAAACTGTCTGTGATAGCGTAGCTGCCCGTGGGACTTGAAAATAGCATCCGAGTAACAGATCCGTATTATATGCTGCAGACTGCTATCGTCTTTGCACCCGGCTTTTAATTATATGGCTGAAAGATCTGACTTCAAGACGGCTGTTTACTCTCTGCCAACTCTGCTAGTCATCAGAATTCTATTATTTATTATTTAGTCAGCCACCGATAAAAGGCTCACATTGCTGGTATTTTTTTTAATGTCTCCATGAAAGCCAACTTTTATAGACCCGAGTTTTGTTTCTTCTTGTAGGTGGATGAGGTCATGCTAACTCTGAAGCAAGCTTTCAGCACGGCCGCAGCACTGCAGAGCGCCAAGACCCAGATCAAGCTGTGCGAGGCCTGCCCCATGCACTCTTTGCATAAGCTCTGTGAGAGGATTGAAGGTACCATAGAGTGTGGCCTTGGCATGAGGAGAGTTTGCTTTGGCATGTTGACATGTTCAAGTCCCCACCGTCATTGAATAGTTCTTTGTTTCCCTGTGAGCAAGAACCGCAAAGGCATTTCTTTGGCCCGGTCAAACCCGACTGAGCTATCAGTCGCTCTGCATGCTTGACTTTCTCTCTGTCTCGCTCCCTTTTCTTCTGAAGGTAAATTCAAGCGAAGGGCTTGCATTTCCCACAGCTCTGAAGACCTGTTATGTATGTGCGCAGTGGGAATGAGCAAACATTTGCTGAATGAATGAGAGGCAAACGCACCTCTGACTGTTCAATTCTTCCTTTTCTTTCCTCTCTCACTTGGAGATGTATTCTGAAAGATGAGCATTGTAGTGAAACCTGCTTGGCTTTTCAGAGTCCTTGGAAAAGCTGAGATAATGAAGGTGGTATCACGAAGCAAGTGTTCTTCTTCTTTTTAATCTGTGCTGAGATGCAAATGTCGTAGCACTTGTCGAGTGAGTGTCTGCTGTGGACCAGGCAACATGTGCTGGGAAAGCAGAAATGCTTGCCACACACTGTGCCTCCAGAGACTTTTCCCTCTGGAGGAGACAGGAGTGTAAGCAGAGAAATGCAGCTCAGGATGATAGGTGCTGTAACGGATAGAAACAGGGCAAACTCCACAGTAAGGCCGAGCTGTAGATCCTAGTCGTAATTTCTATCCCATAGGCTCCAAATAAGCATGTGCCAAACTATAGAGTTTTTAAATATCCACACAACTACACTATCGAAAACTATTTTAAGGTAATACTCAGGTTTTTAAAGTTTTTAAGGGTGATTTTACAGAATAGTTGTTACTTTAAAACATATGGAACATTTATGAAATGGAATGTGTGTGTGTATATATGTATCTATGTGTTTAGTTTGTGTGTGCCTGTGTGTGTGTATGTAGTTTGTGTATGCCTGTGTGTGTGTATGCCTGTGTGTGTAGTTTGTGTAAATCTATGTGGGAGCGAATGGTGTTGGATTAGCTAACTGTAGAGAGGGAGAGAGAGTCCTTCCATTATCTCTTCACAGGATATTCCAGATGGATCAAAGAAAGTCCTCAGTGTAAACAAACCAAATAATAAAAGCATTAAAAGAGAAGAGCATTTTTTATTCCCCAAAGAGGGGAAACTGTATTCAGATACAAAAAAAGTAAAAAATAAAAACAAATTCAAAACCAAAGCAAAAGCATGAAAAACAATCTAACAACTCGGGCCTGCTCATTCCAGGGGTTTGTTTAGCAGAAACTGCTTACTTGGAAGAAATAGTGATACATAGCTTGCTACCCAAACTTGCCAAAACTCCACAAGTAAGAAAAAGATAAAACTACTGAGGAAGTTTTGGAACCCATTTTCAAAACACTTCTCATGTGACTCACATATCTTGATGGTAACCAACAGCTCTCGAATTACACGTAAGACCCTCTCAACAAGAAGGAGGTCATGGCTGGGACTGGAAACCTTGCTGTCTTTGCAGTGTTCTGTGGCTCTGAAGAGACACCATAATCAATGCAACTCTTATAAAAAAGAAAACACTTAATGGGGGCTTGCTTACAGTTTCAGATAGTCCATTATCATCATGGCAGGGAGCACAGTGGCCTGCAGGCAGGCGTGGACGGAGTGGCTGAGAGCTACATCCTGATTCTCAGGCAGAGAGAGTGGCCTTTTTTTTTTTGACAGGCTTCCTATGTATTCCTGGCTGTCCTGGAACTCACCATGAAAACCAGAATAGCCTCTAACTCACAGAGATCGTCCTGCCTCTGCGTCCTGAGTTCTGGGACTAATAGCATGCACCACCATGCCCAGCTACATTCTAAGATGAATGAAAAACTAATTTATTGACCAGCAGAGACAGCATATCTGTTAAAGGACAAGTTGAAGAATCTTTGATCTTTTGGTTTTGCAGAACGGCTATAGAGTTTTCTGAATCTTCATCCCCATCCTTTATGTCCTCTGTAGCACAGCACAATGATCAGAACGGGAAGTTCCCATCAGTATTAACTAGTATCCAAATGAAACCCTTCATTGATCTTCACCAGTTTTTGTTTTGTTTTCTTTTTGTAAATCTAGGGTCCAGTTCTGGTCCCACAGTATATAGTATATGAAGTTGATGTTCTGTTTTGGCACAGCCTACATTGTAGCCTTTCATGGGTTTCTCCTTTAATCACCCAGGGATGTGGATCAGTATCATAACACATCATCTGAGAGTTTCTCTCGCTCTAAATCAGAGAGACTCTTAAGCCACGGTTGTGAGTGCTTCCTACCACTGAAATAGGTTTCAGCGTACCCTATGTGACTCTCCACAGACTCTTGTATGCTTCAGCTAGAAATGTGGGGCTGAAAAGTTACTGTCCTTGTCCCTGTTCACAGAGTGAATTATAGCAGGTGCAGTTGTAATCAGCTATGTAAGACAGCTGTGCACTAATCCTGGCAGTCATGAACCAAATTCTACTTTTTTTTTGGAAATGATTTTTAAAGGGCTTCTTTACCATGCTGTCTGCAGAGATCCAGGTAATTTTCAGAAAGTAAATAAAATGTAGAGACTGGGGAGGTGGCTAAGTGGTTAAAGTGCTTTCTGTGCAAGCAGGAGGACATAGGTTTGGATCCCCAGGACCCTTCTAAGGTGTAGATATGGTGGCATGAGCCTGCAAGCCCATTGCTATGGAAGGGGGCAGAGACGGTTGTGCCTTGGGGGCCAGATGGCAACACAGTCGAGCTGAAGCTGAAATGGCATTTCAAAATAAGGTGGAAGGAAAAGAGAAAATATGTCTAAGAACAACCTCTGGCTTCCCCAGCACATGCACACAACCCTTGCCCGCAACACACACACACACACACACACACACACACACACACACAGCTAAAATGTGATCAAGTCTCTGTTTCAGTTAGCTGTCAGTTTGCACTTTTCTTAGACCTCCAGTTAGAAAGCTTGACAGCATGCTTTTTTTGATGATAGTGTTTGTATTCAAACTCTGTTATACCACATTAAGTCATAGGAAAGGACTTTTAGTCAACTGCTTTGCTTATTCATCATAAGTAAAAATAATGGATACCTGGAAAATCAGGATTACAGTTTAATGTTATAGAATGTATTTACTACAGTCTGAGAATAACAACACTATTTTTAGTTTTTAAATTATATTTATCCACGTATTTGTTATGTGTGGGTGGATGTGTGGGTCCACATGTGCTGTAGTACATACATGAAGGTCAGATGACAACTTGGAGGAGTGGCTTCTCATGTTCTGCCATGTGGTTTCTGGGGTTCAAACTTGACAGCAAGCACCTCTACCTTCTGATTCATCTTGCTCAATATCAAATTATTTTTAAAAATTGTTTAAAAAGTTTTTTATATATTGTATGTAGCTAAATATCTTCTTTGTAATCCACATATAGTGACAATACTTAACACGGCAGCTAACCACACAGTGGGAAGCTGCTTTTTCAGAATGGATGATCACTTGATCATTGTCACTGTGAATTAAACTTTTCTTAAAAAAATTAAAAGTGGAAACATCCTTATGGAAATTTAAAGACATAATATATATTATGTTTTAAAATGTGGATTATTAGCTGAAATTGATGGCTTAGCACACCTGGGAAGGTACACTGCATAGCACTGCACATCTGGAAAGGTGAGCAGCACAGCATTGAACATCTGGAAAGGTGAACAGCACATCATTGAACATCTGGAAAGGTGCACTGCACAGCACTGGACATCTGGAAAGGTGCACCACATGGCACTGCATATCTGAAAAGATGTGCTGCACAGCACTGTACATCTGGAAAGCTGCCACATACCACTGCACATCTGGAAAGATATGCCACACAGGAATGAGGATACTGGGGTGAGGAGATCTTGAGGCTATGTTGGGCTACAAAATTAGCCTTCTCAACAACAGCAGCAGCAACAGCAGCAGAGCAACAAGAGCAACCAAAAAATTTGGAAAGATTTAAATATCACAATACAGAGAAGTAAAAATATTTTCTGAAATAATTGCCCCAAATGAAGCTTTATTCTTTCAGAATGTGAGTCCCTGAGAGGGGATTACCCATGCTCCAGTCGTTCTGTATTTCAGTGTTATTATTGCTGGTTTATATTTATGATCCGAAATTGGAAGCTTAGTAGTTTAGTTAAGGCTAGCCTTTGACTTTCTTTTAACTTTCTTAGCATAGGCTCTGGGCTGGCGTGTTCGTTCCCTTGCAAGTTCTCACACTGGTTGGTTCATGAGTTTAGCGAATGGAAGTTGTCTATACTTAGTAGTGTTAGCATCTTTGTAGATGTCCTCTGTCCAGGTCTGCTGTGGGACCTGATGGTTTAGGTGGAGTGGTTTGACATCAGGTTCCATGTTCCAGGGTCCTCTTCTTGGAAAGACTGAAGTTAGGAGCCAGCTGGTGGAGGGTGAAGTGTAATGGCCGATGGACTCTTGGGTCTCTGCAGCCAGCCTCCACCTCACGCTTCCCTCGCCTTTCCTTTTAGGTCTCTACCCACCGCGAGCCAAACTGGTCATCCAGAGGCATCTCTCTTCACTGACCGATAACGAGCAAGCCGACATCTTTGAACGCGTTCAGGTATCGCTCTTCACAGATCCTGTATAGGAACATGAAGAACATTGTCGGGTCCTATCACTAAATTTTCATTTCCATTCCATCGCCTCTAAGATGTCCATGCCCAGGGTTAGCAGAATGGAAAAGCTAGATTTACATTTATCCTCTGGACGTATAAATCTATCTGAGGCTATGACAAGAGAGCTAGGTTGTTCTGCCCTACTATGCTCTTGCTTCCTCTGTTCAACAGAAAATGAAGCCCATCAGTGACCAGGAAGAGAACGAACTTGTGATCCTGCACCTGCGCCAGCTCTGTGAAGCCAAGCAGAAGACCCACGTGCACATCGGGGAAGGGCCAGCGGTGAGATCCGCTTCCTCCTGGCTTACGTCTGTCTATGTTTTCATGGAGTTCAAACATCACCAAGACATGGAAGAAATTCCTTTCCTCTGTGCTCTCCGCCTCTTTTGTAGGGTGAAAGTCTATCACACTTCCAAAATGTCAGCGTTTATTAAGTTTATGGGAAATCTTAGCAGACCTTGGCACATTGAGATAAAAATAATTATAGTTTCAAAGTATAAAATAATTTAATATTTGGGGTAGGAATAACCCTAACCCTAAAATTCATGATGTGTGTTCATGATGTGCAATGCAGCTACTTTAAAAATTACATCAATCTATTTTCTTTTACATATTCCTATGCGTGTTTTATCTGAATGGTGGCAAGGACAATAGTTTTCTATATGCACACCTGTTTCCCTGTAAACTGAGGAATGGCATGTCTGTATCCATAGCCTTGAACTTACTCTCAGTTGCACAGTGATTCAAAACAAGCAAAAAGCTACCACTACAAGAGCATTGAAGAGGTTTTTGCATCCGTACATTGCTTTGATGCTGAGACACTTGACATGTAGCTGAGGCTGCCCCCAAACACTGAATCCTCCTGCTTCAGCCCCTCCAGGGGCAGAATTGTATCACCGTGCCTTGCTTTGTAGCCAAAGCCTCTGCTTCTCTCTCTTAACACATTTTGTTCACTTTGAGCGCGCAGCAGTGCGTAGGCCAGAGGAGGGCTTGCAGCAGTCAGTTCTCTTTCCCCACAAACCTGGAGGAATCTAACGCAGGTGGTCAGGCAAACAGCTGAGCCAGCTCATCCTCCCCTCCAAAGCTGCTGGGGATGATTAGGGGTGGCCCTTCAGGGCTTCCTGTATGGTCCTGAAGCCAGCAGCCTTCAGAGATGACTGTTCCGGTCTCTGATTTCCCTGACCTTTGCATGTTTTTTTTTTTTTTTTTTTTTTTAACATGCCTGGGAGATAGATTCCCCTAAGATATCACTTTTTCACAGATGTCTCTCTTCTTAGCATTTACACCAAAATTTTCCACATTTGCCTAGTGCCTGAGGGCCCATTCAGGGTTTCCCCTGGCTTCACTTGCTCATGGCACCAGAGAACTGGAATTGGATTAAATACACAAAGAACCTAACAGTGGACACCTCATTGATTCATGTTTTTGGTGAAGCTTTTCTAATCTGAAAAATACACGACAACATACAAATAAAAATTGAGACTTTTTAAAAAAGGATTTATTTATTTTGTGTGTGGTCATTTTGCCTGCATGTATTTCTGTCTGTCCATGTGTGTGCATGGAGGCCAGAAAGAGCCCTGGATCCGCTAGAACTGGAGTTAAAGAAGGTTGTGGGTGCTGGAAACTGAAGCTGGGTCCTCTGCAAAAGCATCCGGTTCCCTTAATGACTGAGCCACTCTCCAGCCTTGGAAACTGGAGCTTAGCAGAAGCATTGTTGGACTGCGCCTGACATACAGAGAGCTCTGCTCTTTGAAAACTTAATTGTCCCCTGTAATTGTTACTCAAAACAGACACCTTAGAAAGGGATGGTTGTAGCCAGCTGAAAAGCAGCATAAAAACAGACATCCTGAGTTTAAGTTTTGGTGAATGAAGTGGGAATATGTGAATGAAATGGAAAGGCATGGAGAAAAGGTTTTGTTTCTGTCTTTTTTTTTATTACTTACAATAGTAAATTCCTTTCCTTATAATCTTTGCAATCCACAGTGTGGAGCGTAAATTATTACTTCTTAACTGAGCTACTGAAGGTGGCTTGTTGTGTTTTTTAGTGACTTACTCCTAAGCCTTCATTTAAAGCCTCATTGAACCCCAAGTGTGTCTGCACTATAACTTTGCTGTTCGTTTTTTTTTTCCTTCCTTTTTCTAGGTTGTTCCAAATAATACCATCCCAGAAAATTCAACAAGTGGCGGGAGGTTCAAGCTTGACATTCTGAAAAACAAAGCAAAGAGATCCTTAACTTCCTCTTTGGAAAATATCTTCTCCAGGGTAAGGTTGGACTGGGCTATCTTAGGTCAACACATCTGTTCCTTGCTTCATTCATGATTGTCTCACTGAAGGTTTCCCAGTGGCGGCGGCGGGGAATATACCTTTAATTTCATTAATTCTGCAGTAACATAATCTTGTCATCATTGCACTTGAGGGGCAGAGGCAAGATTGGAGTTGGTGACCTGCCTTGGCTATATAGCTGTACTATCTTTTAAAAAATATCATAAGTAAATTTCCTTCTAAAGGTCTAGGTTTGTTCTCTGGCCTCTGATATCTGAAGTGAAACCACAGGTATTCTAAGTAGAGGCACATATGTATGTTTAGAAAGGGGGAGATCCAATCCTGATGTACAGTTCTATAAGAACTTTCAACATTTCTCTATCTCATAATGTTTATTTTAAATGCCTGCCTTTCTTTTATCCATTATGAGAGGCTGATATAAAATGTTAAGGCAGTATAAAGTAATAGAAATCATTTTTATCCTATTTAGTAAATTTTTGTATTTAATTTAAATATTAGCAAAATGTTTCTACTTGCACTTTGGTTTCTTTCTGAATCACAAGGTCTGGGTGCCATGTTCAGGATATGAGTGTTGCCTGCATGGTACAACAGCCTATAGGAGGCAGCTGCCAGGATGGGGGTACCTGCCTGGTCTGGGGAGCCTGAGTATTGAAGGAGGGTATAGCCTGCAAAAAGAAGTCTGATTGTGTATGTTTAAATGGATATTGTGTGTTCACTTCCTAGCTACTCAGGACCAAATAATCACACAACAACTATAATAATTACAACACTGTTTGGCCTGTTAGCTCAGGCTTCTTATTAACTAACTCTTACATCTTAAATTAACCCATTTATTTTAATCTATGTATCACCATGAGGCTGTAGCTTACTGGTAAGTTTCCAGAGCATCTGTCTCCTTTGGCAGTTGCATGGTATCTCCTTGACTCCATCTATTCTCTCTAGATGATTCTGTTTGGATTTCCCACCTGGCTTTGCTCTGCTAAGCAATTGACTAACAGCTTCTTTATTAACCAAAAGTAATAAAACATATTCACAGACTACAGACGGGGATCCCACATCATTTCCCCTTTTCTGTCTAAATAAAAAGGAGGGCTTTAACTTTAACATAATAAAATTATATATACAAAACAGTTATCAAGCAAGAATTATAGTTATAATATTTAGTTTATTTACATTTGGCAAATTAAGGAAAGTACACTATCATCTATCCTATCTTTGTGAGTCTAAAGTTTTATATCTTATTTATCCTTCATTATAACTAGGGCAAACTATAATTATAACTTTCTATTCTTCAATTCTTCAAAGACCCCAGAAGGATATAATATTACCTAAGTAAACAGGAAGTTTATTGTGAGCAACTTCCAAAACTTTAGAATTGGCAGAGACTTATTGCTGCCATTGACTGAAACAGCTTCTTTATTAACCAATGGTAATAAAACATATTCATGGCATACAGAGGGGAATCTCACATCAGGTATGTGAGGCAGAGGGGAGGAGCAAGCATTCACAGAGAGAGGTGCCTTATGTGGGAGGTGGAGTCTGAGTAGGGTACTGATCCCAGTGGGACTGTAGTAACCTCAGTGGGTGAAGAGTGTGTTAGACACATACAGGGGAATGGACCCAGTTAGGGGATGATCACATGTATAAATATACTAATGTTTGTGACATCCAGGAGAGAAGGGAATTGCAAAGAGGAAAATGGAGGAATGTGTTTTGTTGGATTTAACTTAGACTTATCAGCATGAAATTGTGCCTGTGTGTGTGTGTGTGTGTGCACATGTACACATGAATATACATGTTATATATAGCCCCTGGCTTTGTTCATCAATAGAACCTGGGGTCCACACTTGACAACAAGCCTGGGAGAGTGACATTTAGTTTCTGGAGTTGGGTTTATACATGGCAAATAGTGTTGGGCCAAATACATGGCTGTCATGGGTTTCATGTTGTCTGTAACCTACAGGTTGGACATAACTGCTATTCAAGAAGGTCCTCAGACTTCTGTTGTGGGAGTCTGCTTGTTCATTTCCCAGCTGCCCAGACCCTAAATAATCACTCAGAAACTACGTTATTTAAATCACTGCTTGGCCAATCATTTAAGTGTATTGCTAGCTAGCTCTTACATGTAGTATTAACCCATTTCCATTATTTTATATTTTACCACTAGGCTAATGGCCTGCTGGCAAGGTTTCAGCTGGCAGCTCGTGTCTTTTTTCTCTGGAGGTTACATGGCATTTCCCGACTCCACCTTTTTTCTCCCAGCATTCAATTTAGTTTTCCTCACCTATCTCTTTTCTGCCTGGCTAAAGGCCCAAATAAGTTTCTTTATTAATCAATGGTAATTACAACATACAGAGGGGAATCCCACATCAGACTTCCCTCATTTTCTGGATCTTGACACTCCTGAATTTAGATGGCTTGCTGTTTTGCATGCTTTCCCTCAGCTTGTGTGTGCTGACACATTCCCTCATTGGACTCAGGCATGGCCTCTGTGGCTTTTGCATTCCAGAAGTGGAGCTGTGTTCATGGAAGATGACCAGGACTCCAGCCTGTTATGTCACTCACACTGATCAGAACCTAGACTACCTGTTACCATGAGGGGGCTATGGTTTATCTTACCCCAAACTCACGGTGGGATGTAACCTCTCTTAGGAGAGAATAGGAGGGGAATGTTAATGAGGTCATGCACCACTGTGGAAGCATGACTTAAACAGCATAAACCTTGGTCCTCCTGCCCTGTAATGGAGTGCGCAGTAGAAAGACACTGAGCAGAGTTCTCCAGAGTGAACATGCCTGGTAGCTGAGCAGAAACAAAACGGCTCACTATAAACTCACTGTTGATTTGCTTATCAATGATCTCTTTTTCTATTACTGTGGATATATATTTATATCCCACCATTTCCAGTTAAAGCCTCCCATATGTGCACCCGCTGGAACATGGGCAATCCTTTACTTTTAAGAACCTCTAGAATAAGTAGTGAATTGGGCCGAACCTCTCTGCCAGTCTCCTTGGTCATGATTGTATGCTAGCAATTTTTCAGAAGCAGTATCCTGGAGCTCATCATATTACAATATATTGGTAGTGAGCCGAGGCCTCTCTGGTATAGAGACTCCACAGGTTATTCTGATGTACGGTATGAATTTTGCTACTTACTCACCATTGCAATCTTTCATGCTGTGGGATAGCCATTTATGCTTAAAGTGCGGACACATGTGAACAACTTTACTATCATCTAGGCCAGTGGCACTCAACCTTCCTAATGCTGTGACCCATTAATACAGTTCCTTTTGTTTATGTCCCCCAACTATTAAATTATATTGTTACTGTCTTGAATTATAACGTAAATATCTGATATACAACCCCAAGGGGTTCACGATGATCTAAGACATTGTCAGTCATGCGGAAGCCTGGTCTGATCTCAGAATTGCTTCATCAGAAGTTCTGGAGTCGGGTCACTAGCATGGACTTTAAGAGCCCTCCGCCCCCAAGTCAAACTGACACAACCTCAAGTTTGAGAGCTACTGTTCCAGACAAGCACGGTGCTTGAAACTCTAACATGCCAGGTCGGTAGGGGACTGGTCTCTGCTGATGTCAGCTGCCAAACAGCAGAACAGTGTATTTAGCACCAGTTTCATTAGCATGGACAAATAGGTTGTGAAAGGACCTGAAAGGAAGACCTGGCCCTGGCTAATTCTATAGCCAGGCAGCTATGAATGTGGGCAGCTTTATTTCCAACTCAATATAGTTTCTCCACTTACCAAATGTGCGTTGCAGTACTGAGTTACATTGTAAGTTAGCATTCTGAAAGCGCCATACTGTAGATCGTAGGTGGGTATTCAGTGCAGGCTGGATCCTGTTGTTTACAACAAGAGCTGAAGGGCTGGCCTATCTCTCTATTTAGATCTTGGTGCTCTGCACAGTCCCTGGCAGGCTGACGTTGCAGTGTCTCCTCTGCATGCTTTGCATTGTTGCCATGGCTCTAAGCAAGGACACAGTCCATCTATTTTGGGTCTCAGGGAATATGGTAGCTTTTGTGTCCTGGAGAGATGCCAAATGCTATAAATGTTGTGGCCTAACAAGGTCTTGGGTGCTTCGACTGTGACAGAAGGCTGGCGACTCCATCTGTCAGATGCAAGTGAGATGGATCTGGAATCTGTGTCCCAGCACTTACTCTTTGCCTCCTTTGGGTTGGGTAGTAGGAAGTTCTCTCCAGCCTGCGTTTAGGGAATAATGGCTTTCCGGAGTGAGATGTAATTGTTTATGAGATGGGATCCATGTTAAAATTACTTAGAAGCTCAGCCCGTTAACACTAAAGAGTAGGCCTAAGGAAAATGCCTGGCATATGAGTTATCAAACGTCATTCAGTAAAACCTAGAACGCTGTGTGTTTAGAATTAAAGACAAAACCTTGGGTCTCGTTGTTTCTTGCTGCTTCTTGAGTTTCCAGCATACTCACTAGTGTAGAGGGTGATTTATTCTGAATACAGTCCTCCTTTTCCTCTCTTTAGAGAAATGTCCATTGGGTTCCCGAGGAAGTGGGAGAATTAACGCTTGTGGTAGAGTTTAGTTTAAAGTAAGTTTGTTTTATTTTACATGAAAACAAGGACACAGTCATGGATAGAACACTACAATGAGCAAAATACTTGACTTTCAGGTTTGCTCCTGAAAATGTTTTGACGCTGTGTGACTGCTTTCTCTAGTGTGACTGTCAACTGCCGAGACACTAGGCAAGTTGGCATAGAAGCAGCCGCTAAAAGTAGCAAGCGTCAGTCAGATTTTCTGATTGTCTCTCAGCTGCACACTAACGCAACAATTTGTTAGCTGTAAATATGTTATACTACTAGATGTTTTCTTGCTGTAATGCAGAGCTGAAGGCCTTAAGGAACCCCAGTGAGGTGCTAGGTATTTAGGAAAATTTGTTTCAGTTGTAATTCTGCCTTTTTTCTGTAAAGCACTTCCACAGGAGGGCAGCACTGAGAAGTTAAAATATAACTGTTATTCTTGAGCTGGCCTGGTTATTTATCGTACCGACCTCATTTGCTACACCAATCAACCTAGAGTAAGAAACTTTCTTAAAACTTTCAGTAATTGACAATAAAGCAAAACTTCGATGGAAGGCTAGAAAACCATCTGGAAAGCTGAACAAAAAGACAGCTCAGTGGAAAAACTGAACAGTGTAAAAGCTGAAAGATTACTTTGGAAATCCAAATGCCAAGTGACAGAGCTGCCACAAGGAAAACATGGGTTTTCAAGGAAATAATTACAGAAGATATGTTAGAGCTAACAAGTATTGCTTTCTAGGTCTATTGGGCTTAGAAAATACACGTTCGAGCAACCGAGTAAGCTTCATGCCAAGGCATTGTAAGACATTTCTGAACGCTGTTTGAAAAGGAAACAGCACCATGTACGCAGACACCTTAGAGTCCCAAAGCCTTTAGACTGCTGGACAGAGGACACTGAGCGAGGCTGCAGAAAGCTGAAGGAAAGTTTCGAACCATCCAACTAAACTACCAATAAAACATAAGCATGGAACAGGGACATTTGCGGAAATGTAAATTAAAATGAATTACATTCCAATCTCCACTTTCTCAGAAAGTACCTGATGAGTGTGTGCCACCAAAATGAGGAAGTGAACCGAAAAAGGGGAAGATGTGATTCTAATGCCAGGGGGCGGACAAAGGAAAATTTTAGGTTGCTGGTAAAGCGGGGGCCAGGAAGACCTGTAGATGGAGTCCAGATCAGGGCAGGAAGACAAGCATCTAGATACTGAGTTCAAAGATGAAGACTGTAATTGGTGGATCATGCAATGTTTGACCATACCATGATCTGTTGGGAAATTTTGGGATTACTGAGCAAAAAGGTCATTGACCCTTTGAAAAATAAAAAAAAGACAAGACACAAAATGTAATCAAACGTAACCATAGAAACTATGTAGCTTAGCTGCAGATAGTACTAACACAGGCAGGATGGATAATCAAAGCAGAGAAAATCAATTTAACTGGAATAAATGTGTGTGTGTGTGTGTGTGTGTGTGTGTGTGTGTGTATGGTAAAGTAAGAGTACTTGTTTCATCTTCCAGAACATGTCTGAATTAGACATGATCAGAAAGACTAAGGAATAATACTGAGTGGAATATTGGGAGCTGTTGGGAGCTGTGAATCCCCAGATCCTGAATTTCTTGTAAACAACTTGTTTTCCCTTGATCTGAGTGCCTACAGCTGCTCTGGGCACGAGACCCTCAGGCGTTCTTGATGGCAGGAGAGTGGTTTCTGGTGGGTTTGGCTGGGGTGTGGCTATCAGTTAAGGATCCCTGTATAAGCTGCCCCTGCACACAATAAAGGGGGCATTCTTGGGACATCCCTGCATCATTCCTGCATCAAGGATGACCTGTGTTTCTGTCTCTGTGTCTTTGTGTGTTTCAATCTCCAATCCCTTGCCCAGCTCACGAACTGTTTGGTGGTGCATGGAGCACAGATGGGCATAGTGTGCCTCAGGGAGCATCAGTATAAATCCTTACAAGACTTGCTTTATGGGATGTGATGAGCTTCCCACTCTTGTGTTTTCTTTCCTTCGCTTGGATTAGTTTCTTCATCTGCATTGTGACAGGATATGTAGCCCACCATGTCCTTTTACATTGTGTTGAGATGTCTACCAAGAACCAGTTGTCAACAGTGACGTTGACCGACACCTAATCTTGTAAAGTGAAGTGACTTATTGGCATTGGCAAGTGTTCTAGAATAATGGATAAAGCAAAATTAATAAACTTTAAGAGGCTTTTTTTCCCATGCTCTTTTGTTTCACTGTGAAGGGGGAAACTCTGGTTTCTGCGCAGTCTCAGGTGTTACTCATTTCTGACTTGGACACAAGGCTTTCCCAGCTTGGTCTTGAACTCACTATGAAACTCATGCTGGCCTCAAACTTGGAACTTGCACTCCTCCTGCCTCAGCCCACAAGTCTTGGGATTACATTATTCTGTTTTAACATATTTGTTACGTTCCATTATATGAATTGTGATGTCTATGATCTATGGTATGGAAGGTATGTATAGCTTACTAGCTGTCTGTCCGCCTTTGCATTTGACTGTGTGAGGTCGGAGTTCCTGGCACTCTCACTGATCTTGTAGATGAGTAACCTTTAAGACTTCAGAAACCTCAGTGTGCCATGTGGTCACCTAGCAACTGAGTTAGAGACACGGGGGGAGTCTGGAGGACTTGTGCACACCACGCTCTCATGGACCTTAATACAACTGGCACGTTTGTGTGAACCAAGGGCATTAAGTTAATGCTTAGGCGGAGTGAAAACTTCAAATACCATCTGTATTTCTCCCGTACAACTCAAGCTGTAGTCGTAATGATTCTACCTGCCCTCTGCACACAGGGAGCTAACCGAATGAGAGGTCGGCTTGGCAGTGTGGACGGCTTCGAACGGTCCAGCAGTCTGGCTTCAGAGAAGGTATCTAGTCATAACTCCCCAGCTCACCAAACACGGCTGCTTAGCCAAAGCCATGTGAAAACATGCATGCCTAATTATGTTGTGGTGAGATTTTTTTAATGGCCTTTAAGTAATAAATACTTGATGTTCTGTTGTTTTAAATATGATTCTGGGTGTTACAAGTTTTTTTCACCCAGCAAAATTCCCTTCTGTGGGGACAGGTTGCATCTTTCATTTGCCAACTCTGTTCTGATGCTTTGCCCTGAGTATTTACTATTGGAGCAACTGTGGATCTAAAGCTAAACAAACTGAATCACCCAATTAGCCCCCCACACCAACACACACACACACACACACACACACACAAACACACACTCAAGCAGGGATGTTACCTCCCCACACTCAACATACATAGACCACACACATACACACACACACACACACACACACACACACACACAAAGTAAGAATGTTATTACCCCTCCCCCCAACACACACACAAGCAGGGACATTATCCCACCCACACCCAACACACACAGAACACACACACACACACACATACAAGTGGGGACATTATCCCCCACACACCCACACCCACCCACACACACACACACATAAGCAGGGACATTACCCTTCCCACACACATACCCAACACACACAGACCACACATACACACAGGCAGGGACATTACCCTTCTCCCACACATACCCAACACACCCAGACCACACATACACACAGGCAGGGACATTACCCCCTCCACACACAACTTGTTTTTCTTTCTCCATGTCACTTCCTTTCCTCTTTTTCTGATTTTCTTCATTTCAGCAGTAACACCATCCTCTCTCTCACACACACAGACAGCCCTAGTGAGGGTTTCCTGTTTCCTGTTTTCTGCAATATGCAACTTGGGGCACGATCAACCTTTGTTGTCCTAGTAGGAAAACCTTAAAATATTTTTTATTAAACTTTTGTTGCCCCCAGAGTCCTAGTCCAGCTATGTGTCTTATCCGTAGCCTGGCTCAGCAAGCCGGATGGCTTAGTTACCATGACGCTCATTTAAGTAACATACCTGAGTGTGTTGAAAGATTTATGCTGTATCTTCCCCGGGTGGGAGAGGCATTCCAGAGGGCTCCCTTTGTTCATTTCCTGTTTTTCATGTCTTTTAAAAGAAACTTACAGCAGGGATCATGCCACTGGGGAGAAACATCCAGAGTAGAGAAAGATAATTCACAGGCTTTAATTTACTTTTCCAAAAGCTTTGCTCCAAGCCCCAGGCACGAAGGCATTGTGATATTGTTTTGACATTACTGGAAACATGCAGAATCACAGGTCACAGAGGTTAGGGGCTCTCTGAGCAAAGGCTCTGCCCTTTTTTTCGGTCACAGTCACAGCCTCTTTTCATCTCTCTGGCAACAATGGGAAGAGAACAATAGCCCTAGGTTTTACCTCAGCCCTCAGGGGAAGAGTACCTTTTATCAGACTCTCACTTTTCCTGCCCTTTTCGGATGCGCTGTGACAGACACCTGCTTATCAGCAGTAGTGGGTTGTGGTGAAGCTGATTAGTCTGCACCAGGGTTGAGTAAAAAGAAAAACAAAACAGTTTTGTCCTGAGTCAGGAAGAGGGCTCCTTTGTTGCTGCTCAGCCCTGGGTAGCTGTGTGCCTGTCCTGAGCCTGGTAGGGGCAGACACCTCCCCGATTTGTGTTGTAGGACTTCTCACCAGGGGACTCGCCTCCCGGGACACCACCAGCCTCCCCGCTGTCCTCTGCCTGGCACACCTTCCCTGAGGAGGATTCTGACTCTCCACAATTTCGAAGACGGGCTCACACGTTCAGCCACCCACCTTCAAGTTCAAGGAGGAAGCTGAACTTGCAAGATGTGAGGGCTCATGGCCTAAGATCCCCTCTACTGAGGCAGAGTTCCAGCGAGCAATGCAGGTAGGTTCTGGCCTGCCTCCACCACAGGACAGCATAGTCTAATGTCATTCTGTTTGGGTCACTTTGGAGTCAATGTGGGTTATGTTTCATGCTTTAGCCATAGTTTAGGGTTCAGAGGAACAGAAAAGTAAGTGAATTAAGGGAAGATGGGTCAGGTTAAGATACACCCTGATAAAGTTCTAAGATATTTTAAATGGAATTTTTAAATTTTTTTGTTCCGGAAAAAAAATTAGAAAAAAACATGGCATACAATCATTTTGCCTGAAAATGTACTGGCACATGTTATATCCTGTGTTTTAAATGCTGGCTCCGAGGAAGTCGTCAGCATAAATGGACAGGCCCCAGAGCCTCTCATCAGCCTGCAATAATATACCAGGTTGAGGAGTCAGCTAAGCTCCCTTCATGCAGGAGACAACATTGGGCCGTATTTTACTACATAGCAAATTAAAGCTAAGTATGACAACTACCACACATTTTGTCTAAAGCTGTATCTATGGTAGAGGCTCTATAGTTGCAGGCGCTGTCCATCGGAATGTCCTTAAATAGTGTTAAAAAAAAATAATGTAAGAAAATTACTCGTCGGGTAGGAAGGAGTAAAGGTAAAATGTGGAGCTTCTTACCATTTGGCTCCGATTCATGTCTGGCAGCTGATTGTGTTTCTCTTTCTCGCTGCGTGTTTCATTGTAGGGTTGCCTATCGGTGTTTGTCAGAGACGGAAAGTAGACCATCCTGTAGAAAGGCCAGCCTTAATATGAAGCGTTACCAGATTGACTTTCATGTTTTTTTTCATGTTTTACTCTTGCCACACAGATTTCATTGCCGTTTGCTGATTGATTCGAAGTGTAAAAGCCCAGTAGATTATAAAGCACACGGGTTACAAAAATAACAACGAAAATAAAAGCAGTTAATTATCTTGAGATCTTGTGTGTGTGGAGATCAAGTGTTCACAAGAAAACAAAGATCTTGCGAATAATTACTTCACTTATTTTTACTCAAGACAATACATCTCTTCCTCTTCAAGAGGGAACTGTGGTCAGGAGTGAGAGGTGCCAGTCATTTTAAGCTGTCGATGGCGTCTCTCTCAGCTCTTCCCTGAGGTTCTCATATGTTGTATGGTATACATTTTGATAAGTTTTATCATCATCAGCATAAAAAAGATGTCATTTATGTTCTGTAAAAAGCATTCTCCACGAAAATCTCCATTTATGAACGAAGAAAAAGCCATGTGAGAGGTTCAGGGCTTTGGATGCACAGTGCTGCAGGCCCACACAGGAAATAACACGAATCTAATGTTTGCTACCCTGGAGATATTGTGTAGGACGATTGACATCAAGCCAATGTTCTGTTCACAAATGTTTAGAAGGAATTTGTGCCTTTAGTAGAGTTCATCTTTGTACTCTTGATAGCCAGTTTACCCTCTGGAAATTGTTTTCCTGTAACTGTCCATGTTTTCCTACCCTGACCAGAAGTCTCTTTTGCATGTAAACATGCCTTTTGTTTCCCATAAACGTTAAGACATACATCTTGGGAAAGGATGAAGTGTCAGCGTAGCCCTAAGTATAGGACTGCATGCTCCCATCCTGAGAGTCTGTGGAAGCTCCAGCTCGCAGCATTCACACAAAGAGTAACTGAATAGCAAGAACCTATTTCTGTGCTTTTTCTTAGTAAATGAAGACTTTGCTAACATCTACATTTTAAGACAAATTTGCCGTGTTTTCTGTACTCAGCATTCTCCCGTCAGCCCGACGCATGTACAAGGAGAGTAATTCTTCCTCCAGCCTTCCAAGCCTTCACACTTCCTTCTCTGCCCCTTCCTTCACTGCCCCCTCTTTCCTGAAAAGCTTTTACCAGAATTCAGGTAGACTGTCCCCACAGTATGAAAATGAAATCAGGTGAGATGGCTGTGCTCTTTGCGAAGCGTCATTTTCTCCAGTGATACACTGAGAATGTTACTAAAATGTGGCCGGGGAATGTTTGGGTGACTTGTGCATCTGTGTGCTTGCTCTAATCTGCTCCTAATGTGTTGACTTTGATTCTAATTAATGTTATTAATAAAAATAATTAGAACTCATAGCTATAAAGCTCTTTGATAATGTGATTGTATCCTTTTGAATTAAGTTTTTAATCTAATAAATGCCTTTATTTGCTGACATCCCAGAATCTAACCTTTGTGTTGTTGGGAACAGGCTCTGGTATCATTATGTAGTAAGAAGACCTTTCTTAGTCTTGCTTCTATTTTTTTAGTCTCTGGGTATATTTCTTGGCACCCCAAAGCCACTGACTAATACAGCTTGCTAACAGGATAGGTGCAACATCTGTAAGTACATTGAGTATCTCCAAGGCATTTCTTTGATTTTTCTCAACAGCACGTTTACACTTTTAAGTCTTACTGTATACTGCTATGTGATGGGCTTAGGATAATGTCAGTAGGTACTCTCAGAACATAAGAAAAATCTGAGCCTTGTAGCTTTTCTTTGGGTTTTTGTCCTTGGTATAGGAAATTTACATAACTCAAATGGCACCCCCTTTTCACAGAATTAGATTCAGTGAGCGTTGGAGAACTGTCTCTGTGTAGGCTGAGGTCACATTGGCTAGGAAAAATTAAGTTGAGTGTTGTCAGTCTCTGGGGCAAGGTGCAACTCTTCTCAAGTCTTCAAAACAGTCTGAATTTCCTTCCTGTTATTACTACTGCCTAGTATTCTGCTTAAGATAGCATAGTTTATCTGTTTCCCTATTGATGGACCATGATGACCATTTCTAAACTGCTTGGTGATTGGCAATCCTTGTAGAGGAATTCATGCTGTGAGCCTTCCTGTATGACACTAAGACCTTCTCAAATATTCTTTTGCTTTATTTTCCTTTAGGTGTAAGGTCATTTAAAAGTTAGCATTCAAGTAGATAGACCTCATTAGCTAGTTAAATTAGTCGCAACCTAGAGTTATTTCTGAGCATCTTGTGTCCATATGCGCCCACTCTTCACACTGGATTAGTGTGATTAAAATTGTGAAATTTTCTTTTGAATTAGTGCAATGTGCTCAAACAGAATTTCATTGCTGGTGACAGAAGGCTAATGAAATAAAGAGGTTTTAGGGGAGCACTGTGGGGAGAGTGTCACAAAATAGTAGAATGTCGATGAACTGTGCAGTGAGTTTAGAGAACCCAGTGTCTTCACCATCGCAGTATCTCTGACACTGACTGTGCTTTCACAGAAAGGTGCCACTCAGCAAGTGCTTCATAGGCTTTAACTGCTGCATTAGTTGAAATAAACATACAGGGAAGTCATGAGCTTCCTCCCTAAGTAGGAAGCAGGCATTCCCCCAAATAACAGTTAGAGATAGTCATTAAGAAGTTGAAGTAACAGTTAGTAGTGCCTGGATGTGGACCTTTTTAGAGCTTACCATGTATATGTAGAGGTCGTTGGCGTTGTTTAATGTGAGTTTGTTCATTTGTCTCCAGGTACTCATGCTTATTTGTGTGTTTTATTTTCCATGGTCGCTTCCCACAACCCTCCATACCTCATGCTACTGGAAAGAGACTGAAGTTACAAGACAGATATACATGAGTTTGGGGTTGGAAAATGTCACTGTTTAGTAGTAGCCTTGTTATTTGCAGTGTTGTTTTTGAGCGTGTCTGAACTCCAGTTTAGCTAAAACAAAATCCCAAACTGTCTTCATGGGAGAGCGCTCTAACCCTAAGCACACAGCACAGTGGACTATCGAGGAGGCATCACCATTACGTCACCATTCCTTCAAGCCCAGGTTGAAGGGTACTAGAAGCCTGCTGACAACCCTCATTCCCTGGGTCATTGCTCCCTTCTGACCTCACAGAGCAGAACTGAATTTTGCTGCTTTTGGGTGCTCTATAAATGGGATGATAGAACATCCTTTATTTCTGTATCTGCCTTATTTTAACACTGCTTTGTGAGATTCATTCCTGGTTTTAGGCATGCTTCAGTTATAATTAGCTTTATTGCTATGTAGTATATTACATAAAATATTCCAGTCCATCTATGTTCTTATGAATGGACAGGTAATTATAGGATTTTAATTTCTTAGAGTGCTGTTGTGACCATTATTGTATATATTATCATTGTGCATACATGTGCATCATTCATGGATATCTGCGCAGTGAAAGTATTGGACAAAATGTATATTCTTAGGTTTATTCAGCTAAGTAGTTAGACACAATTATACTACTGACAATCTTCAAGGGAGTATATATTTTTCTTCGTTGAAACCATATCAAATTTATAAAAAAATTAAAAACTATTAGAGGACTGCCTTTAATCCTTTATCTCGATTAATCAGCTTTAAACATTTGTCACATTTGCTGTATACATATCCATTTACAAAGCTCCCTCTACGCACAAATGCATATGTATATTCTTTGGCCTAGGGGGTGTGTGAGTAGATTGCCTCTATTACATCCTTTGCTCTTAGTACATCAGGATGTCTGTCCCAGAAATGATGGCATTCAAGGGCGTGGTTTTAATTCAGTGGCTTCTGAACTCTACATGTCTCAATATCACTATTTATAGAGAGAACATCACGTACATGCAATTACTGTGATATCTTCAACTACTCATATTGATGAAGAAATGAGGTATATAATAGTACCAGTTATAATTTTCCCATCATTTGGGAACCTAATATCTTTCTAATTACAAAAATTAGTCTCTAAGTATTCATAGAACACAGCAGGTAATAATCTAACAACCATGTTACTTTTAAAAACAAGTCTGTTGTTCTGAATTATAAAAATCATGTTAGGATCTAAGAAAATAGTTTGTTGACTGATAGATTTATTTGCACAGATTTGAAATTACAAAGGAAAAGGAATAAGTGTATTTTTTTTATTAATAACTTCAAATTTTTTGAAAACAATATTTTTTGGTAGCTAAGTCATAATTGTTCTTGATGATTCATGTTTTTATAATGTATATTTATCAAATATGATACTTCCTTTCCAGCCACAGGCTTCTTTGGTGGTGAGGAGTTGTTTCTTAAGTGTTAAGCTTATGTTTAAGACTTATTTATATTGAAGTTTTTTGCTCAAAGTAAATGATTATTTTAAAAAGGGATACTCATTACTTCTATCCTAATAAATATTTTAATAAGAAAGGATAAAATTTTATGATAAAGTATTTGTGGTATAGTTTTGATTTCATATTTCACTTGTATTCACTTTAACTAGAATTATTTACCATGGTTCACTACTGAGTTAATTTGCCTGTGACATTTTAATGACTTATGGAAATGCATTTTATCTTAACTCCTGATATGGGGCTAATGACATTTTTGTTTTCCTGTTACTAGACAGGACACTGCTTCAGAATCAAGGTGATTAACACTCTAAACATTTCCTTTAATAAATTTTCAGATTTTTCCCAGTGGATAGGCGCTTCGGTTAAAGATACAGTTTTGGTTGTCTTCTGAATGCATGCTGTCCTTCTGCATTCTCTGAGGGCTGTGTAAATGAAAATGTGCCCCGTGGTGTAATCAGAGATCACAGAGAACCGTGTAAAATGTTACTGCAAGTTCAAGTCCTGTTTCTACTCTATTCTATACTAAAATTCCTTTAATACCGAAGTCTCCAAGAAAACGCTAATTGGAATTGAAAGTTCCAACAGTATACTAGCTAGTTGGGAGATATAATGTGCAGATGAGGAGGGTTTTTTCTGATCCCAGGAAGACAGAGAGATGACATCCTTCAGGAAGCCACACCAGTGCAGTGGGATCTGGGGACACAATAATTGCTGCCATATTGGCTTCTGTAAGACATTGCTAATGCCTTGCAGACGTCCCATTGGCCACGGTCAAGAAAACACCAAGTTCCTGTTTATGGATGAGAATGGTCGTGGTGACCATTCTCCACCTATTTGTGGAGCATCACTCACTTTCTCTGGAAAACATCCAGAACGATGCAGCTCAATGTCACTGTGAGCAGCTGCTCTCTGCCTCTCCAACATTCCACACTTTGTTCACACCAGTCTCATGACAACACACACCCATCTCCTGGCCAAAATCTAACACTTTGCTTTCTTTGTGGTTGCAATGAAAGTACTAAAGACTGTACTATGATGAGCTATTCAGGGAGAGAAACAGAAGCATCTTCAGATAATCATTTAGCCACAATGCTAAGTTAAAGAGACTCCGCTGAGAGTTGCCACTGATGGCACTTTTTTTTTTTCTAGTAGTTGTGTATGTGATCATTTAAAGGCTGGTTTCCCATTTCAGAAGTCTAACAGAGAAACAAGAGCAGAGTTCAGTGGCAGAGCAGTAGCGTAGCATGTGCAAGGCTCCGAGTTTAAGATCTAGACTGGAGAAAAGAAAAAAGGAAAAAATGTTGTAAGTCTAATATGTTTGACTTATGTCCTTTGGGTTTGAACATTGTCTAGCCTACAGCTTTTCTTTAACATGGTATTAGACTGATTCTGGGAGAGGTTGTATATTTTATTAGGTATGGTTTTATTAATTTTATATTTCTGGGGGTATGAATAAACATATAACTTACCCAGAGATACTTTAAACCCAATGTACAAAAGATTTTCCCACCACCTGCGTTCAGTGTGTAGAGTTCAGGATACAGAACCCCTCGTTTGTTGTGCTCTTCCTTCCTGTGTGTTGTTCCACTGACGAATCTCGCATGTTTGGTTCACACTCAGATACCGTAGTGATTTCCACTACAGAGGTGGAATCTTAGTTCTGTTTAGTGGGTAAAGATTTTTCCACAGGATGACACAATGTTTGCCCAGCTGAAAGCCAGAACTTTCACACCCTGGGAGTGCTGCTGAGGCGATTCTAAATTAGCAAGGGCTGTGGGTTGTGTAGGAGAGAACCAGTTTCACCAGTTTGCTGTCCCGTGCAGGCTTCTCGAGACACTCGTGGAGGGGAAGCTTTTCCATTTGTTGAGTAGCTGCTTTTGGATGAGTGGAGTTGCGTTATTTCGCTCAACTTGTAATGGGCTATCCTTTAGATAAAGATTTCACCAGCAGGCAGTCACAGATTTGAACTTTAGGATGGTGGTTTCTGTTGGGTGCTAGGAGGTGGAGGAGGGACAGGAGACAGTTTGCTGCTCAGTGGAATATGCCGCAAAATCCGGCAAGAGAATTTACCTTAGTGCGAAGCGGACCTCTCTTGCCTCAGTAGGGAAATTGTCACCAGCACACCTTCATTCCGTGCAGTGCCCAGTGGACTGACTTTTAGTAAAGTAAGCAAGTGTGTAGTAAAATTTCTATGTTTGCAGAAGCCCAACGTTAACAGTAGCTGATATTCAGAACTATACCTGCTTGCTCAAGGGTATAGCGAAACATCGTCTTCAAGCATTGGCTATCACAGTCTAACCATGGGTTAATGAGTGCTGTGTGCAGAGTACCTGAGCTAGCTTCTCTGCTCAGGGAGTGATGCACACAGAAGATCTGCCTCCCCCACCCCCGGCACCTGAGTTTCTTACAATGCTCAGTAATTGTGGTTCTTGATGAATCAGTTCCTAGTAGTAGAAGTATGTAAAGAATGTACCAACCTCCCAATGGTTGCATGCCCTACAAGCTGTACTTCCTTCCTAGTTATTCATTTTTAATTTCACAAATTCCTGATGGAGGAAGCCCCAGCACGGAATGCTTTTCCTGACCATGTCCTATGAAGTGCTTTACGCTGCTCGTGTTTACATTATCGGTCACGAAAGGAGGTGGCCTGGAGCTATATGGAATATAAGGGGAATATGGATATACAGTGTTTGATTACTTTCTTAACACTTGCATACATGCATGTATCTTCTACCATGTTAAGGTATTTTTGCTTCCTCCTTCTAATTAAATAAGCATATGCATTTAGAATTGCATTTATTGCAAAGCAAAGTTGTGAGACATTTACATAAATAAGTCAGTTATGGTAGTTGAAGTTATTTCTCTGCTGGAATAAATTTCTCAAAATAAATATTAGAAAGGACCTATCAAAAGGCTTCATCTAACTGAAGATTGATTTTTTTCTTCCTCTGCTAAAAGAGCAAAGGATCATTGGATCTCGGACAGCTCTGTGTTTGAAGGCCCTAGAGCTTTGTAAGAACTGATACGAAGGTCATCAACGTTTTCACAGTCAACCATAATGCCTTGAGGGTCTGGACTGTGGACACCTGGCTCTGAGTTCTGACTCCATCCCTCATTGTCACAGAAATAAGCAGGCTATTTAGCCATTTTCTAGTTAGCGATGGAAATCATAACACCCACCCTGTGTAGTCACTGTACGGACGAAACCAACCAAGCCTGGAACTGTGCAGATCAGCGCACAGTGTGTGCTGTGTGTGCTGTCTCCCTCAGTGTCACCGCTGCTGTAGTAGACATCACAAGCGCGTTAGTTTTGATGCTATGCCTGTTCTAACTCTTAAATTTAAGGATGTTAAAGAGAAAACCAATGTAGTTAAAGCAAAAAGACAAACGAGACAATTTTTTTATAAAAGAATAAAAGAAGTTATCCTTCATCTCCATCCTACAATTTATGCTGCATCCCAAGTCAGGATACGGGCATAACAGTATAATGTTTCACTCAGTTTCAGTTCCTTAAGTGACCACTTTTGCCTTGCAGACTTCTGACCACACGCTGGCCAGGCAGTGAGCTGCTGTATCACACACGCACACTGTCTGGTTAAGCTTTTCCGTAGAAGCTGCCTTCCAGTTGCATGTACAGTGGTATGCATTTCTTCTCTTAGTAAGGGAATCAGGGCAGCTTTCAGTTCATCTCAATAACAAACTGCTTTCATAAAGTTGAGGCATTGTCTATGAGTAAAAGGGTCCGTATTCTACCATGTATGCATTTCCTTCCCATATTATCAGTACACATTTTTAACGACTGAATTTTGGCAATTGAATTTCAGATATGGGAAATGTGTCATCTGACAGTTTATTTATTTATTTCCACCACAAGGCTTGAAACAAGATGCTGGCAGGTTATTGAATGCGCACTGGTGGGCTAATGCCAGGCTGCTTTTTATAACATAGACACCGCAAGGGCTGCATGTGACAGACAACAAGGCAGTAGACACCTGTTCCGTTCATGTTTGTTTACATTATTTTCTAGATACTCAATACGTCTCTAGGCAAGGGTTTCAGGGTGATTTTTATTAAAAGATATTTTAATTCCTTCCTCAAAATAGAAATATTTGAGAATCCTTTGGGTTGTTTTAGTCTTGTTGGTAGAACTACTTTTAAAAAAAATCAAAATGTTAGTGTTTGTTGAACATTTGCCTGCAAGACATTGCCTTAGGTGTTCTGTCAGTTCTCAGTATTTCACAGAGTGCTCAAAACATAGATTACAAATTTGATGAGGGATGACTCCTAATAGGAAAAAGAAAAAGTTTTTTTTTTTTCTTTCTGGGAATAGCTACCAGAACTTTGTGCCGGAAAGACATAAGATAGATTAGCAACATAGGGTCTGAAGGAGCTAGATCATTTATTCATCCCGGACATGTTAGATCATTCAGTATTTTCTGTGTTCATTTTACTTAACCTTCTACATAAATTCACAAAGTTTTATATAAAACCCATATATTCAATGACTAGTAGTAGGGTTCGTACCACTGACTCTTTACTACCAGAAGTTAGTAATAGGCCTACGAACTGAGTGGTTAGCAAGTAACTCCATTAAGGTGGCATTATAGAGATGACGATAAGAAATAGTATTCATGAGGACAGATGGAGAATATTCACCTATAAAACGCTGAAGGGGAAATGCTTGAACTATGGCATCCCCAAGCTGACATTAAGGTGAAGCATCCCAGTGATGCAGGGAGTTTTGAACATTGGTCCTCAGTGAGGTTATGACCTTATTCAGGATTCATGTTAAAGGAGATGTGAGTAGATGAGATGCATGAATCAGCTACTTCCCAAAATAAGACAGCCGGACACTTACCATATACAAATTAGCTCATCCTTATGTCATTTGTAACCCTTAATTTGGTGAATCCAGAAGTAGTATTTGTAAGAGACAGTAAGTCCAGATTAGAAATTAAGTGTTCTTGAGGCTAAAGCTATTGCTCATTTGGTTGAGTACTTGCCCAGCATTCATGAAATCATTATGTTTGATCTGCTGCACCATGTGAATTGGACATAGTGATATACACTTGTAACATTCAGGAGGCAGAAGCAGAGGATCAGAAGTTCAAGGTCATCCTTGGCTATATTAAGAGTTTGAGGCCTGTCTGGGCTATATGAGAAGAAATCTCGAAAACCAACAAACAAATGAAACCAAACCCCAAAAAAGACAAGTAAAATTAGGAGGTGAAGAATGAAGAGGAAGAGGGGATAATGGAGTGAGGGAAAGAGGAGGAGGAGGAGGAAGAGGAAGAGGAGGAGGAAAAAGAGGAAGAGGAGGAGGAGGAGGGAAAAGAGGAGGAGAAGGGAAAAGAGGAGGAGGAGAAGGAGGAGGAGGAGGAGAAGGGAAAAGAGGAGGAGGAGGAGGAGAAGGGAAAAGAGGAGGAGGAGGGAAAAGAGGAGGAGGAGAAGGGAAAAGAGGAGGAGGAGGGAAAAGAGGAGGAGGAGGAGGAGGAGGAGGAGGAGGAGGAGGAGGAGGAGGAGGAGGAGGAGGAGGGAAAAGAGGAGGAGGAGAAGGAGGAGGAGGAGGAGAAAGCGGTGCCAGCAACTGTCTTTCCTGAAAACTATAAGCACAGACAGAGTAACTGCAAGGGAGAATATAACGGGCAGTACTGAAGTTCTCTCCTCTTATTAACTGGTTCAACAGCGAGTTCCTCTGAGGGTCAGAGAACCAGTGGCTTTTTTCTAGTTGAGTATTGTTTCTGAGCTAAGATTAATTTTTGAGGGCATCACTACCTGTAAATATTGCTATCTTTGTTCAGGACAGATCAAAGACTACAAAACTTCAACTGAAAGTGAAATAGTCTTCCCATCATCATCAGCTGCGGTCATTACATGGTCTTCTAAGGGCAAGCAGAGTTGTTCTCAAAAGGAGCACTGAGTCACATTGACCTTCATCTGCATACAGCCTAGCGAATGCAGAAGTGGCCTTTTCTTTACAAACGAAGTTCTTCTAACAGAACCAGATTTCTAAATGTGATACAGAGCACCAAGGTGCAGTGGTAGGACCTTCCTCCCACGCAAAGGTTAGAGATCTTAGGTCAGTTTGCTTAACTAAGTTGGTAACATCTGTCCACCATTTCCCTGATGGGGAATCTCAGTGCACACCAGCATATTAAATCATCTTTAAGTCACTTTGCACACAAACCTAGTTAACTTTTTCTTTCTTTGAGATAAAGTCTCACTGTGCAGCTCTAGCTGGCTTGGAACTCACAGGGATCCCCCTGCATCTGCCTCTCTAATGCTAGTATCACCTAGTGCAGGTACCACCACACCTGGCTGCTTAACTGTTTAAAATGATTTAAATATAACTTACCAATAACCCTCAGGTTGACCCTTCTGTCTATATTCAGGTTGTTTTCTGTCATGATCTGGGATATTTGATAACTATCAATTTTAACAGTCACGTTAAGTTTTACGATCTTGTATAAACCTAGAATGAGCTGTAAACTAAGGTCTTTCTGAGCATTGTACAGACTGCTTATATCAAATCAGTTTTGTTTCCCGGACAATGCACAGGTTCATTACATTAAGCATACAGGTTCCTTCACTGTGTAAGGCCTGATGTGCCTCAGATTAGAACCAGGACTGGCTGCCTTCTAAGGAAGGAGTAGAAACAGCAGACTTTCTGTGACTGGGATGTAGCCTGGATTGCAGTTTCCCCAAGATGTGGTGGCTGCCCCTATTCCTGTTGCTTGTGCCTTGTGCTTGCCTGTGGCAGAACTTTGGAATGGCTTGTGCTCCTGTTTCTCTGTGAAGGGTGTGTCTTCCTTACCAGTCACATTTCTGTTGGCATTCCACAGTGATGGAGAAGGGAGAAAAAGGACCTCATCCACCTGCAGCAACGAGTCCCTAAATGCTGGAGGAACCCCTGTCACTCCACGCCGAGTTTCCTGGAGGCAGCGTATTTTCCTCCGGGTCGCATCTCCTGTGAACAAGTCCCCATCAGCAATGCAGCAGAAAGGTCTGTGTGCAGTCAGGCACGAATTCTTCCTCCTCCTAAGCGTCCCAGTATTGAGAACAGGACAGGATGCTCAACATATAGAAACTTAGGAGAATATGGGGGCATCATAGCTTCCTGTGTGCCCTGTAGCAGGTTATGATAAATGATCTTGATGACACATTGGACTACATACCCGGTACATGCTTGAGTGGATGGACGGGGGAGTGAGATTTCTGACTCGGATGCTACTCTATGAGACTAGGGTTGGACTACATACCCGGTACATGCTTGAGTGGATGGACGGGGGAGTGAGATTTCTGACTCGGATGCTACTCTATGAGACTAGGGAGCGACGATGACGACAAAGGCACTGCAGAGTGGAAGGAAAGCAAAGAGAAGCTTGTGCCAGAGTCACACACAAAGCGGCCAAAAAGTCGAACAATAAATAAATGGATAGATTACACTGGACACTTGGTCGCTAGAAGGGAGCATGGGCAGCTTTCGGTGATGTATTATATCTGTTAAAAATCAGAGCAGAGCCTAAACAAAATAACAGTAAACACAAGGTGTAACTGTAAAAAGAGCGTGCTCTATTGTGTATACCTGAGAGACAGAAAAGGATATGCTAGAGGGTTTTAAGAAAAAGAAAATTAAACCAGTAGTGCAAAATGGAGATTTTTAATAAATTCCTTTCTGAAAATTCAGTGTAGGAAAGTGAATTACATGTAATATTTGAATAATGCAATTAAACAAGCTTCCTGTAACACTGATAAATAATTTGCCACTGTAGAGAAAATGAATCCATTTTGAGCACAATAGGAAACACTAACACACATTAATTATGGATTTGGCCAAAGTGTATATATGTGTCGGAAAGTCTCACACAGCTGTGATCATATGTACTTCATTTTCTGATCTCAGTGGAAAAGAAAGAGAGAGGGGGAGGGGAGGTGATGATAACGCTATGTTAATACAAGAACTGAGAGGTTAAGTGTCCTGAGCTGTCAAGGAGCTGGAAACAGTCACCAGTAGACAGGCAAAGGAGTAGCAATGGCCCAAGAGCAAAGATCAGTGAACTGACAAGCAGAATCAGCAGGCATTGCTAAAGATAACATTCACTCTGCCTAGGATGGCCCAAGGGCTTCACAGAAAAAAAAATCAATTGCACTCATTTTTGGGGGATACATATTCCAGGAAAGTTCTAGATTCATATTGAGAGATTGTTCAGGCCAGAGGATTGTGAGGGACTGAGCGAGAAGGGCATCCTGGATGGGAGATTGAGACCTGAGTTTGGAAAATCAACTTGGGGTGGCCCTGACAGATTTTACATGACGTTCCCAGAAAGCCACACCTTATTATTATTATTATTATTTTGGGATGTTAGGAATTATTGAAATGTTTTAAGATACAGGATCATCCTGTTAATAGAAAAATAATTGGGATATGCAAAGAAGAGCTGGAGTAGTGGGAGAGAAATAGCTTGGGCAAGCCAGTAGAGGAGACTGCGCTGGGAGACAATGGCCTTGGTACCTTGCTCAGCATGGAAAGGCCTAGAATTGCTCAGCTGCAGTCTCCTGTGGCACTCAGATGGTAGACAGGGATCTCAGGATCCCACACATACTCACATAGGCTGAGAACACACACTGATGAATTGCAGAAGTGTCAGCCCCCGGGGAAAGGCCAGTTTGATTTGCAGCCACTGGCTCGTGTGTCTTTCTGGGCAGAAAGAAGAAGTGGTGGCTTGACGCGTGTTCTGTTTCACTGCAAGAGGGAAACCTGGAGGGGAATTCAGGCTGACATTACTTAAGTCTCTAGTTCCACGCAATCCAGAGCTACTGGGAACGCTGTGTGTGAGCACCTTTTGGTGTGGAAGCTGGAACTGAGCAGTGTGCCTTCTGCCGGGAAGCCTTCCAGTGTGGGGACCGCTGAGGGATGCCTCTCACTGTCTTCTTCTCTGCAGATGGACTGGACAGGACTGAGCTGCTCCCGTTATCCCCTCTTACTCCCACCATGGAGGAAGAGCCCCTCGTCATATTCTTGTCTGGTGATGAGGACACAGAAAAAGCTGAAGAAAAAAAGAAATCAAAGGAACTGAAGAGTCTGTGGAAAAAAGCTATACACCAGCAAATTCTGTTGCTTAGGATGGAGAAAGAAAACCAGAAACTGGAAGGTTAGCCATTCAAGTCGGGCTCACGGCTCCATACACACTCTTCTTTGGGTGGATACATACTGTGTCTGAATGTTGACTGGCTATTTTTCTCTCTCCCTTTCTCCTCTCTCTCTCTGTGTGCATTGTGGCTTGAGAAAGAATGTTTTAACCTATTTACCTTTTTATTTCATAGAGTTGAAAGATTATAGCCTTTTTCGTGTAATGAAGAGTATAGATACACAGGATCCTTGTATTTACCAGACTAGAAATGTACTATTATTATACATTTCTTAAGAAAACCTTTGGGACATGAAAATAGAAAATCTTCTCTTTTTGAATGTGATTTGTCAACTCCCAGTATATTCACTCATTCTGAGAGAAATATGCCTATTTCAAGCAAATTTGTGTTGTTTCCCCAGTTAAATATAACCAAATCAACATGTTTAGGTTTTATAAATTTTCTATTTAAAGTAACTTTTGAATTAGTAAACTTCTAATTCAGTATTCGTAAGAGATGGTACACTGGCTATGGCCCTTGACTGCTAAGTTTGTATATACTAAATGCTTTAAGTTATGTTTCTCACCCTCTGGAAAAGATGATGCAATTTGTCTGAGTTCCAATAGATCCACACACAAAGAGATCTCAGATAGTACCCAAATCCAAAACATACACACAAAAAATACACAAAAAATTGCCCATTATTTTGGGCAAATTACTTCACCTAAAGGTTTTTTTTTCCATCTGTGAAATGAACGATTGATTAGCTTAAGTGGGCCCTTGACTTCTCAGGTTTCTGGCAGATGTACAAATACCTTTTTTCCTCACTTGCTTCTGCTGCTTTGTCTTCCAAAGTATATGAAAATGTAGGTGTTCACATTTCTGAGTTCATTTCCTGCCATAAGATTCTCTTTACTGTACCTCAATGCAATTCAGGTTTTTAATTTTTTTTAAAAAAATTAACACCACTTATTTAGTTTGTAGACTTAGTTTATTTTTATGATTATTTTCCTACCAGAATGAAAAGTGGGCAAGTTACTAAATGTCCATAAGAAATAAGTCTTTTCTGTAAAATTAAAAACTCCATTAACTGTTACTGCTGTGGCTTTCAGCAGTGGTATGACACATAGTATCTACCCTCTGGAGCTTCCAAAGAGTTTGGTAGGACTAGAATTCATATTTTTCAGCCGTTGGTTTTATCTGGAATAAAAAGAACATAAAAAGAAGTTGGCAAAAAGATGATTAATATTCTTTTAAACAGTTAAAGGATGGATCGTATTTCAGTTGAGAGTATATTCAAATAAAATCTTATATTAAATGTCAAAGGATAGTTTTAGAATCTTAGGCTGTTTGAACGGACAATGGACTTGTAGGTTGTTTAGCTCAGTCTTTTTTCTACAGACCCTTAGGTGGCTGGTGTGGGGACACTAGGAATTCACATGATGACACAGAAGTGGGACAAATTTTAGGACACGGGGCTGCCTATTGTACCCAGGCTTTTTTTTTTTTTTTTCGTATTCAGCAATATTTCCCAACTGTGAGTGTTAGTATGAAATAATAGCCTGCTTTAATATTGAATGATGTCCACACTGAGGTTAGCTATACTCTATAATTTTACAGGATAAGGCCAGAGATGACAATAAGAACCATTCTGAAAAGGCTTTATCAACCTGGTGTTTACTTTGCTGCTTAGCAAAAAGGATAAAATTCTTGTCCGATGGTATCATTTCTCAACCTTTCCTTATAGTTAAACAGTTGAGGGGAGATAGAAATCGGTGTTCTTATCCTTTTGTCCTCGGGGCCTGTGGCTAGCGTATAGCAAGCTCTTAAGAGTATCCAGGATGCCCACTGACTGGGGAGAGTAAGGAAAGCTAGCCAAGGAAATATGATTAGTTCCCTGTGAGGCACACTGTTAGTAGTGATGTGTATATAGAGCTGTGTTCATTATTAGCGTTGGCAAACCTACTTCTTTGAAAGAATTATCTCAGGCAAGCGCCCAGCAAATACTGAGAAGCAAGATTGAACAGTACTAGAAAGCCACCTAGTGGATTCCAGGTGGAATCGCTTTGTAGTTGATCAGTCTTTTGGGTATGTCCAGACTTTTAAATAGGAATCTTTACCACCCTGCTTGAAGAATAGTCCATTTTAAGATCTTACTTTTTTTTGGATGGTTTCACCTGCATTAAGTAAAGAGTAACATTCCTCCTGCTACTGTTTTTGTGCTGTCGAGGACTTTGGATGCTTGACAAAGATTTGTGTTGCAGAAGGTAAGCTGGTCAGGACCACAAGGAAGGATGGAATGTGCACTCCCGTGTCTGTGTCTTTTTTCTCTTGCAGTCACTTATCTGACATAAAGACAGGTCGAGAGAATGGGTGTTTTGTGGGCATTTCATTTAATGAGTCTAGGCTTGTGTTTTAGATCACCAAATAAGAGAAGATCCTGTATGATTAAAATGTGGAATGAGTGCTGGCTTTAATATAATGAATTTTCCTTTTAAAAGTTATTAGGAATAGAGGCCTGCATGCATAGCTCGGTGGTAGAGCATGTTCTTAGCCTGCACAAGGCCTTGTACTCAATCCCCAGCACCTCAAATAGGCAAAAACTTATTAAAGATGAATATAGGAGCACATAGCCTGGTGTTAAGGAGAATATGAATAGCATGTAGAGAACTCTGATAGTAAAATAGTTTTCAGATTAAGGTTAATGCATGAGGTTTTGCCTCACTATATATGCATCTTGTATTAAATAATGCTTTAATGGGGCTTTAAAGTTTATTTTTTATGTCGATGAGTGTTTTGCCTGCACATGTTTCTGTATACTATATGCACGCCAGTGCCCTTGAAGAGTTCCCTGGAAGAGCAGCCAGGGCTCTTGACCTGCTTTAATGATGTTTAAGATGATATAAGCTGTTGCTCTAAGGGTTTCATATTGGCCCAGAGTTAAAATTTATAGCATAGATAACATGCATGCATTTGTGTGCATGTGTGCACACGTACCTGTCACAGTATGACTATGGAGGTCAGCGGACAACTTTTGAAAGCTGATTCTCTCCACCCTCTATGTGGTTCCCAGAGGTCAAATTCAGGCTTGGTAGCAAATATCTTGAACACACAGAGCCAGCTCTTCAGCCGCAGTTTGTATTTTATGTTTTGCCAAATTGCAAAGTATTAAGACAATAAAACGTCCTTAGTTATTGCATGTATTTTCTCATGGGGATGGCTCAGCACTTGAAAATCTCCTATATTTTCCTCAAAAATTTTAAAATATTTTCCATATTTTTATGTTTATGATTTTTATTTTGCCTGCTTGTATGCCCAAACATCACCTGCATGCAGTGTTCATGTAGGCTATAATAGGAGATTGATCTGCAATTGGACTTACAGATGCTTGTTAGCTGGCATATGGGTGCTAGGAATTGAACTTGGCTCCTTTTAACCACCAAGCCATCTCTCTAGCACCATTTTCTCAAAATTTTAAGTTCCCCTTCCCCGATAAGGAAGGTTACCGGGTATAGATGGAAAATGCATCCAACATTTACAATGCTGTATTTTAACAACAGACTGGTTTTGATTTATTGTTTTCTTTCTTTCTTCTTTTTTTTCAAGCAAGAAGAGATGAACTCCAGTCTAGAAAAGTGAAGTTAGACTATGAAGAAGTTGGTACCTGTCAGAAGGAAGTCTTAATAACATGGGACAAGAAGTTGCTAAATTGTCGAACTAAGATCAAATGCGACATGGAAGACATTCATACATCCCTTAAAGAAGGTATTTGCCATTTCCATAACCTGTTATTTATGGGCAACTGTGTGGATGCTTTTGATGTGTGAAGTAGAAGCTTAATATTGTCTTGTAACTTGTTTATAAAGAAAGGAAAGTATAGTGCTGTGTGGACGGCTGGGGTTTTTTTTTCCACCTATACCCTGCTAGGTTTGATGAGAAATCAGTAATGCTGTCCCCGTAGAGGTTACTGACTTCATTATTACTCCTTCATTGTTCCTGCAACTTTTCTGATGCTTGGTGTTCTTGTTTACTGACGAAGAGATGCATGCTTTAAGAGAAATCTCTAATTGTTGCCATGGAATCACGCAGACTCAGCACTATTGTTTGATCAGGAATTTTTATTCACATATAGTAACAGCGACAGGCCAATGGGAGAAAACTTGTCAGAATGTGCTCCCGTTAGCACACAGGAGAGCATGAGCTGAGGGTGACGTACCAGAAGGAGAGCTGCGATTTTCACTAGGACGTGGCTCTTCTACTGTGGCTTAATGGCTTTATTCCCAAACTCATCATCTCACTTTTGCATTTCTTGGAGTGCAGGGGTCCCCAAAAGTCGACGAGGGGAAATTTGGCAGTTTCTAGCATTGCAGTACCGCTTGAGACACAGATTGCCCAACAAACACCAGCCTCCAGACACCTCCTATAAGGAACTTCTGAAGCAGCTCACTGCGCAGCAGCATGCCATCCTCGTGGATCTGGGTATGTCTCTGACATGGGTCATCGCTGATGAAAGCTAAAGGCGTCTTACTGGTAGTTGGTTGGTTAACATTGATAAAGACTGTCTGTTGGCATCTACTGAACTGGTGACCACTTTGTCTGGGGAAGTTGGTCTTATATTCTGATTAAAGAACCATGAGTGGAATATTCACCCCCCCACCCAAACTAACCCTCTGAAATAGGACTCATTATGAAGGTCATATTATAGAGTGCTCTCAGTTACTAAATTTTGAGCGACTGATGTGTGTGTGTGTGTGTGTGTGTGTGTGTGTGTGTGTGTGTGTGTGTTTATAGTGCTGGAGATAAAACCCAAGGCCTTGTGCATGCTAGTCACAGGCTCCCCATTGAGCTATCTTCTCACCCAGGCAACTCTGTCATGATCACTGCTGATTTTGAAATAGGCTAAAAGGTTAAAGAAATATTGAACAGGGGTTTGAAGCTTCAGACATTCTTGAATACCAATTTTTAGCAATCCCTGTAAGAAAAAATACCATAGTCATCCAAGTAGGGATTCAGCGATGGCTAGACAATGGCAAATCAGAAAGCAAGCTGCTGTGTGTGGACAGGTAGGCTGATCACACTCTCTACAAGGAGGAGGGGAGAGACTACTTTCTAGGACCCCAAAGAAGAGAAGGAATCCAGTAAGTGCTTAAGTTGTAGAAATAGTATCCCTGTCAGATGGGAAACAGGTTAGTTGTGTTAATTCTGTGTAGATAGAATTGATCCTTTCCATCTTTCTGATGCTGGGATTCTGGATCCTTATCACTACCCCTGGCTTTGTGCAGGCTAGGCCAGCACTCTGCTAACTGGGTACAGCGCCAGCCCCCAGATAGTATAATTTTAAAAACATTTTTTCTAAAGCACATTATTATATAAATTTTATTGTTTTGAAGTATCTAAATATTTCTTATTATCTAACTACTTAATCTATACTTTTAGAAACTGATAGATATGAAGTGGCCAGATATGATATTTGAGTCCCTGGCAGTAAAGAAGGGATACCTTATATTTGGAGGTCAGTTTATATTAGGCATATAAAAAAAAACACTGGCTAAAAACTAGTGTTTACCTCTCTTCCTTTCGTTGACAACTTCTTTTTTTCATGGTGGGGAGGACTCAACTCAATTAATATACTTTGATTCCAATTATATTAAAGTGGAAATGTTATAGAAAAACTGGACACTGGAGTTGTTGTCCTGGCTGTGGTTTTCAACAGACTGCTTTGCTCCTAAGTCTGTTCTTTTGTTAACTGAGAACAGGCTTGGCCTTCCCTGTGGTCCCTGTCAGGCTGTAGAACTGTGCTGGTAAATGGGCCATGAGACGTAGGGCTGGAGTGTTGCAGCCCCCGCCAGTCTAGATGTCCCTAGTAAACAGGGAAACGGTGAGTGAGATTTCAGGGAAGGAATGGCAGAAGGAATGGTGGAGGGAGGATCGAGTTCTAGGATACACAGTATATTTACAAATTTTTCCTAGGAAAAGATTCAAGGAGAAATTAGATTGCTAATCTTAAAAACTGCTTATTTGCCTCCGCCAGGGGCCATCTGTGCTCCTCCCTCCCTCTTGTATGCTTCCTCTCGTGTCTCCTCCTAGCTCTGCAGAAATAATCTTATCAGTTCTTGGAAAAAAAAAAAACCAGAAAAGGAAAACAGAAAGCACTTTTAAGCCTAAAATCTTACAGTTTTGCAAATTCTAACTGACCCGAGTTATCATTTGACCAGGAAGCTCACATGACATTTGATTTGTTGGCAGCTCAAGGAAAGTCCCAAACTAGTGCAAAGAAACAATTTTGGCGAGGAGGGTGGGTGGGTCTGTGCAGTACCAAGCACCAGCTTTTGAGAAATGCGGGGTTGGGTTTGTTTACTTGTTGGTGTCTCCATGGTAATTTTCTATTCGAAGGTAAATTTTAGGGAGAAATTTACTTGAAATCATATAGAACTTTTCCTGTCTTTATTCTCCTTCGACATGTATGTGTATATATGTGTGTAAATATATATGCATACATTTTATTCATATGTTGTATATGTTTTTTTTAAAAAAGAGTTTACATGGTTTTTGGAAACAGATAAATTTTATCTAAAAAAGCAGAATTCATAAATAATAGACTTTAAATAAAGCAAAACAAAACAAAAAAGTTCTCTCCAGTGTCATCATGTTACAAACACATGAAATAAAAAAGTAAATATGGCTGTAGATGACCAAGACTTTGCCTTAAACAATGACACCTTATAGAATTTGATTTTAGGCTAGAATAGTCTTTACATGAATTTAGAGTTTGTCTTGATCCAAACTCAAAATAAAGCTGAGTTCTCCTCAGTAGTACCTTTTGGATAAACCATCAAGGACAGATTTCTCTTGAACGGTATTGCTTTTGTAGAAAGCAATGCTGCTTAGCATAAAATGGTTGCCTCTGTATCACGTGTGTGAAACATAGGACTTACAGAGTGGTTAGTGGGAAGGGGAGAGAGAGGGGGAAGAGAAGTGAGAGGAAGGAGAGCAAGGGAGGGGAGAGCCTCCTAGATGTATATTCCCAGCAATCAGGGGTTAGCGGAATGCTGGTTAATCCCAGAGGTCACCACACTGGGTTTCCCCTCTGATTTCTAAGCATGCTTCTTTTTCCCTCACAGGGAGGACATTTCCCACTCACCCGTACTTTTCAGTACAGCTTGGGGCGGGGCAGCTGTCCCTCTTTAACCTGCTGAAAGCCTACTCCTTGCTGGACAAAGAGGTGGGCTACTGTCAGGGGATCAGCTTTGTGGCCGGAGTCCTGCTTCTGCACATGAGCGAGGAGCAAGCTTTTGAAATGCTGAAGTTCCTTATGTACGACCTGGGCTTCCGCAAACAGTACCGACCGGATATGATGTCACTTCAGGTGAGGCAGTTCGTCTTGATGAGTCAGATGTGCAAGAGGCTTTCTTCAGAAATCTCAGTACCAGCCATTTCTGAATCACAGTTCAGAGAACTTGGACAAATATTTAGATATGTGTTAGTCATTGTTGTAGGGGACGATCTGAGAGTTTGCTACTTAGGAAACTCTCATGTACTTAGGAAAGCATACAGAAAGTACTCACTAAGGTGAATCACTAGAGTAATCCAAATTCCCCTTGGCAGCTGTGCATAGATCAACGTACTAGGTTGAATGGTGTTGTATTCCAAACAGTGTACTTATACTTTATATCAGAGAGGAAATATTGGTATTATTGTTAAAAATTAAATTAACTCTGGTTTTCAGAAAACAATTTCTTTGATATTAAAGTTTCAGATAATAGAAACTGCATACGAACAGTGGTTTTTGTCTACAGACAGAAAGATTTAGTTATAAATTTAAAATGCAATGTAGTTTTTTTCCATTAGAGAATTCCTAATACAATTTATTCCAGCATAAGCATAGGTAAGTTGGATTCATATATTAATAATCACTATGATTCAGGAAACATCATAGAAGAGTCCCAAGTAGTAATCCTTAAACACATGTACATATGAGTAACATTCAATGGGCTCAGTGGGTTGTATTTGTGTATATATGTTGTATATATGTATGTTACAATAATAATTATAGGAGAAGTCATGAATCTGTGTTGGAGGGAGAAGTGGGAGTGAGGGAGTGGTTGCAATGATGTCAACAGGGTACTATGTCGGAAATTCTCAAGGAAAATCATAAAAACGATCTTTATAATTACTAAGAATATTCTTTCTAATTTTGGAAATGCAGATGTTGTAACATCTTGCCTGTCAGCCTTTCTCCCATCTGTGACAATAGGGTTGTCATCACTGTAGGAGCGCTGAACTCTGTGCTTCGGGAAAGTGACACCTTGTCATTGTCTAGAACAGGATGCCAGTAAGGTTTGTTCCCTAAGGTTACAAAGATGCCTCAGGCACCTATGCCCGTGAGCCTGGCTCCCTTGAGAGGCTGTCTGACCTCTTGCTCCATCGTCGAGTGCGGGCACTTAGGCTCTGCTTTAGTGTCCTGAACTGGGACCAAGGGCTGGTCTCTTTAGCAACAACATCTGTCTCATGACATTCTGTCTCTGCTGATGTCTGTGCTGGATGTACAAGCCTTCTGTCTGTTCTCTGAAGTCTTGTGTGGCCTTTGCCCCCTTCTACTTCCTGCCCTTCTCATATCACTTCCTCCTATTTTGTCTCTTCCATCTGGAGCTTGGCCATGTTAAATATATTATGAAATGGAAGAATTGTTTTTTTTTTAGAAAACAGGACTTTATTATTTTCCTTGAATTTTCATATCTGCCCAAATCTATTTCAGTGGAGGAAATAACCCTAACCTCAAGTTTAGAACATAGGGGTGAAGGTTATAAGATCCTAGAAAGTAATGGAATGGCAAACCTTTGTTTCTTCATTGTGGGTACAACTGAACTAAAACAGAATGTCTTTATCAGCATGCTTTCCTTTTACTCTGATATTTAAGTTTGTTTTTGAGCTTACCAAAATATTCATTCTTCTGCTAATGAACGCCCACCCTGTCTGGATTCTAAGCTGGAGCTGGCCTAAGGGAAATGTATGATTTCCTTTTTGCCATGACTTACTGAGATAGTAATCTCATTATAAAACCTCTTTTTGGGTTTGCCTCCTGCCAAGCTGTTTATTTTATAACCATGACTTCCTGTGGGCTGATTCCTTCCTTTTACAGTTTGTGTGGAAACTTAGTTTTCAAGATTTGCGTGGTAGATAAGGTTCAGACAGAATTTGTTTATGTACAGCACTTTGTGATTTCGTTTTTCCCCAGGAGCTGTCTCGATTTTTAGTTTATGCTCTAGAAACTGTTCTTGAATACAACATGATTGGTGTTAGCAAGCATTTTCATTAGTTTATGCCTTTTTATAAGAAAAATGTTCACATTCAAGAGAAGATATTGGGAATCTGTTAGGAAAGTCAATACAGTTCCTTTCTATTGGAAGAATGTTGTTCTTTCCAGGTAGATACACCATACCAAACACATAGCAGAAACCCTTGTGTTGTGAGGAGTGGGGCCCCCTGTTTGTTCCGGCTACCCTGCTAGCTTATACCCAAAATAATCACACAGAAATTGTATTCATTTAAACAGTGCCTGGCCATTAGCTCTAGCCTCTTATTGGCTCTCACATCTTGATTAACCCACTTTTATTAAATCTGTGTATCACCACGTGACTGTGGCTTACTGACAAGATTCTAACCTATGTCCGTCTCAGGCTGGAGATTTATGACGTCTGCCGCTCTGCCCTTCTTCCCAAAATTCTGTTTTGTCTACTCCGCCCACCTAAGGGCTACCCTATCAAAAGGCCAAGACAGTTTCTTTATTCAACCAATAGAAACAACACAAATACAAAAGGACCTCCTATACCACCCTTGCTTATGAGATTTAGTTGAATTTACACTCACATGAATTATGCTGTAAATGTAGTAAACCTGGATGTGAACATAGTCTTTAAAGTTAACAATAATAATAAGGATGTGTTACTTTACTAAATGTGTGTGAGTTATTGAAAGTTGGTATGTTGGATACACATACAGATTCCTGCAGGTTTTGCTTTTCTTCTCTATATGCACTGCAGATCCAGATGTACCAGCTGTCCAGACTCCTCCATGACTACCACCGAGAACTCTACAATCATCTCGAGGAAAACGAGATCAGCCCCAGTCTTTATGCTGCGCCCTGGTTCCTCACACTCTTTGCCTCTCAGTTTCCCTTAGGATTTGTAGCCAGAGTTTTTGGTAAGAGATGTCTGTTTTCAGTAGGGACGGTATTATCTATCTCCCAGAGATCATTGTCAATGAAGTCCATATAGGGCTAGGAGAGTCCAAAGTAGTATTCAAATGCAGTGGAAAAGAATTGGGCTCCCGTGAGCTTGTGTATATTTGTGTGGAAAACCTAGAAAACACAGTTTTCAAATCTGGATTAGGGACAGACTGTACCATTTTCTGGATTTTTATTCTTCTGGGTCTTTCATTTTTCATCACCTCCTTCACATTGGATTCAAGATACAGAGAAAGGAACACAACCGCTGTGCTATTATGGGTGCTGTTTCTAGTGGCATGTTGTAGTCTTTCTGTTGTTAACATGTAACGCTTGTTCCTGTCTCTTGGCTTTTATGGCTACATTTACTGGCTCTGAAGGGGCTGAGGCAATCCCTGAGACTATGGCTAAGAGGAAAAAAAAATCTCTGCATATAGACAGGCACATTGTTGAGTAGCTACCTTGCTCCAACCACAGTGTTGGCATTGGAAGAAAGGAGAGTCTGGCAAGGTTTGTGTGCCCTCTGGGGGCCTTTACCTCTAATCACAGGTCTTAAATGGGCTCATCAAAGTACCATTTAATAACCAAAGCATGAGGCTGAGTGTGGCTATGCACACCTGTAGTCTCAGCACTTGGAGAAGCTGAGGCAGGAGGATTGTGAGTTGGAGCCTGTGTTAGCGATATAACAAATCCCTATCGGTCTTAGTTTATGGTTTCTGTTGCTGCGATAAAACACCATGAACAAAGGCAACTTGGGAAGGAAAGGGTTTATTTCAGTTTACACTCACTGAGGGAAATTGAGGCAGGAAACCTGAGGCATGAGTAGATTCAGAGGCCATGAAGAAGTGCTGATTACTGGCTTGCTCCTCATGGCTTGCTTAGCCTGCTTTCTTCTAACACCCAGGACCACCAGCCCAGGAGTGGCACCATCCACTGTGACCTGGGGCCCCTCACATAAAGCATCAGCCAGGGGAAAATGCACTACAGATTTGCGTACAGGCAATCTTATGGAGGCATTTTCTTAGTTGTAGTTCCCTCTTCCCCAGTAGCTCGAGCTTGTGTCATGTTGACAATAAACAGGCCAGCACGGCTTCTATAAACAGGAAAGGAAAGGAGGACATCAGCAATTAGTGTTCACTAGAAATTTATTCAGTGATGTTGGCTGGGACCTCAGAAACCTAGAGTGGGGTTCCCACATTTGCTGGGTTCTATACATCTGTCTAGAGGCGGGGGCAAAAAACACAGTATTTATGTACCACTGTGCTAAATTGGAGCTTTGTGGTGTTTGGCCGAATTTTAAATGTTATTTAACTTTAGGTCATTAACATATTTTTTTTAAAGAATTAGTATAAAACTCAGAAAAAAATCAGATTATAACAAATAGAAAAATGTTAGGAGAAGCTTGAGTTTTGAGCATGTATGTGTTTTGTATATACATATTCTGCACTGTGGTTTTGCAAACCTTTGTAATGTGAACTCTAATGCCATCTTCTGACAAAGCTGCCGCATCCCGTCATATTTTATGAGCTTGCAGTGCCTGGATGTTTCTCACTTGCTGGATATGCACCACTTTTTTCCAGAGGAGTTTTCTCTGGCGCTTTGGATTCTTATAATGGGTCTCTTAAAAACTCTTTTAGATATGTTTGTGTCCACTGGAAAGGATGTTCTGGCACTTGCTTTGGACTCTTAATATCAGAGTTTATGATCTTATGACCCTTCCGTAACAGTCTGTTCCCTGTTAGAGATTGAGACTAAAGATGACAGCTGGCTTGCCTGCACAGGTCTTGTGTATGCTAAAGTTTTCTCTTTAATTTCCTCCTTGAATATTGACTTAACCTCATGTTAGCTGGCTCATTTGCATTTGGATTATGAATAGTTGAACAGTATTAGTTGAGTGCATTGATTGGTTGTTATATTCTGTTGTGATGAAAAGCCTATTAGTTGAATAAATTTATTTGAAATTTATCTAGAATCCATTAAACTACCATAAAAACTGTAAACAATATATAGACAGACAGATATATAATGTTTCTTTTGCTCCCTTAGCCATATCCAAGATCTTTAATAAAATGAATAGACAACATTCTATTTGTTTCAGTCATATTAACTTGTTTTTAAAAATAAAAACAGATTTTTGACCAGTTTTCTTTTACATTTTTTTCTGGTTCTGGTGCTGTACTAAAACAAAAAAATGTGCTCTTTGCAACAATAGATGTACAACTTTCATTGTAAAAATTTTCTTTTTCTAGATATTATTTTTCTTCAGGGAACTGAAGTTATATTTAAAGTTGCCCTCAGTTTACTGAGCAGCCAGGAGGCACTTATAATGGAGTGTGAAAACTTTGAAAATATTGTTGAATTTCTCAAAAACACATTACCCGATATGAATACCACTGAAATGGAAAAAATTATTACCCAGGTATGATGTAAATGATTCAATATGTACTAAATTCTTTCCTATAAAAATGTAGTTTGCCTAATATCTATTTTCTTTAAGGTCTCCTTTTGTTTGATTGGGCACATTTTGTTTAGAAATGAGGTGATTATACAATTCCAACATTGTAACATTATCTATCTGCCCATGCACAGAAAATTTGCTATTGTGATGTATAGTGGGTTTTCCAGAAATCTTTTCAGTTTAAACAAATGCTGAGATTTTGGTCAGAACTTGAAGAGTCAAGATGACCAGAAAGTGAATCAAAGCTCACTAACTTTGCAGTATCACCAATTCTTTCAGAAGCTGTAAGAAGGGTCAGGCCTGTGACTCTAGCTTCTTGGGAGGCGGACCACGGAGAATCCCAAGTTTAAGCTTACCCTGGTGATTTACCTCAGTGATTGAGCATTAGTTTGTCCAAGATGCCCAAAGTCCTGGATATGATCTCTAACACCATAAAACATAACTCATATGCAGATTATGTGAATAGTAATCAGTAGTTTCTAATTATTTAAACCTTTAAGTTAACTAATATGGCTTTTGTTTACATTTTATTGTTTGTCAATTCTTTGGAAATATATTTTCTGATTTGTTTTGAATCATGATCACACTGTGGAGCGCAGGTTGGCTTTGAACTTGATTTTCTCCTACTTCTGTCTCCCAAGTGCTGGGATTGTGGATATGGACTGCCATGCTCTTCTGGCTGAAATAACCTGTATGATTATCAAGCAGTTAAATATCATTATTTTGGAAATTTGAAATTATATATGAAAATAATATATTTGAAAGAAAAAATCCCAAAATAATGAAATTAATGTGACTTGCCTGACTTATGGGTTGCTTCCCCAATTAGAGTTGATTGACCAAGATTGCTGATCTTGAGAGAAGCTCACAAGGACTAGCAATGAATAAAACCATTTATTAAAACCTTTCTGTTCCATTAACACATACATTCAAAATGACCCTAGGTAGCTTTGCTTACTACTCAGCAGTGATTATCTCTGACACAAATAATCATTGCTCAACAACAATTGAGCAATTGTACTCTAAATTTCAGGGGAAAGTTACTAAATTACAGTCATCTTGGTGGCCAACTACCCTTGCACATTAGTTTATCTTGTGACTTGGTCTTACTTTTAGAATGTTTCAACTGCCTAGAAATATTCTGTGTGCTGAAAGTTAGATCTGTATCTCAACTGTTCTTGTGTGGATAGCCAGGCCTATTTCTTTCTTTTTTTTTTTTTTGGTGTATTTTAATGTTCCAAATAGTGCTGCGAAATAAATATGATACGAAGTCTACCATTATACACGACTTGTCTCCTGGTGTCGATACTGAAGACCAGACTAACTAACTCATGGTGCTTCAACAGGTTTTTGAGATGGATATTTCTAAACAGTTACATGCCTATGAGGTAGAATATCATGTGCTACAGGATGAGTTTCTGGAATCTTCTTATGCTTGTGAGGATACTGAATCCCTGGAGAAGCTGGAGAGAGCCAACAACCAATTGAAAAGACAGAACATGGACCTTCTAGAGAAACTCCAGGTACAGAAATACAGATTCAAACAACTGTGAGCATGCAGCCCTGTTTGCATGGAGCTGCTCAAAATGATTGGAATATGTGTGTGGGTTGAACTCCTGATGACCAATGGCCTAGGTATCTCCTTAGCTTCGTGTGTATGGAGGTCTACAAATGTAATCAGGAGCTTAAGTGTCACTTGGGGTACACACACACACACACACACACACACACACACACACACACACACGAGTAGAATGGCAATTCAAAGCAGAATTTGGGTTCACCTTATTGAATATTATGGAAGTTAGATAAGTTCAGGGGAGGAAGAAGAAAACCTGAGGAATCAGGTATGTAGTTATATGCACTTGGGCTGAGCTCTGAAGGATGAGCAGTGAGGGAGGAGACCTTTGTGTTGCCCAGAGAAGGAGGTTGCTTCATTCAGAAGACTGTGGCAGAACAGTAGAAAGTGAATGTAGTGTTATGTCAGGCCTCATGCTGGTGAAAGGAGCAGGTAGAAGATGGAGTACAGATTTTCTTTGCTGTCTAAGGACCCAGTTTTATGTGTCCCTCTTCAGAAGGAAGCCTCTCCGAAGTATTCGCGCCTCACATTTGAAAGAGCAATATAAACCAATGACACTTTAGGGTGAAGTAAGTGAAGTGGTTGTGAAAATCCAGCTCGGGATTTTTGTCTGCTATTTGTCTAGAGTAAAACAGAAATGAAAAGAGGTGGAGATGCTTCTGGGTAAATTAAAAGTGAGCCCAGAACACAGACTTGCCACAACCTTTCTATGGGCATTTCCAGGTAGTCGTTATCAAGTTTCTCAGTCAGTTGAAAGGAACAGAGTTCCAAGTCTGTCTGGGGAAGCCAAACCTCTGGAGAGGTCCTTAGGTTTGGAAGGTGCTGCTCTTAGAAGGGATTATGGGAGTTTTCGTAACACCCAGCTTTGTTCTTCTGGGAACAAAGGGTTGTTACCAAAGAGAAGGACTGCCCAGAACCACCAACCACTTCGATTACCTCCTGAACTTCTCTTCACCAGTGTGCTCAAACTATGGTGCCTGATTCAGCAGGGGTAGGGGAGGTGCTTGCCAGCGTGAGCTCCATGTTGCTTAGACTGGTGTCTCCTAAAACTAGGAGATAAACAGAGTCCCAGAGCAACAACTGCTCAGGAATATCCTTGTTCTGCCTTCAGTCAAGAGGGACAGGGGACACCAGTGGGTATGAGTGCTGACCCAGCATCATGGGGTGATGATATGATATTGCACTGCTGCAGTCGTTAGTGAGAAGAAAGAAATCATGTGAGCATTATATATATATATATATATGCCTGGGCATGTATGCCTGTTAAACATATATATGTATACATACATATACACACATACATTTTATATGTTGCTGAAGTTTGAATCTAGGATATTTTGAATGTACTCAGAAAGTACTCCATCACTGAGTTATATCTTCTGTTTCCAATACTTAGATTTTTGAGAACTCTAAGGAAAAAAAAACCCTCCATTTCAGGGAATATTTTTGCATACTAAAATATACTTAAGATGCATTTTTCTCAGTGTTTGTTCAAATAATATTCTGTTTATGAATGTAATGTAATTTTCTCATAACAAATGTAAGGCATGGCTATTACTGTAATAAAGAGCCAGACCCCTCAAGTTTTTAATATGGAGGTTATTTTTTTTTCTTTACAAACAGGTAGCCCACGCTAAAATCCAGGCCTTGGAATCCAACCTAGAAACTCTTTTGACCAGAGAGACCAAAATGAAGGCTTTAATCCGGACCTTGGAACAAGATAAGATGGCTTATCAAAAGACAGTGGAGCAAATCCGGAAGCTGCTGCCAGCCGATGCGCTGGCCAACTGTGAATTGCTGCTGAGAGACCTAACTTACCCCAGTAATGACAAAGCGAAGACAGGAAATAAGCCATAGTTCCAGAGTGGCCTCGGCATAGAGCTTCCTTACAATACCTGGAAGGAGGCACCTGTGCACTGCTGGTTTAAGGTCGACCAGAAGTCTGGTGGGATACCTGCTACTGGTGCTGAGATCCTCAGTAGGTGATGTAGCTCTCCTCAGAGCACTCCACTTTGAAGCCATCACAGACATCCAGACTGTATCTTCTTCTGGTTGTTGTCAACTCTGTACATAAATATATATATATATAAGTGGACACAAAGATTCGTGCTTTCCAATCAAACAGTAGATATGTATTTAGAGCAATTTTTTTCAGTCAAATTAATTTCACACCAAAACGAAGTTCAAGTGAGATTTCCCTTTGGACACAGGTGGAATCTCTTTGTTTTTCTAGTGAAACAAATCTAGAACATCTTTGTATATTGAAATATACTTGAAAAAAAATGAATGTATCTTCCCCCCAAAGACTAGCATGTTTCACTTAGTGTTGTAGATGGACACATTTCTGTAGCTTTATGTGTCTGTCTATGTAAAGGACATGACTAGCTGCCAGTCTTGCCCTCGTGAGTCTCTTAGGATGGTGGGGCCCTTCTGGCCTGCCCCCTGAGTGACAACCAGCATGTCGAATCTTCACTTATCTTGAGTCTGGTTAGGCTTTGCTTGACACACACAGGGACAAAGCAGGACCTTGTGGCTGAGTCCACCCACCTCAAGGTGAAGAGGAATGTTGCTAATTTTCTAGCAGGTTAGACCAGCATTGATATTCAAACTGAAAATATCAGGCCTCAAAAATACAATTAAGCTCCTAAATTGTCTATAGTAGCTCTTTGCCATTTTATTTAGTTGACTTCAACAGGGGTAAATAGTTGCTTGGTGCTGTATTTACCAAGTGACAGGATTGGTTATTTTCTCACAAAATAATGGGAGCCTTCCATGGAGTCCTTGTGACCTTCAGTTTAGAATAGGGAAGTAAAATTATGATTGATTTTCCAAAGATGATAAACCATGTTGAATTGCTTTTTTATGTTTTACTCAATAACAGAACAATGTATTAATCATTTTCCCCTTTCATGTGAAAATTTAGAACTGTGAAATGTTTAGGAACGAACTGTGTAAAGCACACTGGAAGGGAAGAGAAATGTCTCCAGCCCAGTTAAAACTTGCACAATTCTGTATTTGGACTCCTGTCTTCTGCCACATACAGATAGCTTACTAGAGAATGTTCATGCATACTGGGTACATTGATTTTCCCAGAAGAAGTTCGGTTCCTACAGCAGAGATGACTTTACAATAGTGCCTAAGAACACGAAGGCAGCATTTTTGCCTTTCTAAACAGTGTTTATTGTCACTGCCTTTTGCAGTCCTTGTCCTTTTGCAGATAGGTTATTTGGGCATAATTTTCCCCATAGAGAGTTTATTGTGTGCAAGATGAAATTTTATTCTAGAGATCAAAAGCCAAGATGTAAAGATTTCAGAAGACATTGGTCAGTAGATACCAAGTAAAAACCCTTCTGGGCTGTTCCCCATTTAAATGTCACAAATCTTGGGATCAGGATGTTATTGGATCCAGGAGGTTGCCTCCTCAAACAACCAAGTCTTATTACTTAGGAGAGTTGATATAGCATCTAGATTCTATGGAGTGGTCATTCTAGAGTCTCCATTCTGTTGAAAGCCATTAGATGATCAGTTGCTTGAATCTTCTGAAAATACCTTCATGTGTATCATCGTCTATTCTACAAGGATGAAGGGCAGCGCAGTCTTACTTTCTGAAGATAGAAATTGCCTTACGGGTGTGATGTAAAGGTGGTGGTGGAGAAGGAAAAATTTTCTTTCTGTTTCTCAGTTAAAAGTAAGCTATGTTCTGGATGTTCAAAGTCAGCAATTAAGTCAATGTGGATATAGTGTTTTCTTGTGAAAATGACTTTACTTTCTCAATTATGGTTTTAAAAATGTTACACCGGTTCTGCTTTGTCAGTTTACATCTCCGTCAGGTTCATGTAATGTCTAGTTCCTTCTCAATAAATATGTTGCTGCCATTTCCAGAACTTTACTGTTGTTGTTGTTGTTATTATTATTATTATTATTTTGTGTGGGGGTGGCTCAAGCTTTTGCTTAGAGACCTGAAGTCAAAACTTGCCTGGGTCGGACTGATGCTACCTAAACCTGAAAATGCTGAACATTCTCATGAAAGGAATCTAGGACAACAAATATAATTTAAGACACGAATGAATATACTTGCCAATTTCCAACTTCTTTTACAATGAAGCCTTTACTAGTGGCTATAGAAAGGGGAGGGAGGCTGAGCTGTCAGGCTTGACCTTTTTTCCCTCCCTTTTCCTCCTTCTGTCCTTTCCTTGCTGTCTCCTTCTGTCTCTTCTTTCCCTCTTTCTATTTCCAGTTCTGTGGATGGAAACTAAGACCTCATGCATGCTGGTACTACACAGACTATCACTAAGATGTCATGCATGCTAGCACTTCATCACTGAACTGTGTCTTTAACCCTACCCCTTATATTGTTTAGGTCCTCTTGTAAGATGGAAAGAGATTATAAAATTGCAGCTTTTCTATTAGGTTTACTTCCAAATAATTAAGAATCAAAGCACTTACTGATAGATATGAGTATACTTTACATAATATTTTTGAAAGTTTACTTTTTTCCTTTTTTATTGATTTTATTGAGCTATATGTTTTTCTCTGCTCCCATCTCTGCCTCTTCTTTCCCCTTCAACCTTCTCCCATGGTCCCCATACTCCCAATTTACTCAGAGATGTATGTCTCTCTTATGGTCCTCATTGTTGTCTAGGATCTCTGGGATTGTGAATTGTAGGCAGATTTTCTTTGCTTTATGTCTAAAAGCCATTTATGAGTGAGCACATATGGTATTTGTCTTTCTGAGTCTGGGTTACCTCACTCAATATGATGTTTTCTAGTTCCATCCATTTTCCTGCAAAATTCAAGATGTCTGTTTTTTTTCTACCGTTTAGTACTCTATTGTGTAAATATACCATATTTTCTTTTCTTTTTTTTTTTTTTTGGTTTTTCGAGACAGGGTTTCTCTGCAGCTTTAGAGCCTGTCCTGGAACTAGCTCTTGTAGACCAGGCTGGTCTCGAACTAACAGAGATCCGCCTGCCTCTGCCTCCCGAGTGCTGGGATTAAAGGCGTGCGCCACCACCGCCCGGCAATATACCATATTTTCCTATCCATTCTTCAGCCAAGGGGCATTTAACTATTTATTCTTCAACTCCATAAAAGACTCCAGAAGGATATAATATTACCTAAGTAAACAGGAAGTACATTGTAAGCAACTTCCAAAACTTTAGAATTGACAGACATTTCGCTGCCTAGACAGCCTCCCAAAGTTCTTCTGTACCATTGGAGCATCTATCTTTAGCCTAAAGGCCCATAGTATCCAGCAGACTTTTTCATGAAGCAGGAAATTTCAGAGACAGTTTCACCTATATTGGCAGTTTGCCAGTCACTTTCTGTATCCTACAGAATGTCTAGCAGACTCTTTCAGGAAGCAGGAACCTTGAAGGATCATTTAGGCAAGTTCAGCAGTCATTTCTCTGTGGTTCCTGCATGTCCAGTTCATGCAGCATACCATCAAGCAGTCCAGGCGAGAGCAGTTTCTTGCCCAAATGGCTAACAAATTCCATAAAGTTCCTTGTTGATGCCCATCTTCTTCTTGAATTAATTGGTGCTGCCAGAAGCAGATGTGTCTTATTGTTATGAAAAGTCCCAATTCCTTAAAACATTTTAAATGCCATATTCTGTAGTCTTTGAAAGGTTTGAAGAATGACTATCTGAAATGCATATCTGTCCATCTAGAAAAATCTAACTAACATGACTACAAGCTTGACTATTATAGATGATTATATATTAACCTATATTTCTTAATTATACATTATACTTTTAAATGAGCTACACAAACATAATACCTTAATCAAGAGCAGAAAATATGTATATATATATTTAAATTTGTATCAATAAACCAAGATTTATACCAATGTAAACCTCTATAGCATATTCCCCTTTAAATGTAAAGAAACATTTACAAATAATATTTGGGACTATGGGTATAGCTCTATCCAAACTGTTTCCTGCTGTTTATTGGGCTAAGTAATTTTTTGAGGGATGTTCAAGGTGATCTTTCAGGGGTTCTTGGTCTATCAAACAACATTAGTTTTTAATGATTCCATAGACTCTCATCATTTGTGGAAACAAAAGAAGAACTTCTTTTCCGAAGTAACATATCCTTATACCCAAATTTTGAAGATCAAATACCTTTAAAGTATATATTTTGATTACTTAGCTCCTTCACAGTCAAAAAATACAAAGAAAACATAATAATATGCATAGCCCAGACTCCTTGTACATTTTCCATATTTATGAGCCTTATTTTTTACTCTATTTCTTTTTAGTATTTATTTTATCTTTACTCCTTTAATCTATGACTGTCTGTACTGTTTCTTTAAAAACTTTGTTTTATTTTTTCTAAACCATTTACTTCCTTTTATGACTCTCTATTATCTTTATCTTCTCTTTCCCAAGCATACATACATTTTTTAACACACACTATGACCCA